>NC_134485.1:40590394-40917894 GCF_040206685.1 Ascaphus truei | reverse complement strand
TTAATTTAACTCAACCAAAGCTCCTGTGTGCTTCCTCTATTACCAATACCTTCTCAGGTCCACGTGGATCCAGTTTTGAGACGCTGGAATCAACAGAGGGTGAGCACCAAGGTGGAAAATATTGTTAACTTTTTTATTTAAAGCAACAGTGACATTTTTTTCACTCCCACTTTTCCAAAGTCTTTGGCTACATGGAAGACATTCATTATTTTGTTGAGAGCTGTTTGAATGGAGTGAACAGTGCAGATGCCAGATTGTGGAGTATCTACATTTTTTTTATAGGAGGTAAAAAAATGGACCAAGAGAGAATATAAGGTGTTCAAGAAGTTTAGAGGCAAAAGGAAGGAGGAAGACAGGACAATATTTATAGACAGGTAGGGTCAAGCTTGCTTTTTTTGAGTAAAGCTATAACTGTTACGTGCTTAGAGGAGGTGGGAAAAGTACAAGAGTGGGGGAGGGGGGTGGGGGGAGGAGGAAAGTGTGCAATGCCTTTTTGATCTAGAAGGAAAAATGGATCTTCAAGGGTTGGCAGATTGAATACAAGATGGAGTTTAGTGCCTTTTGTATCAAGAACACCAATAACCATGAGCACCTGCAGGCTTGTCAGCAACCAGCCATTCCAGTTCCAGTCGCTCCAGTGGCACCGTCTGAAGGAGTCATGCACCTACGATTGCCTTAATTTTTAACGGGAATGTAGGAGACATGTGCAGAGGTATAACCAGAGACATATGTGAGGGAAAACAACATTGGCTTTTATTTATCCCGTAGCTTTAAACATTACAGCTTCATGGCAGCATGAAAAACAAAAAACAGGCCTATCCCTATGTACGGACTAACACCCTTTCCAGTCCCTATCTGCAGGGTTGGGAGGCTATACCTCTTACCAACCTTTGACCCCAAAATCCAAAGAGGTACTTATAAGCAGGGGCTCTTATATCGGTCTCCTGGTCTGGGTTGGTGTCCACAGGGTGCACCCTCTGGTGGTTTCCAAGGACCTCTGTAACCTGGCAGCGCAGTCCATCTGTGTTACAAAGATCTGTTTCCTGGGATCTCTATGACCTCCCTTTGTACAGCACACTTTTAAACGTGCTTGATGAGCCAAGTGGAGACTGGCTAAATGACACTAGCTGCAATTAACCAGCTCCCTGCTGGACTCAGCTACAGACAAGCTTTAAGTGTGCTGCCTTTTTAAACTGGGGAAAGACCCTGTCACATACCTCCCCCGTTTATGGGTAGCTCGGGCTATCCATTGCTGAAGCCCATGCCTCCACTCTTTCGAGATGAGACTGCAGCTCGAAACAAGAATGTTGCCAACATTCTAGCAGTTCGTGTTGACGATATGTTGCCATGGTTGAAGAGGATACCGTTAAGCAGTCCATGTGTCGGGTGCACATAACCAGTGTTTCGTCCCATATGTGTTTGTATTCATCTTGCACACTTTCGACGATGTGCTTAGCTTCCTCCCTTCAGTAGAGGACACCTGGCTCAAGCTCCCTTTCCCTGCTTACCATGTCTTCTTTTAATCACTTGGCAATGAGTTCTCTCCTGATTAGTGAGATCTTTTCTTCCCTTAGACTATGGTGACCACCTACGTCTGGCCCAGTATTATTGATCCCGGGCTGTTCAACCCTGGTGTAGAATATATACACTCTGATTGACCCCTGTAGCATCATTGTTCAGTAGTCTGTAGAGTTAGCGTCTTGGGTCTTTTCCCTTTGCCAAGATGAGTGGGCAACTATGGTTGCATCTTTAGTGGCATGATTACCAACAAAGTTCTGTCTTAATATAGCCAAAAATGTGGGTAAGGTAACCGGATTGAATTAGTATTGTCCATCTCTGTTCAAATTATTTTTCGCCCTATATTTTGTGGCACTGAGACGGTATTGTGGATGCGCTTATAGCAATGCACAGCTTGCTTGCTTGTGACGTATGATCTATATCTGGACAGAATCACACAAGCAGCTTCTTTCATTTTTCTTTAGCATCTTTGTTGCAGATACTTCTTAACATTTGACTGGACCACAATTACCGATTGTTTCAAATGTCCAAACTTGTTACTTTGTAGCTGCCACATTGACTGGAGAAGGGATGCTGCTTTAGTTTGGCGATAAAACGGGCGACTTTTCATTCCTCCGTAAGCAGCCTTTATGAAGAGCGTCATGGAGCATTTTCGCAAGTACCTTTCTCTCTCCAATCTTCTTTGGATGAGAGCTCGGACATATTTCTGGAGGGTTAGCATGCTTCTCTTCTTTCTTTCATTCAGAGTTTGCTCTGATCTGAGAGAGTTCCAATTGCAGACTGTGAGGCTCAGGGAGCCATGCCACCGTCAGTGTGTTCCCCACTCATCCTCACCACTGCAGGCTCTTCTGTGACGCTCGCTCCCGCCTCCTCCCATGCCGGGCGACCGCTGCTACACTAGAGCGCCTGGACCTCCTAAATAGTGCCAGTCACTGGCACGCACGGAGCACACGCAGCCTCAAGCATGGAGGCGTGCACTAGCTCTGAAGACCTGCCACCCTACTCTTAAAGGTACTCCTTGCACCTGCTCTCTGCCTACAACAGCCCCTGCTGGACAGACACCCCCTGCTGCAGGTCTCTCATTGGACCCTCTCACCTACTTGTGCCAGCTGTGCCACTAGGCTGAGCATAGTTCCAGTTGCTTCCCTCAACCATTCCACTCTCTCCAAATCTGACCTCGGCAAACGGACTACGACGATTCTACTCTCTGCAAACCCAGACACGGCTAATAGTACCTGCGACATTCCGTACCTCTCCTCCTCTGACCCCGGCAAGTATCTCGACCATCCGCAACTCTCCAACCCCGACCCAGCTACCCCGACCAACTCTACACTCCAGACGTGCCCCCCCGTGACTGTGGGGGGTGTAATATCCATTCCCACCTCAGCACTGTGGTCCCGCCTGGTTTGTGGTGAGCACAGCATGACAGACACAGGGATTTGCTGGTGAAGAGTGCCTTCTACTTCTTCTAGTGCTAACTGTACTTCCAACTTTTCCCATTGTTTTGTTGCTTCTCCTTAACTTCTTTGTGAAGCTTCTCTCCTCCTTTACTGACTTGATCAGCCAGATATGAAACCACCTGTGTCAGGTTTCAATTCTTCCTTTTCCACGTTTCTATAACCCTTAGGACCCGTTCGTAGTCCTCCTTCCATTTACACACTTCTGAGTTGCAACTCCAGGTCTCCTTATGTGAGACTGTGTGCTCTATGTTGAGGGTTGTAAGCTGTTCCTGAGAGACTTTATTATAAGAACTAAGACTGCAAACAGCTTTAAGAGAGATTTCCAGCTCCAATGCAAGACTGTGAATTTCATTTTTAGAGATTTCCAGTTCTATGCGGAGACTGCTGATCTCCTGGTGTGATCCTTCCAGCTCTATTTGGAGAGTGTGAACCCCGTTCTGGAAGATGTCCCTGTCTGTCCTGAGACCGCTGACCTTCTGGTAAGAGATATCCAGCTCTGTACTGAGAGTATGAATCTCTTCCTGGAAAACCTCCCGCTCGGTACCGAAACTGTAAAACTCTTCCTGGGGGACCATCTGCTCTGCACAGAGATTTTGAATCTCTTCCCAAGTGTGAGGATCGGCCTTAGGTCCCAGCCCCATGATGTGTCATGCCACGGGCGATGCACCTCACGCTGACAGAATTGAGCGTAGGCGCCGTTCTACTGTTGTCAGGCAAATGGACTTAACCAGTGTCACGCCTGTATGCACGCAGACCAAACTAAACCCCAGTACTGAGGTGGGAACGGTATGATACAACACACCCACAGCAGTGGGACCAAGCCCGGAGTGTGGTATAGCGTTGCTGGGCCTGTTGGAAGAGTTGTTAGAGTATACTTGCAACGCTTGGGGAATGTCCGTGAGAATAGTCGTGTCCGTTTGCCAATGTTCAGGGATCCAGAGGGTAGAGTCGTCAGAGGGCAAGCTAGGTCCTAGGAAGCCAGAGGTCAGCGAAGTCGTATGTGTAGCAAGGTTCAAAGGGATACCAGAGAGCAGAGTAGTCCAGGGTAAGCAGGGGTCAAAGCCAGGTAAATCCAAAGTAACACAGGAGCAGGTAATCACAGGAGCACAGAGGGAGCATAGCATACAGTAGGTCAGGTACACACAGGGAAACAGGAACTATGCAGACCGAAGAAGAGGTGGACAGACAGGGATTATAAAGGAAGGTGCACCAATGACAGAGAGGGGAGGAGTAGAGAGAGAAGTGGGTCTATTTTGATCTGGTTTAAAACTGATTGGCCGGCAATGCCGGCCAATTCAGTTGAACACCAATTCCACTTGTTGCCAAGTAGAACAAAGAAAAACCAGTCAAACAAATATTCAAAAGAAGACCAACAAGTGCACTGTTGAAGTGCACTTAAAGCAGAAGGGTTAACTCTAAAGAACCCTCGATGGGGGATACCGAGCAGAGCACCCCGCCTAACGCCCACTGGGAGGCAAACTCTGAAACCGTCCCAGTAGACTCGGCGTACGAGTACTCTGCCTGAATACGGGAGTGCACCAGCGCTCGGAACATGGCCACGATGTTTGTTGGGACCCCCCCCTCCAAAACCTGCTTCTTGGTTTTACAAATGGCTACCTTAGCCAATGGCAGGAGCAGGTTGACCAGGAGATCCCTAGGCGTATCGTTCCGGGACACTGGGCACCCAAAAATAAAAAGATGAGGGGAGAAGTGTAGCCAGAACTGCAGGAGAAGGCTCTTCAAGAAGGAAAAGAGGGGCTGCAGTCTGGCGCAACTCAAATAAATGTGATATACGGACTCCCGCTTGCCACAAAAGGGACAGGCGGCGGGGGAGTCCGTGAAGTGTGCCAAGTACTCTCCTGTGCTCAGTGCACCGTGGAGGACCCTCCAACTCAAATCCCCGGCGGGACGGGGAACCAAACCTGAATAGAGTTCCTTCCATCGGGGTCTCTCACCCTCGTTCGTAGGAAATACCCGCCTCCAGATAGTATCAGGGCGGGTGACAAGGGCGAGGTAGTGCACTATATGGAGCACTAGAGAATACAGGACTTTCCTCGGCATGCCGCGGAAACATGCCGGAGACATAGCCCCCAACCTGCTGAGGTTGGATGAGAGAGGAGCCCGAGGGGGTTGCCATGGCTTTGGTTCCACGCAAAGATCCGGAGAGCTGAAGTTGATAGGTTGACAAGGCTCTCCGGTCTGCAATACCCCCTCAATGAAGGTGCGTGAGTCGGGGTGGATGGCATCTTTAATCTCCCGGATCAAACGATGAGGGACGCGGGCAGTATGCAGACCCATACGGGGCACGAGCACCTCTGCCCTAACCCAGTCTCGCCGCTCAAAGTCCAGGAGATCCCCGACTCTGGTCACCTGCGCCAGGATTAGCCGGCGGCAAATAGATGGTGAATCCAACATCCGAGCCCCTACTGCCTGATTATACAGCAGGGGCTCGGCGAGGAAATCAACCCCCACCGCCTGTTCATTCCTGGTCGCGGAGACCAGTTTCCAGGCCTTAAGTAAGTCCCGGTAGTATGCCGGCAGCTCCGAGAGGTCTCTACCTAAACCCTCGGGCCTGATGATAAACAGTTGCTGGTTATACCTCATATTGCGCAGCTGGCGAAAGAAACTGGTTGCCAGCTGGCACCACTGCGGAGACGGATCTGCGAATAGGTATCTCTACAGGTATTGGAGGCGGAAACTGTGTAACTGGGAGCGGACACACACCACTCCCTGTCCACCCTCCTCCAAAGGAAGGCACGCAACTCCCGCAGAGACCCAATGCTTCCCCATCCAGAGAAAATCCATCAATCTCCTCTGGATCTTGTTGATAAATTCGGGGGTCGGACCCATGGCTATCAGCCGGTGCCAAAGCTGACTGGCCACCAGATGGTTGATCATCAGGGTTCTTCCCCTGAGGGAAAGCATTCTCGACAGATACACCCAAGACCCCAGACGAGCAATGACTTGTTCCTCAAGATCACTGAAGTTTTCTGGGGCCGGGTTCTCCGCAGCAGACAGGTAGACTCCCAGATATTTGAGAGTATCGCTCCCCCATGAGACATTACGAAACGTGGGGGGCAAAGAGTCCACATGTAAGGGACCCACCAAAATGCCGGAGCACTTAGACCAGTTGATCCGAGCAGAAGAGGCCGCGGTGTAGACCTCTTGGCACGCTTGCGCCTGCTCTAGGTCCTGGGCCACTAAGAGCACGTCATCGGCATAAGCCGACAGGACTACCCGCATGTCGGGCTCCCGCAGCACCAGCCCGGTGAGCCTCCTCCTCAGTAGGCAGAGGAAGGGCTCAATGGCCAGCGCGTACAGTTGCCCAGACAGGGGGCACCCTTGACGTACTCCCCGACCAAACACAAAAGGTGCCGTCAGGGACCAATTGATCTTCACCAGACACTCTGCAGAGGTGTACAGCATCTGGAGAAAGCCCACAAATTGTGGGCCGAAGCCAAACTCCCGCTGTCTTGTCTTGCTGATCCTGCTGACCTTGGCTTGTATCTGGACCTCTCTGACCCTTGACCTCGGCGTGCTTTTGGACTTCTACCCCCCTGGACGCCGGCACCGCCTAATGACTATCCAATTTCTCCAATCCTAGACTATGGCAAGTACATCGACCATTCTGACTTCTCCTACCCTGACCCAGCTAAACGACTACCATTCTGTACTCCGGACATGCCTGCCCAGTTGTAGGTCAGTGGTTACAAACATTCCCACCTCAGCCTTGCGGTCCCGTCTTGTTTGTAGTGAGCACTCATTCCACCCTGGAGGTCTGTTACAGGGAGTTTTGTTCTGGGCACAAGTGGTACATGCGGTGACAAATTCCTTTATGTCTTTGCGTATCCCTGGAAACCAAAAGGTCCATTCCAGAAGATTAATAGTTCTCCTTGTACAGAAGCGGCAGCTCTTATTCGAGCAAATGCCGCTGGCTGTATGAGGCTGGGAAGCGGGTAGCCGCGGCGCGTGGCGGCGCACTGTGACGTCACAGTCACAGGCGCGCCCGGCTTCCCCGTCTTCCCCGGCTTCCCCAGGCTTCCCCGACACCCCTGGACATCAAATTAAGGTAAGCGGGGGTGCGGGGAAGCAGAGGGGCAGAGCAGAAGCCGGGCTCGGGGTCCGGAAGGATAGTAAATTGCGCGCGAGGTGGAGGGGGGGTGCGTGTGGGAAACGCGGCGGCGCGCGGATATTACTGGCGGCAGCTGGGGTAGATCCCGGCATGCCGCCGGCATTTAGTGCGATAAAGTATGTCGCTACTGTACCTGGATGACCAGAGCTTTTCAATGAATGACCCCATTCCAAAACCTTTTGACGATAGGCTGGTGCGGTGAGAGATGTCCCTCTGGAACTTCGAGACCCTCTGGAATATCAGACTGACCTCTCGTGTTGTTCTCCATAGCATCTAATGTGTTGGCAGAGATGATACCTGATGGGGAAAGTATGGTTTCCTCTCAGTTCTCAGCCCTGTCTGCTACAAGAAATTGGTGGGAGAGGGCGTCTGCCTTCACGTTTTTAGAGACAGGTAGATAGGAAATAATGAAATTTAAGCGAGAGAAGAAGATGGACCGTCGAGCTTGTCGTGACCCAAGCGGCGAGAGCCTTCAGTGTAGAGCATATTAATATGGTCTGTCAGAATGGTTACAGGGTTTTCTGTGCCCTCGAGCAAATGCCTCCATTCCTCCAAGGCCATCAGTTCACGATGGCCCACGTTGTAATTTTGTTCAGCAGGTGATTTTTTTTTTAAAGAACGCACAGGGATGTAACTTTGCTTGTGGGGTTTTCCTTTTGGACAAGATTGCCCCGGCCCAACATCTGAAGCATCCACCTTGAGCGTGAAGGGTAGTCCTGGATCAGGATGCACCAGCACGGGGGCTGACACAAAGGCTGTTTATAGCTTCTCGAATGCTTGAAGAGCTGCAGGAGACCAAAGTGACAGGTAAGCTTCTGTGTCAATGCCGTAATGGGTGCTACTGCGGATGAAAAGATTTGTATGAACCTTCGGTAGTACTTTGCAAAGCTTAAGAACTGTTGTACGGCCTTCAGGGTCATAGGGCGAGGCCAATCCATAAGTGCTTTCACTTTGGCTGGATCCAAGGCAAGGCCAGTATCGGAGATGATGAAGCCCAGAAAGGATGTCGTAGTCTGATTCACCCGTAGTCGTTGGAGTACCTGTTTGACATGACCTAGGTTGTTCACGTGCGGTCTTTGAGAAGATTAGGATGTCATCTAGATAGACAATGACATATTGTCCAGGAGATCCCTGAAAACCACGTTGACAATGACACGGGAGACAAGGTTTATTAACACCTTTTTATACCGGGATCATTGATTGAGCAAAGCAAGGAGGTAAAATATATTGTAATTTATTTCAGGAAAAGACATACACACAATGTAACATAATTTACAGGGTTAACACACTTACTGGGAATGGGGCTAACGAATAAATCTATCCTTTAAACGAAATTCACAAAAATGACCTCTGTAGGAGCCCTTTCCAATGACCGGGAGGTACTCACGAAAGTCCTGGAACTGATTTTGGCATGCAATGCCAGCCGCGACCGCTACGTTCTCAAAAGCGGATTCGGTTTGCGTCTATTCAACACAGAGCATCTTTGAATTTGCCGCTGTTGGTTTGACACTTGGAATCTGTGCTCCTCATTGGCTGCAAGGCTCCTTATTGGTTTCACGGTCCCATTCACAAACCTCTACAGCCTACCAGAGCGTGATATTTCCCTGCCAGCCAATCACCGATTTGCCGGTATTGTAAAGCCGGATGGGCACCTTTTTTCATTCTGCAATGGGGCATGAGCTAACCTGGCACCTCTGCCCCTTTGCATACTGAGCCCACCCGCTGTCCAGGCTCCACAGAGTCTGGGCTCTAGCAAATGGTGGCTGGATAGCTCTGTATTAGCCCAGGATGTGGATACTCAAGCAGAACTGCACTACCCCTCCTGTTCTAACACCTTGGCATCCCTGAGGCTTTCAAGTCCGGACTCCGCACAGACCCATAGGCACCAAGCTTGGTAGCCACCTGGTCCCTCGGAATCCATGACTTGGAAATCCCAGAGTTCATTCACAGGTTATCAGTACATATACCTATTAAATATAACTCTTTAATAAAATATACTGTGTTAAAGGGAAATGTATCACCGCCATTCTGATTACCTTTCATGACGTCACATTAAAAACAAAAATGGGCACATGGTTTTCACAGCCAATCAGATGCGTGTTAACCATTTGCCGCCCAAATGTGACGTCACAGGCCATATTTAAGGCCGTGATGTCTCATTTGAGCTCAAGAAGCCGACTGGTCAACATCGTGGATTTAACATGGGGTTATTGGATTAACAGATGAAGATAAAGACAGAAGATAAAGAAAAACAAGAAATAATCACAGATGAAGAAAGAAGATGATGATGGAAGATTAAAGAAAGATGAATTTGGTTACCTGTTCCGGATCTTCACGGTGGATGGCGTTGAATTGTGTTTTGTGACGTCACTGTACGAGAGCTTCCTGTTTCACCGGGATTCAGAGGGCCACGCTTCTAAAGGTAAGATAAAAATTGAATGTATGTACTTTTATTTTTACAGGTTTTTTGATTGGAATTTTCATTTTTTATGTTTTTCATTGCCCATTCACTGCTAATGCATTAATCTGTGTCTGTTTATGGTACAGATGAATACAGTGGGAGCCAATGCATTTTTTGGCAAATGCATTTCTTCTATTGACTGTTATATTTTCTATTTCTTTTTATTGTTTAGATTAAATTGATTTGAATTGTGATGCTTGTATTTTTATTTTTACAGGTTGGTTAGCGATTTTATTTAATGAGGTATTTTGTTGGCTACTGGTTTTAATTAATGTGTTGCCTAGTGGTTGAATGAATTAATTGTTGTGTTGGTTACTGCTTTTAGGTATTACATGTATTTTTTGGCTAGTGGTATGATTTATGTAATTGATTGCATAGTGGTTTTAATTAATTTATTGAATGCCTAGTGGTTTTATTTCTTTAATTGATTGGCTAGTGGTTTTATTTAGTTAATTGCTTGGTTCGCTAGTGCTTTTAATTTTTGTTTATGGGTGTTTAGGTGCTTGTTGTATCTGTTTTATTTTGTGTATTTTGGACATTCATGCTTTTGTATTAGGGTGTCCAATGACTGCTATAGTAGCTTATCAAACCCATATTATATGGGTATGATGTACTACTATGCCACTCGATGGGTAAAGGGTGGGTATAGTGGATCTGGAGTGGGTGGTTAGGCCTCCCGAATGGGTAGCGGGGGAGGGTGGGTTAACCCCTTAATTACTATAGCGGTTATTAACCGCTAAGGTGATTAAGGGGCTAGGGATTAAGGGGCCATTAGATTGTATTTTTTATGTATTCTTTTTGGCAATGGAGGACATGGCCCTGCAGTATGCTGATGAAGACGCCCTTCATGTTGGCAGGGGTATGTAGAACGTTTTTTATTTACTTTATTTATGCTGCCTGGCTAATGTTGTGTTTAGTAATGGGCAAATAATCTATTATCCATATCTGGATAATAGTTATTTTGCACATTACTGTACTGTATGTGTTTGGTGCCGGTGGGTGGGGAGGTATATTTATCGAAATGTAGGCCATGTTTTTTTTTTTTTTTTTTTTTTAAGTACAGGAATGGAACTGCAGGCCAGCGTGGACCCATGGGGACCACCCGGGTACCCACTGACGCCAATGAGGACCAACCGTGGACCCCTGGACAACCCCAGGGACCACCCTAGGACCCATGGACACCTGTGGGAACCACCCAAAGGCCCCCAGATACCCATGGGAACCACCTGGGGTACGCTGTGGGGCGCATGGACACCCGCGGGGACCCCCAGGGACCCCACCGGCCTGTGGTCTTAATCCTGTGTCTAAAAAAATAAATAATGGTTTTATGTGGGGGCACAGGGGGTGGGTTGTGTATTGGTTTTTACTGCATATTTTATTTTTAATTTTGTTACTAGTGTAGATGAGCAGGGGGTCTCCGGAGCAGAACCGCATTGATTTCAGGTCCGGGGACCCCCTGCTTCCCGAGATATAGGCCCTGTTATAGGGTGCCAGTATCTCCTATGCATGTAAATGTCCCGCGTCACGAGACTGGGACATTTCAATGCATAGGAGATATCGGCACCCTATACCGGGGCCTGTATCTCGGGAAGCAGGGCGTCCTCGGACCTTAAATCAACACAATTCTGCTCCGGAGACCCCCTGCTCATGTACAATAGTAAGAAAATGTAAATTAAAATATTTTTATTTTGGCCAAGATTTGCGCAGAGAGAGAGGCGGCTGTGAGATGGCTTTATGTACAGGTAAAATAAATATATAACAAACACAATACAATTAATGTTGCAGCCTGACAAAACATTTGAAATATAACTTTTGAAAGTATTTGAAAAATATATTTTAATCAGCAAATGAAGTTCAAACATCACCTAAATTACAAATATCTAGGAAATCCTTCATAATTGTAGGGGTGTTCTGGTTTCCCCTCTGTACCTCCGCTGCAGGGCGCAATCATGGAGGGTGCTGTGTAGGGAGCGTCCGGAGGTTCCACGGCGGCCCGATAGCACAGGGCGCCGCCATGTTGTAATTGGCATTGCGCAATACTCATGCGCGACCGGAGGCACGGAGAGAGTTTGCGCATGCGCAGTGTAGGCGCGCGAATGGCTGGCCAATAACCAGGAGGCTCTGAAGTAAAACTACAATGCCCATGAGCCTCAGCAGAGCCACATGATGCCAGGGAGCGAGTGAAGGATTGGCTGGCAGGAGGAAAGGGAAGCGTGGGGTAGAGACCACGCTAGCAGAGGGTGATGGAGGAGCAAGGGGAGAGGTTGTGTGTGTGCATGGGGTCAGTGACCCACCTGCGTAGGCCAGATTTCCCCTCAGGCCACAGTACAGACCCTGAGTCACCACCAGCTTGTGGTACTGCAGGGAACAGCCTTAGAGAGAGGCATCCTATTTCCTTACTGTATTAGCAGACAGAGACACAGTGTTCTTCCTGCGCTGCTGTGTGTTCAGTGGTTTGGGATCAAGCTGCTGGACATTACCAAACTCGTGAGAGACTACGCTGGATCGGAGGATCCTTTTCGAAGTCTGTTACCGGCTGCTGGAGTGACCGGAAGGTATTTAATAAGTGCACCAACACCGGTACCTTCAGGCGCTGATTCCGCCTTGGGGGAGGGTTCTTTGGGGACACTGGGTTGAGTGACCAAGGGACTGAGTCTATACATTGGACACGGTGTGGGGTACACGGGGTGGTGGGAAGTGACATTACTCGAACGTGGAGAGTGGCCAGGCCACTGGTGTATAACTACTGAGTATCAGTTATTCATGTACTGTGATTATATGTGTTTTATTCTTGATAGGTGTAAGCTAAGGTTTTGTAGACCCTTACTAGTAAAAAGTTACAACGTTGTGGCGTGTTATCATTATTCTTACCTAGGGGATCTTACTTATTGGAGATCCTGGGTAAGTGGAGGCACTGCCAAGAACATATTGTTACCCCAGGCTCCCAGTTAGCGGAGTCCCAGATCTCACTGAGCCAGCAGGTACATACAGCACTAGTAGTCTCTCTATATCAGCAGGAAAGAGGGCTACATAATATTTAGTACAAGAGGTCGATCTGCCTATACACAGTTTTAAAATAGTTGACAATATATTATAGGTGCAACTAAGGTTATTGGAACCACTGGCGCGCGTTATCATGCAATATTCTGTGATATTCAGCGTTATCATCACTGCCACTGAATACTGTGGAAAATCTGTGATATTCTGCATTACAACGCAATATTTTTTTATTATGACCGTAGACAATAACATTTTAAAATTGCAAATACAAAATGTAACTTTACCTATAGCCCTAAGACTGTGTTAAAAAAATGAAAACATTTCTAAACAAGTTTCAATGGAAGACAGTAGGTTAGCGGTTGTCAGTAACAAGTGATTGTTGTACATGACATGGCCCATAGTTTATAGGATGAAAAATAAAATACATCGGCATTTAGTTAAATGTGTTTGAATCTTCTGTTCGCTGTAAATTGACAGTCCGTGGTGTTCTATTCATTCAACCAAGTCCTTTTATTGGGTACATGTTTCAGTTACTTCTAAAAGATAAAATATAATGTAGGCCACAGGCTTTGTAGCCTTAACTACAATAAAACAAACTGTTATTTATAGAGGTTGGGGAAAATTCATTTTGTTTCTGAGAGATAAAAACTATATATTTCACAACCTTCACATTTTTATGCTAATAGTTTGCTGCAAACAGAGAAAATATATATATGTTCAAGGATTTTGAGATACTGTATCTTTACTGAAGTGTATCGCTTAAGCAACCTATTATTATTGCATTAGTTTAAGGACATGGCAGATGAAATTGAATACAGATAAATGTAAGGTTATGCATTTTGGAAACCAGAATATACAGGCAATTTACAAATTAAATTGGGCAAAATTAGAAGAATCCATGATGGAGAAGGATTTAGGAGTGCTTGTAGACAGCGGGCTTAGAAATAGTGCCCAAAGTCATACTGCAGCTGCAAAGGCAAACAAGATCTTATCTTGCATTAAACGAGCAATGGCTGGAAGGGAAGTAAACATAATTATATCCCTCTATAAAGCTTTAGTAAGACCACACCTTGAATATGGAGTACAGGTTTGGGCTCCACTCCATAAAAAATACATTATGGAACTAGAAAAAGAGCCACCAAATGAATAAAAGGGATGGAAAATCTGACTCATGAGGAGAGGCCAGCTAATTTAGATTTCTTTGCATTAGAAAAGAGACGTCTAAGAAAGAATGTGATAACTATATATGTTAATAATTATCCTCTACTTCGGTATACGTAGGGACCTTCTCCAGTACTCGGATAGATTTATTCTCTTTACACCTCCGGAGGACTTTCCCACTGTTATGGCGCTGGAAAGGTAGACGAGCTGCTCGGAGGAGAAATTATTGAGTCTGACACCAATGATCGTTATCAAAAATATCTCCTGTTTATTAAAAGGTTATAGCCAGTTTTATAGGCGAGCAAACAAAGGTGAATCCATGCCAAGCTTTACTTCCCTTATTTTTATGCTTATGCTATGCTTATTTTCTAACTAACAAATGGTCAATTCTTCCTGTTATTTCCTGTTATTTCCTGTTATTTACTGTTATTTCCTGTTATTTCACTCCGGATCTATGTCTAAACATAGACGGTTCAAAAGTGCAGCCAACATTGAATTTAGCAAAAGAGATAGTTAATTGTCACACTAAGAAGCATAATGGCAGTGTTAGTATAAAATGGTTATACAGCAGACAAAATGGAGTCCCCCCTGATATACACATTATCAATCCCTCCTTTTGTCATAACAATGAGAACTCCTAGCCCGCGGGGGTCTCGTGCTGGATTTGCATATTGTCATAATCCACTAAAGGATAATCCACTAAAGGTATCGGGACACTAGTGGATGTTATTCTAGAGTCATATGTTATGGTATTCGGGGACAATACAAGGAGCTTTTAAAAAAAAAAAATGATTCAGAGAGACGCATGAGTAGCTGGCCGAGAAGATGGCTGCTTAGGACGCAGCTCCTCTGATCCCCTGGCAGCAAGTAAAGCAATATCAGCCAATCGCGTGTCTGGGCAGAGAGCCAAACCGCTGACCGCAGCGGCAGACCACCAGGCAAGATGAAACCGCGAAACGAGAAGAAGCGGGCAACCCCAGCAGCAGCAAAGTTTAAAACAAAAAAGAAGAACGCTGCGGAAACAACATTATCCCCAAGATGGCAGCCACACAAGACTCCCTTCAGGATCAGAGGGAGAGGCAGAGGCTGGAGCAGATGCTAAGGCAGGGGCTGCAGGAGGTATGGCTGAAAGCACCAGACCCACTACTAAAGGTGATCTTGACAATTTACTTAAATATATTGTACAAAAGAGATGCAAACAGAAATGACCAAAGTAGTCTCGGAACTGAGAAGAGATGTGTACGGACTGGGCGACAGAACCGACTGTCTAGAGGGTATAGCTAACAAGCTGATAGCAGACCAAAACGTCACTGACCATGCACTATGAGCCGTAAAATCAAAAGTAAACACCCTGACGGAGACCCTGGAAGATACAGAAAATCACGCTAGATTAAATAATTTGAGACTACGGATATACCGGAGACTGTATTGCCCGAAGCGCTAACAGATTTTGTCACAAGATTGCTCCAGAGTATGAGTCCCGATGAGACGGAAGATGTTACTAGACAGAGTGCATAGGACTCTGGGTCCTAAATAATCTGACCCTAATAAGATGAGGGATGTTATATTGCAGGCTCACTATTATTCGGTGAAAGAAGCCATCATGCAAGTCTCCAGAACGCAACGGTGGATAGGATTTGAAGGTCACCAGATCCAAATATTCAGTGACCTACAGTAGCCCACTCTGCTAAAAAGAAAGGCACTGCAACCAGTCACAAAGCTGCTGAGGGACAACCAAATCAGATATAAGTGGGATTTCCCATTTAAGCTAGTGATCTGGCATAATGGCTCAACAATAGTGGTGAAGAACCCGGAAGAAGGAGAAAAAGCACTGATCAAACTGGGTCTCATACAAAGATCTAAATCACCTTCGACGGCGGGGTCACCCAGCAAATCTACCAGGATACCCGTCTGGACCCAGTAAGGAAGCAAGCAAAAAGATCAAGAGGACCGAGAAAGCATCCAAAGAGTTTCTGGAAAATGACTACTTGTCCGTTACCAAAGGTTTTACCAGACACGAATTTACACGAACAATGAAGAAAAGGCCTGGATATCTGATCCCAAACAGGATCTTTTTTTCCTCCCCTGCTCGGGAGACGAGGAAGGCCGGCTAGCCTCCGGGTGGAGTAACATCAGAACCGGCTTCCAGCTGCGACCCATCCAATACCCTGATCCGGAAAAGAAAAGGACTAGGGAGCTCTGGAAGCTGCCTAAAAAAGTTACTTTCTGGTGGTGTTTGATTTTTTATTTTTTAATTTTGTCTTTTTGATTTTTTTGTTTGGGGTCCCTGTTTGTATGCCCCTATCCCTCTCTCTTCTTTTTTTAGAGAACGGAGAAGAAAGGGAATCCCCGCCCTCATTCAGACCCCATTTCCCCTGGAAGTCTCTGATTACTAAATTACTATCCTATATTCTCCGGAAATACCACAGGGGTAGCTTAGTTTAGTTAAGTTTAGGTTAAGTAAGTTTAAAATGAAAGTAAATGTGGTTATATATACAGTAAGTATATGTTTTTGTTTTCCCACTTTCTTTTTTTACCCCTCCCCCTTCTCATATTCCCGAGGCAAGAGAGGTTCCACTCAGACAATAGACCAAAATCCCTGTGCACATACAAAATAACAAAAATGGCTAGGAAATATGGTTTAAGTTTAATAAGTTAAAATTAGGTATGTTAAGTGTTAAAGGTTTAAACAATCCCAGAAAAAGGAAGTTAGCTTTGCAAGACTTTAACAAGCAAATGTTGGATGTTGTTTTTGTACAGGAAACTCATTTCAGGAAACAGGATCAACCAAGGTTTTTCAACAGTCTTCTCTTTGAGTTTCATCGCATCGGCACGGGTGAGGATAAGAGGAGTGGCTATACTGGTCAGAAGGTCGGTACCGTTTTCCCTTGAGGAAAGTGACTCCGATAAAGAAGGTCGGTTTCTGTTCCTCAAGGACAAACTGGAAACACAATGGTTACACTGGCTAACATATACGCTCCCAATGAGAAACAGGTAGACTTTATGAGACAGTTTTCCCTATATTATCAAAGTTTGCGGAGGGGAAAATAATTATGGCAGGAAATATCAATGCAGTTTACGATATAAAGCTAGATAAATCAACCCCCCCCCCCCCCGAGGGATTCTGAAGGTGCAAAACTCTAAAGATACAGATTTAGCAAGATGCATACAAGATATAGCACTATGGGATATACGGAGGATTCAACACCCTAAAGAGAGATTATTCATTTCATTCGGTACCCGATCTAGTATTTTCAAGGTTAGATAATTTTTTTTATAGAACACTCACTAATCCCAGCTGTGACAGAGTCAAAGATCAACCCATTTACCTAGTCTGATCACGCATTGGTAACAAGCACGCTAAGAGATATCAATCCTACTAGGGTGAGACATATGTGGAAGCTTAACGACTCTCTTCTGAGAGATCTTGGTGTAATTAACGAAATAGACTCGCATCTAATAGAGTTTTTCTCTATTAACAATACACCAGGAATGGCCCACTCAACAATTTGGGAAGCACAAAAAGCATGCACGAGGGGAAAGTTTATAGCCATTGCCTCTCGGAAGAAGAAGCAAAGGGAGTATAAACTGACTAAATGTTCAATAGATCTAGAGAGGGCTGATGATAACTATAAAAAGAACCCCACAGATGCAAATTATCAAAAATTACTTAAAATAAGGGGTGACTTGAGAATTTTGAAAATTGACAAAGCAGAAAAAGCTTTTTAATGGACCAAACAATTGTTCTACCAAAAAGGTAATAAAGCGGACATACTATTAGTTCTGAAATTGAGAAAGATCCAAATTTCCTCTAATATTAAATCAATTAAAATGAGAAATGGAGAAATGTAATTCGACCCAAAAGTAATAGAAGAGGAATTTATAGCATACTATTCATCTTTATATACACATAAACAAAACCCAGATATATTTAAACAACAAGTAGATCTGTATTTAGACTCGTCAAGTACCAACTCTAAAAGAGGATAGAGTTTTATTAAATGCAGAAATGCAGTGATTAAGGAACTCAACAATACAAAAACTCCTGTCCCAGACGGACTTTCAAATAATTATTACAAAACATTTAAAGCACTTATGGTGCCCTTTCAGGGAAAACTTTTTGACTCTTATGAAGGGTAAAGAAATTCTTCCCTCAATGCTGAGAGCACAAATCTCTGTGATTCCAAAACCTGGTAGGGATCATAATTGCTGTAGTAATTACAGACCTATCTCACTGATCAATACCGATATTACAATTTATAGTAAAATTATTGCATTAAGATAAAATAAACTGTTACCTAAAATTATCAACCCAGATCAGATAGGATTTATTTTAGGGAGACAAGCAGCCGACAATATAAGGAGAGTAATAAATCTCACACATTTAGCAAATATTTAAAAAATACCTACACTATTCTGTAAGGATCGGGGAGCCACGCTGCTCTCAGCGTGCCCCCCACTTACCTCCCGCTGCCGGGGGTTCCGGTCCCCCCGCTTCTTCCACCGGAGATGCAGCCACTGCTCCAGGGACTTCCCCATGCGGGGTGCGTGCGCGTGCCCATCGGAAGCCTCGCGTCAAACTCTCCACCCCGTCTCTGGACTCTGCCCATGCTGCTCCGTCGGTGGTGCGTAGCGTGCACGCGTAGCACGCGACCAACACGCATAGGAGGCGCACTTGCAGACAATCTCCTGCTCACCTCTCTACACCTGCCCTGCACAGCTGAGCAGCCAATGGTGACCATCGCTGCTAACTTACCCCGACGCTGCTGACTATTCATTGGTTGTCCTATCCTATTTATGCTCAGCTGCCCACTGGCAATTTGGCTGAACATAATCACAGTTGCGTTGTACTTACCTCTTCTCTGCCTCCATAGTCTTGCCTTGTCTTGCTGTTCCTCATTCTGTGTATCGACCCGGCTTTCTATAACCATCCGCACATCTCCAAACCTGACCTCGGCATCCGGACAACGACAACTCTACTGTTTCCAAACCCAACCATGGCTAATAGTACCTGCAATGATCCGCACCTCTCCAACTCTGACCCCGGCAAGTATATCGACCATCCGTATCTCTCCAACCCCGACCGGCTACCTTGACTAATCTATACTCCAGACGCGCCCTTATGGCTGCGGGTGGCGTTTTATCCTTTCCCACCTCTGCACCGTGGCCCCTCCTTGTTTGTGGTGAGTGCAGCGTGACTGTATGCTCAGCCACACAAACGTTGACCCCGCTGAGGTGGAATGAACTTTGTCTTCACATGCCAAAATGTTTTCTAGACTAGAGAAATATCTTGAGCAAAATTACCAACAGATGGACTTGCTACAGCAGAGCCTCCACTCCCCCACCATTCAGGCGCAAACTGCTTCCCCCGTACCTACTCCGCCAGCACCTGCCGCTTCTTCTGCTTCTCTGCTACCTACCACGACTACTACTGAACCCCAACTACCGATGCGTAACCGTTATGCAAGAGATCCCCACGGTGTAGAGGCTTCCTAAACCTTTGTTTTATACAGTTTGAAAACACGCCTTCTCATTTTGTTTCCCCAAGATTCAAGGTGGCTTACATCATCTCACTACTTACGGACGATGCCCTGGCCTGGGCCTCCCCCATCTGGGAGCAGAAGTCAGACCTTACGCATGACATTGGACTCTTCGCCAGGGAGTTCCTTAGGGTCGTTGATACTTCGGTACGTAAGATGACCGCAGCTTCCACTCTTTTCCATATCTCCCAGGGAAATCGCCGGTCGGCAGTTACGCTCTGGAGTTTCGTACCATTGCGTAAGAGACAGGATGGAACAACGAGGCATTGTCTTCCGCCTTTTGGCAGGGCCTTTCGGAACCATTAAAAGATGAACTCGTGGCACATGAGCACCCGCAAGAGAGGAGGTCCGAACGATCCTGCCATAGCCAGCTGGCATCCAGATCACCTTCTCTTCACTTTGCCACAACGGAATCTTCCCATTCCGATTCTCCGGAACCCATGCAACTAGGGGATAATAAGTTGTCCCCGTCTGAGAAGTAATGCTGCCGCCGCACCGGTCTCTGCCTATACTGCGGCAATCCCGGTCATCAAGTGCTCCAGTGTCCCCACAAGCCTGGAAATGCCAACTCCCAATGAGATACAGGGGAGTCTCGTTGGGAACACTTTCCATCTCCCCTATCACCAAAAAGATTCTGCCAACCAGAATTTTGATTCCTGTTCTTCTTACAGGGGAGAATTTTCATGCCACAGCACTTACATTTGTGGATTCTGAATCTGGATGCAACTTCATCGACCAAGCCTTCGCAGAGAGGAGTAAATGAAGTGGAGATGAGCGCATACAAGAGGAAACAACAGAGTGTATAATAAATATATACAAAAGAATAATGTGCGAGAACAATGGGGTAGGAGATAGGAATATAAGGCTATGGGTTCTCACACGGGCATATGTGAGCGAAATCCCTCAGCGTTGTCTTGGAGGTTCTCACTCTGGTCATAGAGTAGACTCGTCTGCTGAAACAGGTACTGGCATGTGTGAGTCGAATCACTTAGTGTGGTCCTCTGTGCTGCTCTTCGTGCTTCTTATGTCCATGTGCTGATTCTCATAAGGGCCATTGAGGGTATCCAGAATGTGAAGGGAGCGATGTTTCAGGAACACCCTAAAAAGAAAAACACAATAATAGTGCAGCAAAATCACACAATAGTAGAGCAATAAATCTTGGCTCAAGTGGATTTCCTACTTACAACAGGTAAGTGAAGAACCAGTGTTTAACCGAAACAAGGTTGGAGGATATTCAGAAGCCCTCTCACTCAGGGTTGTATTCATGTAAAACAGCAAGGAGAGACCATGGTGTGGACCAATAGACAAAAATTTATATGGATAAATGCATAAGAAATGTACTCACAATATGTACATCAATTGCGGACACACAAAGGTATCTTTTGAGGCAGTGTGGTTCACATCAGAAGAGGTGGTAGTCTGGCCTTTCGATTTGGAGCTCCCTCGGTCCGATCGCGGTGGACGGCGTCTGACGTCACATCCGTCGAGGACCGACAACTTCTGGTAGGACGGAGGGCAAAACAGATGGTAGGTCGGCACAGGAGACTCTTCACCTTTGCCTCAGAATTAGGAGCAGCTGCATGAGGTGTACAAGCTTTACACGTTTCGCTGATCTAAACGTCAGCTTCCTCAGGAGCAATATAACACCCCTCATGGGTCTACTACTTAAATAGTAAGCATAATTACAAGTTAATTGGCAAATTACTCACAGGTTCTCTCTTAAAGGAGTACATAACACTGTGATCCAAAAACATGTAGAAACACAATAAAATCTTTAATAAAAATAACTAAAATAATTAAAAACTGATGATCAATAAGCTCGAGACAGAGATTGAACAGGGATGAGAGAGAGAGAGAGATGGCATTAGTAACTATTCAATAAGCTATATGGAACTTGACAATAATCTTAGAATAAGTGAGACATTTAGAAGAGGATCCTATCGATTGAGCAGCAGCACCATCAGGGCCAGTATTAATTTCTGATATTTGTTCATTTGTATGCCATGAGCCTTTTTTTCACCCCTCCCTCCTTCACGCCCTCCCAGGGGCTTACACCTGATTCAGCTATTTTCTAAGGGAGGGCCACTGTTTTCCCATTTTTTTTTGCAGAGAGGAACAATATTCCACTTACCCGCATGAAGGTACCACTAGGATTGGAGGCTATCAACGGATGGCCATTACAACCAGCCTTCATTTTCCTGCAGACCATTCCCTTTCATTTACAGATGGGAGGGCACCATAAGGAGGAGATTCATCTTGATGTGATCCATACCACCTTGGTTGAAGTGATTCTGGGCCTTCCGTGGCTCGAACACCATAATCCTCACATTGATTGGACCAATAGAGAACCTTTACAGTGGAGCACCCGTTGTGCAGGGATTTGTGTGGTGTCGGTTCATAATGTTGGTGGTTTGTGCACTTTGAAAAAGAGGTGAACTTCCTACCTGAGGTAAACGAAGAATTTCACGATGTCTTCGATAAAGCACAATCTGAAGTCCTACCCCCACATCGTCCCTTCGATTGTCCTATTGACCTTTTGCCCGGTTCTGTGCTTCCCAGGGGAAGATCTTATCCGCTCTCACTCCTGGAGACCAAGGCCATGAACGATTATATCTGAGAGAACCTAGAGAGTGGGTTTATTCGGAAATCCTCTTCCTCAGCCGGAGCCGGATTCTTTTTCGTCAAGAAGAAGGATGGGTCATTGATTATAGGGGCCTCAATAAGATTACTCTAAAGAATTGTTACCCCTTACGCTTGATTTCTGAACATTTCGACCGAAAAACACTTGTATATGACTCAATGGGAAAAATATATAGGAGCAGAGATTTCTAAAGAAGATTGGGCAGAGATCTGGGAGGCAGCAGCGAGCTCATCTCTCTGCACCATTATTAAAGAAAACAGATCTTATGATCACTTCACGTCGCTGCTGCTGCAGAGCGTGACCCTACGACTGAGCGTGACCCTACGACTGAGAGGGAGAGAGAATACTGAGTCCGTGATGTCATCTCCAACCGGCCGGAATCCCGGAAGTGACGTGACGACTGCAGATCGAGACACAGTCGGGTGGCTTGCAGCAGCAGCAGCGACGTGAAGTGATCGTAAGATCACCTACTCCTTATGCTGTTTATCCATTTGGATCTTGTAAGCCTCCATTTTACCCGTGTGTGGATAAATTGTTTGTTTTTATCCTTGGCTCTGTCTATGTCTGTCTCTGCTTGAGATCGAAGTTCCTCCATTGGTTTTGTACCATACCTTGTTGCTGGTTATACCTGTTATAGCCTTGCTTTAGCTTTCTAAGTACTACTTGGAAACCACTTCACTGTGTTTACAAATTTGCACTATGTAGATTTTGTTTTATTTTTAAGGTACCATCGCTCCCCTCGTTCTCCTGTGCATACTGTTTTCCTGGACCTTGAAACAGTCCATCTAAGGATTTGAGTGATTTTGTTTGTACCTATTTGCACTTGTTTAATTTTATTTTATTACACACTTTGCACATATTTTTGTATATCTATACATTTATATTCACCTACACATTAAGTTTAAGTATTAGAGCGCCATCTACTGTTGTTTTCTATAAGAAACGACAGTCGCTGACAAGCAATGCACCAGCACCGACTTCCAATAACGGTCCCACCGTCTGTGACAACCCAGAGCCTGAGCCGGATTTCGCGTGCAGTTTCGATCAAGCTTGCATGTACTTAAGCAATTTCCAGCCTCATCAGCTGTCTACAGGTGGACTAGTCCCGCTGCAAACTATCGACGTGGATGATCAAGAACGTTGGACTGGCAGTGGACCGGCGCCGGCACCAGCTGAATGGGAAATTCTATGGTGAGTATTGTTAGTATTGTTGCCATATTATTTTCTGTGTTTTTTTTTATTTTGACAATACAGTATCAATATCGGTGCGATTCGAAAGTCAAGCGATTCTCCTGTAAGCAATATCATTGGCTGAGTGGCTTCTACAGTACTGTACTGCAGATACTGAACAATTGGTGGAACGCTAGGCGCATGCGAATTGGAACCTTCTTGAAACGCACATGCGTGTCATTACATCGACGGTAGGCGCGTGCGCATGTGAACAGGAGACGCCCCCCGAGAAAATTATTGGCGGGACTGGCTGGGAACGTCTTTAGGGGACTTACCATTACAGTAAAACTTTTCTTTTTGTTTTTCCTCAGAAAAGAAAATAGCTAATGGAGGGATTTTGATGGATAATATCGCTTTGTGGAACAATGCCTGCACATTGCTGAATTGGATTTAAAAACCCACGTACCGGAGTCTACAGTTTAGTGGCCGTTGTTATTGATTAGGATAGAATACTGTACCTGAAACAGTATGCTGATGTTTTCCAGCCGTACAGTATACAATACTTTTTTTATATACAGTATACTGTGTAATAAACCCGAAAAAATAAAAACTATGCATTTATTCTACATGTATTACAGTGCCAGTACATACAGTACAGTACAGTATGTCTTCTATTTTTTTTTACTACTCTTATACCGAGCATGCCTACAGTATACAGTGCAGTATGCCTCGACATTCTAGAAACACTGTATTTTTTTACAGTAGCAAAGGAGCCAATGGAACAATGTAAAACAAATAAACATGTTCTTTTATTGGTGGAGTAAGTACAAAAACATTTATTTACAAATACTGTACAATGTAGAAACATTTTAACTGCACAGCAATTCAAAACATCAACAGGTGTATGGTTTACTGCTACAGTTGTGAAAACATTTATGTCAGTCAGTATGGTTTACAGTCACATGTTTTAAAAACAAATTCTTTATTCATAAAATAAACAAAACGCAACATCTCCTTTATTATAGAATGGCAAGTCAAAACATATACTGTACAGTGGGAGGGTGAGCAAAACAGTCTGCACCAGTACAGTCCTTGAGGGCAGCAAACAGGGCGGGTTTTAAGGGTAACCTTTGAAAACCGTGCCTGTTTGCGGCCTTCAGGTACTGGAATTGTGCAGGTCCTGTGAGTGTGTACAGCAAGTTAAAACATTTCTGTATAAATACAAGTTAAAAAACACACAACAACATCTCCTTTATTTAAGTACAACAGGTCAAATCATGTAGAGTACAATACAGTTCAGCACAACAGTATGGTCTTACCTGTGATTACAAAAAAACTTTATTCATAAAATACAGTATACAAACGAAACATCTCCTTTATTAAAGAAACATATACTGTACAGTGTGATGGTGTGCAAAACTGTCAGTCAGACCTGCACCACTACAGTCCCCGAGGGCAGCAAACAGGGCAGGTTTTCAGGACAACCTTGAAAACTGTGCCTGTTTGCGACCATCTGGGACTTGGAATTGTGCAGGTCCTGTGTGTGTGGACAGTAAGTTAAAACATTTCTGTATAAATACAAGTAAAAAAACACACAACAACATATCCGTTATTCAAGTACAGCAGGTCAAAACATGTACAGTACAGTACAGTGCAATACAGTTCAGCACAACAGTATGGTCTTACAGAACGTCCTCCGCATTGTCCGTCCATGGCCGATTCCTTGCATGGCGCAAAACACCATTAATGCAGTCTCGAACGCCTTTCATTACAGGATCTGTAATTGGATAAAAGCACCGCATTTCATCCAGAATGTTCTTTCTTAAATTGGCAGGAAGCGCCTTTTTTATGCGATTTCCTTCGTAGTTCACTTTGAAGGCCCAGTCGCAGTACAACGAGTAGGGAACATGGTGCTTAAAAAGTAACAAGGCATACTTGTGGGGTGCACCAGCACTCTTCACCCTATACTTCTCCCTGAACACCGGTGGCAGATCACACAGGGTGATGTCGGGCACCGTATCGATGCGAGCGAATGTAGGTCTTTTGGGAGTGGGTGTGCTTGAGGCGACGGGCGATGGTAGGTTGTCTGGGAGGAAGCTTTCCTCCGTTCTTGGTCGCCGTGTTGTCTCCTGGCGTGGTCTTGACGGGGTTGTCATGTCCTCCTCAACGGCATACATGTACACTACATCTTCTGGTGGAGGGGGTGCGCTTGGTGATGGAAGGGGGTCGAAGGTCCCATTCATCACATCCATGTCACCCCCCTGCTGCAGCGTCGGGAAACAGGTGCATTAACACCGAGCAAATAATGTATACCCGCTATGTCAGCCTCTATCTTCTCCATTCGTCGATCCATCCGTTGATCCATATCTAGCATCCGTTGATCCATATGTATCATCCGTTGATCCATATGTATCATCAGTTGCTCCACATTTAGCATGGTCTCCAGAAGCAAATCTATCTTTGCTAGCACAATAGAGTTCCCGGGGAGATCCACAGTTATCCCATTCAGCATCCGGTCTAACGAGCTGCTTCTTGTGCATGGCATCTGGAAATCTGGGTGGATGGGTGCAACGGAGGATGAGATGGGGGTTCCATGGAGAGAAGCGGCAGTGACGTCGAAGAAGGGTGAAGAAGGTAACCTGTGGATATCCGGTAGAGGAGAAGCGGCAGCGTCGTCGAAGAGGGATGGAGAAAGTGACCTTTGGATTTTCGGGCGAGAAGCAGAGTCGTCTAAGAGCAAAGGAGAGAGTGACCTGTGGATTTCAGAGGCAGCGTCGTCGGATAGAACTGGAGAGGATAGCCTCTGGGTTTCCGTGAGGGCGGCGGCAGCATCAAGGACAAGGGGTGGAGAAGACGGGCTGAAGATTTCCGGGACAGCGGCGGCAGAGTCATCGAAGCGTATGTGAGGAAGTGGTCTGCGGATTCGATGGGTTGGCTGCCAATCGTTTTGCGTCGAGAGTACATCACCGTATATCTTCTCGACATAATAAGGCTGACGTCTATGAAAACCCTTAGCCTTTGGGGTCAGCAGAAGGTTTTCTTTATTGGCCTTAGGGCTGGGACCCGCTGTGCCCGGCGGTGCGGGCGGCTGCACGGGCTTTCCCCACCAGAAGGGGAATCCTCCCGAGCCGGTCCCGGTCCCCCCTGGCTGCACAGCTTACTACACTCTGTGACGCGTCAGCCGCTAGAGGATACAAGAGAATTGTGATCCCTAGCGTCGACGCGTCACATGGTGTGGCTGTGAGCCAATGAGGAGGGGAGGCTTCGGGAGGAGGAGAGGCTTCGGGGAGCGGGGAGGAGAGGCTTCCGGGGAGTGGGGAGGAGTGTGGAGTGAAAGCAGCGTGAGTGCCTATCTGTGTGTATGTGTGTGTGTGCCTGAGTGCCTGTCTGTGTGTGTGCGTGTGTGTGTGTGTGTGTATGAGTGCCTGCGTGTGTGTGTGTGCCTGCGTGCGTGTGTATGAGTGCCTGTGTGTGTGTGTTGCTTTATTTACCTTCAATCAGCACTCAGCAGCTCCAGCCCGAGCCGTGGAGGGGGGGAGGGGGGGAAGAGTAGCGGGTCCCTCCGCTCAAGCCACGCCCCCCCCTCCCTGTCAAGCCTCCCACTCCCGCCCACCTCCCGATCCGGCTCCCGCTCCCTACAGACCGCATATCGCGGTCTGTGTATGTCAGCGCCCCGCCTGTCTGCAATGCGGGAGCGCTGACGGAGGGAGCGGGGCCTTAGCCTTAGCCTGTCACTTTTGCCTTGGCATGGAAATGGCAACCGCCTTTCGCTTTTTCTGCTTGACAGGCACGGCTGAGGTGAGTGGGTTCCTGCGTCCGTAGAGTCGGGGTTGATGCATGGAAGCAGATGGCATATAGTAATGCAGTATCTGGAAAAGGGCAAGTTCAGATAAAGATCATCGAGTGGTGGGCTACATTATGCAAAGTGTGTAACCTTTTATGCATGGCAGCGAGGTACAGGTGTTGAAAGTGGGCGCACTCTAATGTGAGTCATTACCGTATAAATACACCATCCATTTTGTGGATTCACTGCACATTGAATACACATCGACTAAACATCGAATATACATTCTTGTGTTTGTATTTCTTTCTACTCGCAGCAATGGTTGTTAAAAAGATTTCCAAGGATCTCAGCATGCAAATTAAGGAGATGTACACGAGCGGACACCGAATTGCTGCTATCCAACGCTGGTTAGCTACTTTTGGCCTCGTTGTGCCAGCAACCACCGTGAGCTATCATGCACACGGAAAAAACAGAGACCGCAAAAGGGCACCATGGGTAACTAACGCGTAAGTATATTTATACAACTTAAAAAAAAAATTAATTTTAATTTAAATCGAATATTTTTGTTATTTCTGTTTATTAATATTACAACAGAATATATATTTTGTATATTTATATTACAATAGTATATATTTTTTATATTTATATTTATATTACAACAGTATATATATTTTTTATATTTTTGTTACAACAGTATATATATTTTGCATATTTATATTTATATCAGTACAGTATATATATTTTGTATATTTATATTATAACAATATATTTTTTTCATATTTATATTTATATTACAACAGTATATATTTTTTTATATTTATATTACAGTACAACAGTATATATAGTTTTTATATTGCTGCATATAACAAACAATATATTTTCTTTACATTGTAGGGAGACAACTCTTCTGGTGGACAAAATAAGTGAGGAGAATGATTAGAGGAGTGCATTAAGGGTCAAATACACTCTGCAGGAAAATCACAATCTCGCTGTATCCGAGACCAGCATAAAGAAGATGAGACGCAGCATTGGATGGAAATATGGACGTGTGAGGTTAGTACTGGACAGTACAGGAGGTAAAAGTGTTGTTTAGGAAACTGTACTGTACCGCTAAAATGATTTATTCCTTGTCATTACAGAGCGTACCCCATGATACGGGACGCAAACAAAATCAAAAGAGTGGTCCAGGCCCAGGCATGGATCGAAAGTGGGGAAACTTTCCAGGATTGCATCTTCACTGATGAGTCTACTTTGTCGCTGGAGAGATTTGCAAGCTTTGTATTCCACAAAAAAGGCCGCATATCTTTGAAGCCGCGGCCAAAACACCCGTGAAGATGCATGTGTGGGGTGCCATCTCTAGGCATGGACCAGGATGCATTGTCATCTTTGAAGGTAAAATATATGAAATATAATGTAGCCTTATGCACTGTACTGTACTATTGTGCAGTTTTTTGAGCACTTTTCTTTTCGTGCTATAGGAATCATGAATAAAGCTTTCTTCCAAGACAACATTGTCCCTGAGATAGTGCAATACATCAC
Organism: Ascaphus truei; assembly: GCF_040206685.1. Taxonomy (NCBI): domain Eukaryota; kingdom Metazoa; phylum Chordata; class Amphibia; order Anura; family Ascaphidae; genus Ascaphus; species Ascaphus truei. The sequence continues at coordinate 40,889,488 of NC_134485.1, read as the reverse complement.
ACGCGAGTTCCCGAATGGTCACCGCTTCTACCAAGACAGCGATCCGCAGCACACCGCGTCAACAGCGCATATCCTTGAGCGCGGTATCAACTGGGTGAAGACGCCAGCGGAGTAAGTGCGGTAACCGTGTCTCATATTTTTCCCACTGTTTTTACTGTGTACTGTATCTCTTAAACTAATTGTCCTCTTTTTCCATTGACAGATCGCCAGACTTCAATCCGATTGAAATGGTCTGGCATCAGCTGAAGGACCATATCCGGAAAGTGGCGAAACCCTCCAAAAAGGACGAGTTGTTGAAAGGCATAATGAGTTTTTGGAACGATGTACTCACCGTGGAACGCTGCAATAAATATATAGACTATATTGCCACTGTGTTGCCCATTGTGATCGCGCGTAATGGGCAAGCATCAGGAAAGTAGTACTGTGCTGTAGTATTGTAAGTACAGTATGATACAGGTAAGTATGGCACAGATTTTTTCTTTCCCAATAGTCAGAGTATACAGTAGTTACAGTTTTTTCTTTACAGAGAGAGCAGCACCAGCCATCAGGTTACAGTACATACAGTAGTATTTAACAGTAGTCAAAGTATACAGTAGTTCCAGTAAAGACTAGTTTGACAATAATACAGTAACTGCCTACTAACTGCTCAATTTTTTTCTTTCCAGAGAAATCAGCACCAGCCATCTACAGTAGTACTACACATCACACAATGCCATAATACAGTACGCACATAACTGCACTAATTTTTTGTTTTCTTGTTGTTTCAGGAAAAAAGGGTGGCCTGGGGGGAGGTGGGGTTTTGTGTCCAGTCTAATCTGTTTGTACAGTAAAATGTACAGTACATAAACAGCAGTATTGATGTACACAAAACCTCTCCTCTCTAAAGGAACTACTGTACTGTACACGGAATGAGAACAAGATAAAGACGGAAAAAATAATATTACTTTGTATACTGTATATATATATATATATATATATATATATATATATATATATATATATATATATATATATATATATATATACACAGTATATATATATATATATATATATATATATATATATATATATATATATATACAGTATATATATTTATATTATACATTACAGTATATATATTATTAAATAATATTCTTATAAATGTACATAATTCATGTTTCTCCATGTTTTACAAATGTTTTCTAAATGTTTATCCAATTTCAATGTGCCAGAAGAACTTAATAAAGACTGCATTATGTATTATTCATGATTATTTTTATATTTGTATTTTTTTGTTCCTGAAAAAATAAAATAAATATTTATTCACACATTTCATAATCATTGACAACAACCACCCCCCCACCCCTACAGTATAAGAATGAATGACAAAACAACATGAATCAGTTAATGTTTTTTTTACTCTCAATTCTCACAATACTGTGCAAATCAGATTTACATTTCAAATTCGAGAAGGGATTTTCCAAAGCGTTACCGTAAACAAAGCCTCAAAGGGTTGGGGGGGGGGGGGTTGGGTGACTCATGCGCAGTAAGCAGCTAGCACCCATCTCAAAGAGGCTTAGAGTACACGCAGGCGCAGTGAGGCGATTGACACTCGGCCAGGGACGGATTAAAAACACAATACCTAACTTCAGAAAATGAATGACTCTGTGGAGGTGTCTGTCGAAAAGAGTTTGTGTGTGCGTGGGGGAGGGATAAAGGATTAGTTGTGCAGCAGTTCAAAGAAATTACATACTGTAGAGTAGAGTACAGTAATTTCAAAAGGCATTTCATCATAATAATTTGATCAATAAACCCCCAAATACAACCCCCAAATACAGTACATAAAAAGCAAGTCACTTTATCTCCCTGTGCCTCAGGCACCAAAAACATAGATTGTGAGCTCCACGGGACAGGGACACTTGCCTGCAAAATTTCTCTGGAAAGCGCTACGTACTGTATACTGTAACTAACAGCGCTATACAAAAACATGCTATTATGTTATTATAATTATTATATAATTATTATTATAATATCAAGGTGATGCTCTGTGCAAATAAAATTCGAGAAGGGATTTTCCAAAACGTTGCCGTAAACAAAGCCTCAAAGCTCCCGTCTCAAAGAGAATTACATGCAGGCGCAGTGAGGCTTTGTACTGTAGCTCGGCTATGGACGGATTAAGAACACAACGACAAGATTCAGAAAATTAACGACTCTGTGGAGAGGGGGGGGTTGGGTGACCCATGCGCAGTAAGCAGCTAAGCTGCTAAATAGCTCCCATCTGAAAAATGATGACACGCAGGCGCAGTGAGGCTTTGAAGCTCGGCTATGGACGGATTAAGAACATAATGGCAAGATTCAAAAATTAACGACTCTGTGGAGAGGGTGGGGGGGGGTTGGGTGACTCATGCACAGTAAGCAGCTAAGCAGCTAAATAGCTCCCATCTGAAAAAGGATTACACCCAGGCGCAGTGAGGCTTTGAAGATCGGCTATGGATGGATTAAGAACACAATAGCAAGATTAAAAAAATTAAAGACAGCCGCATGAAGTTCAAAGCTAAAGACATACTTTAATTTCAAAAGGCAGTTCATCATAATAATACACCCCCAAAAAGACAAAAGCTACAGCACAGATTGAATATCGTAATTCAGTAAGATGGTTTTTGCAGGCTTGTGGAGAAAAAAAAATTACAATAAAATTTTTTTTTTCACTCACTCAAGCAAGCAGTGGTGGGCGAAGTTACAGGCGCATGCGCAGTAAATTCCTGCTGTCAAGCAGGAATGTGATTGAAACTAGACACACGTTCAAAGGAATGGTGTGGGAGAGATGTACTGCATTGCACAGAAGATAAGCAGTTGCAATACCCTGCAGTGCAGTTAATTATCCTGAGCGAGGGGAGAGCGCTGTATATGCCGAAATGTGACACTGTTACAGTACAGTACACGCCTATGCGTTTCAACAATTTTCAAATGAGACATACTGTACTGTACTGCAGAACAGCACTGCAAATGCATGTATACTTTAAATATGCAAATTTACAATTACTGCGCGCGCACACACAGACTGTGTACAGTACTGACCTAGGTTGAACCGCGAAGGTATTAGACTTCCAAGACAACAGCTCGCAAATGCCCCCCTGAGTTTTTACACGGCATTGCAGTATTGCAGACAGCGAGAATAAAATGCTAATATCACGAGTGCAAAAATAACGCAGTTCACTCCGGGCGAAAACGACAAAAAAACGCACATAACCGGGATAATCTGAGAACCTCGGATAGCCGTTTTAGACTCAGACCGGCCGCCACTGTATCATATATTTTGGACTTGCCCAAAGGTTGCTTTTGGAGGAAAATTATAAGAAAGTGGTTCCTATACCAATGGACCCTGTAATATTGATCCTAGGGAAACCATTGCCCAATGTTTTGTACGCCATAAATAAATCTATTGCACACCTACTGACAGCAGCCAGATGCACAATAGCACTCCAATGGAAACAAATTAATACACCATCATACCATGTTTTCCAAGTGAAGGTGTGACATGTTTTAGAAATGGAAATATTGATTTTTTTTTTTTCAACTTAAATTTTTTATTTTGTTCAAATGACATGTACATACAGTGAGTATGGTAACGGCATAATACAAGATCGATCTACTGCATGTGCTGCTCCCGTTTGTGAACGGTTTGACATTTACAGACATACTGGGTAGACAAACAGACGAACAAGGAAACCTCGGGACAGGGGGGGAAGGGAAAAATAGAGGGGGGGATAGGGGTGGGGAGTGAGTTCCTCCTCCTGTGGTTCCGCCTCTGCCTCACCCTCGCTGGTTCTCTGCGTCTGGGGAATCATTGCGTACCCTGTAGGTCGGCCACATATCAGCCTCTAAGCCCTGTTTGCCCTCCTATAGGTCCTCCCTGGGGATCTGAGGGGAGCTGGTAATTTATGTCCTGGGTGTCGCTCTTAGGCGCTCCCTCATGGGAGAACGCATTTTCCCCTATTAAAGCCAGATTGTGGCCCGTTCCACTCCCTGGATGTCTGTTTCGGCTAGCCAAGGTAGCCAGACTTTTTGAAAATTTACACCAGTGTCGTTGACCAAACTTGTCAACTTCTCCATCTGGCAAACTGACCAAATTCGGTTCCTAATATTCGTAATTGGCGGGATTACATTTTGTTTCCAGCGTGCTGCGATCTCCCCCCTAGCCGCCATAGCAAAGTGAGCTATTAGTTTGTTTTCTCCTTTGGTGAACCTGTCCGCTGGTCTGTTCAGGAGGAACAGCCATGGGTCTAATGGGACGGGTTTACCTGTAATCTTATTCAACCAGTCCTTAATTGAATCCCAGACTGGGACGATTTTGGGGCATGACCACAACATGTGTAACAGATCTGCCTGCTGTCCACATTGTCTCGGGCATAATGGGGAGTAACTGGGCAGGAATTAAGCTAGTTTTTTGGGAGTGTGGTACCAGCGCATCATTACCTTATATGCATTCTCCCTTAAGGTTGTGCATATAGAACTTTTGGAAGTTGCCGTCACTATTTTTGCCCATGCCTCTACCTCTAACTCCTCTCCTAGGTCTGTCTCCCAGCTAGTCATGTATCTTGTCTTGTCCGTCACCGTCGTGCTAGAACCAGTCACTTCTTTGTACATCTGCGATGTGAGTCCTGCCGTGGATGTCCCTGATCGACAGAGCTTTTTGAAATTTGTCATGGGGTCTGTGGCTGAACTTTTTGATAGAAGCTGATCTGGAGGTATCTAAAGATCTTGGCATTAGGGATATTGTGGTCAGATTTGAGTATTTCGAATATTTGTATGCCTTGTCTCCCCTCCAGATCTACCAATCGCTTAATGTTTTTTAGTTTCAAGATAGTGAATTCTGTACTGGACTGGCCCAGAGCAAAGAGTGGGTTGTTCCATAGTGGCGTCATACCCGACGCCCTGCTGGTCAGTGTGCATTTGAGCGTAGTGCCCTCCCATATCGAGAGCGAGTTGGTCATTGAGGATAGCGGCAGTTTGGTGCTGTGAAGGTAATAAAGTATTATAAGAAACTATTCGTCCATTTTGTATGCATTCCGCCGTATTGAATCTGCTTTAATTGCAAGGCTTGGAAATAACGCAGTATGTTTTTATATAAGCTAATAAGTCTCTCTCTCTCTCTCTCTCTCTCTGAGGTGAATCGAAACTCAACCAGGAGCCTTTTTCTGCTAACTCTCGGTTTCCTGTGAATTCAGCTGGTCTACAGAGAATCGAAACTGAAGTTTATGGTTTACAGAGAAACGAAACTGAAGTTTATGGTTTACAGAGAAACGAAACTGAAACTTATTGTCTGCCTATATATATTCTGTAATACATATACTCGGCACGTCAGTCTGAGCTACGGAGCCTGAGGGAACTGATACATGACTCTGTGTCATTTATTGGGATCCGGGGTGCACCCAGGCTTGTGTTATAATAATTTGGCAATCCACATCTGAGCAGAGACCCTGACTTGAGAAGGGAACCTCAACAGTTGGCGTAGTCGGCAGGATCCTTGTGAAGGGACACCGGAACAATCCTGGACCCGTCTCTATCCACGGACGACCGTCCCCTGACCGGACTGATTGAGGCCTGATCAACCGCTAAGGACAAGGTAAGATATATTCAGAATATATTTTTACCGAACTCCTGTCAGTCTGTTCAGGTTGGCGATCTCTTGGTTGACGGTAACAGTATTGTTAATCTATACAAGACCATAGAGTCCGGTGGTTCCCGCCAAGGATTTATATAGTTTGTAAGGTCTTGTGACTGCCAGATGTGTGGTTTATGTTCATATGTCATAAGGGTTACGGAATAACTATAAAATAAGGGGAAGAGTCTAGGATATCTATTGATAGATAATAGGAGGATCGTCCATACAGGTGACGGTCCGGGGACTGCCTGCGCGCCTCCCCGTCTAGGTCGATTTATCACTGAGACTCAAGAATCCCGAGTGTGTAAGGATATATATTGATAGATAATAGGAGGATCGTCCATACAGGTGACGGTCCGGGGACTGCCTGCGCGCCTCCCCGTCTAGGTCGATTTATCGCTGAAGCTCAAGAGTCCAGGTACCGCCGGTAATTGGCGCACGTGTCCGAGGTTGTTTTTAAAATAGACAATGTTCTCGCAGTTTTTAAAGAAGGATTTGCCTTCTGGTGCACGGGATTCCGTAACTCTTGTGACAGAACGGGAGGGAAAGAAGTATACCAAGAAATGTAAATTGTTGTTCAAACTGTTAGATTTACCCCCTACGGGAAGATTGCAACCGAAGTTGTTAAGAACGAATATGCAAATGTGTAAGGGGAAACTGAAAGATGAAGGCATGTGGGAAAATGCAGAGAAATTTCTGAGTGTTGCTATAGATCTTCAGAAAGAAGGTTATGAAGAAGTAGAGTGTGGAGAGAGAAATAAGAAATGTTATTGTTATGTGAAACCAGAAAATGTGACCCCTGGTTCAGTAGTGGCAGAAAAAGACCAAATGTTACAGGGAAATCCACCCCCATACCCGCAGACGACCGGTAGACCCTCTCCCTCAGCCCCTGTACCGGCCCCTTATTGGGTATGTTCTGGTTGCCAGTGTCAAAATCCCAAAACACGGGAAAATTGTTATTATTGTGGGGCCGCCCGACCGTCCATGTCCCCCGATATTAAAACTGGTGAGGCTCTTGTGTGCCCCTTAGTCACGCCCACTGGCCAGTATTATAATCCCAAAGCCAAACCAGCCGACCCTGTTAAAATGTATCCCAGTATACCGCAAGATTGTCTGGTTCAGATGGATAATGGGGCTCCTGCTGAGGAAGATGCAACCTCCGCCGGGACCCCAGCTTATCAGGCACCACCATATTCTGACTCTTTTGTTACCTATGATGAACCCGAATCACTGTTTGAACGTATATTTAGCGGCCCAACCCGTCAAATTATTGTAAAAGTGATGCAGGCAGACATTACTAGCTTGTCGGTTGGCGCGATAGTTAATCCAGCAAATGGGAGGCTCCAACATAATGGGGGCCTTGCTAAATTAATTTGTGAAAAAGGGGGTGAAGCCATACAGCGTGACTCTAATATTTATATTCAGAAACATGGAGAGGTATCAGTGGGGGGTATAGCTGCCACCGGGCCCGGAGATTTACCCTGTAATTTAATCATCCATGCAGCAGGGCCAGTGTATAGGGACTATGCTCCAGAAAGAGCCAAACAGCTCCTCCAAGCCGTTGTCCGTACATCCCTAATCTATGCTTCCAGCCTCAATAGCGCGGCCATGCCCAGACGCACTATAGCGTTACCTCCCATTTCTGGTGGTCTTTTCGGGTATCCCATAAAAGAATGTATCAAACATATAGTCCAAGCAGTACTCAGTACGATCAGAGAATCACCCCTCAATCTTGAAAGTATTCTGCTTGTTGCCAATGACTCTGTCAGGCCACTGCTTTTTCAAGCCGCCTGTGCTACCTCAGACACGGTCCGCTCTTTTCCTATTGTAAAAGCAGAACACGGAAATGCTCCTCCCGTCCCCCAACCGTGGAGTAAAGACGTTCCGGAAGGAGCAGTTAGGTACATCAAATTTACGCCCCAACAAAGCTCCACCCTCTTACAGCAACTCCCCGATCCGGAAGACAAGCCCATGCCCTTTTATAGAATGTTACGTCAGATTCAGCAGAACTACTCCGCAACATGGGCTGATTTAAAATCTCTCACCATGTTAAAAGCGGGAGACTCATTTTGGCCCCTTGTTGAGAAATCCCTCAATGATGCTAGGATAGTTGACGTCACAGACTATAAATCTGGAGAAGACTTCCTAGAACAAATACAACTATGGGCCCAGGATAGACTCACAGAGCAGACTCAATCACTAAAGGATGTCACCCAAGAAGCTACTGAATCAGTTGAGAAATATCATACTAGACTACTCCAAATGTTTAGAGATATGGGATTCTCCACCAGCAATAAATTACAAGCCAATCTGCTAGCAGCAGCATTTATGGATGGACTTACTCCCAAGCTACGGGCTGCGGTCCAAGAAGGGTGTCCCTGGATGACCTCATTAGGGTACACAGAAGCCCTCACAATAGCCAAAGCTTTTCAGAAGAAGCAGTCCTCCGTGAAGAAGACGGCGGTAGCTATCCCAGAAGAAAAGGAGGATGATCGAATTGGTGTTTTGTATACCGCCTCATCTCAAGTACCAATGCGGCCACCACGCCAATTATACCCACCAGCCCCTCAGTACCAGGAGTATCAAGGGAACCAAGGGTACCAGGAGTACCAGGATAATTATACAGCAACACCTCCGTACCAGGGAAACCAGGGATATCAGAATGGTCGTGCAGCAGATCAACAAAGGCCTAGAGGACCATGCTACCACTGTGGCCGTATCGGACATATCAAGAGGAACTGTAGAGATTATGTGAGAGGATTCCCACCCGTACAACCATTACAGGCCCAGCAGCCACCTTCCTGGCGTAGTCAGCCACCTTCCAACTGGCCACAGCCCCAACAGCCGTTACAGCCCCAGCAAGCACAGATCCAACAAAGGCTGCCGTCTCCAAGACCATATCCTCATGATACTTACCCTCCTCCGCAAGATCCACCCCCGCAATGAAGCCAGGGCCAACCCGTCTCCACCATGGCTGCTATATCCAAACACACCTACCCTAATGGTTCAGCTGTCACTCTACAAGTTGCTGGTGAACCAGTATCCTTTATGGTGGACACGGGAGCGGCCAGGTCCGTCATATCAGCCAAAGATCTACCCAGAGGAATAGACCTCTCCCCTGACTTTATGACTTGTATTGGACTCACAGGACAATCAGTCGAAACTCCTCTCACTGTACCAGTCCAAGTAGGACCTTTCCCAGAAGTTATGTCCCGATTTTTAGTCTCTGGATCCTGTCCTGTTAATTTATTGGGAGCAGATTTACTATCCCACATGAGAGCCACCCTGCAATATGACGACTCAGGATTACGGGTACAATTGCATGATCCCAACTGCCCAGAAGAACAAGAAGCATCATGTTGTCTCCACGCTCTCCCAATACTTCTCCAGCAGATATTAACCATGAACCCTACATCTCCTGTCCCACAGTGGGTGAAAGACAAGGTATCTACCAGTGTGTGGTCCCAAGGCCCGGATGATATTGGTCGTCTGCCAGTCCCTCCTGTAAGGGTGGAACTTAAGCCTAACGTTATACCTCCAAGAGTACCACAATACCCACTGAAGTCTATAACAGAACAGAGTCTTCAACAGCAAATTGCGATGCTTGAAGAAAAAGGAGCCCTGATAAGATGTTCTTCACCGTGTAACACGCCTCTGTTTCCAGTCCAAAAGAAAACAGCAAAAGGAGAACCAGCGAAGTTCAGACTGGTTCAAGATCTCAGGGCAATCAATGCCGCCACCATTCTGGAAACTCCAGTTGTGCCTAACCCACATACTCTTCTTAGCCAAATCCCGCCTAACTGTGAGGCCTATACGGTCCTGGATTTGGCAAATGCCTTTTTCTCCGTGCCTCTTCACCCAGACTCTCAGTATCTCTTCGCCTTCACCTTCAGAGGAACTCAACGTACCTGGACTGTCATGCCACAAGGTGCCCAGAATAGCCCTAACCAGTTCACACAGGCCATGAAGTTTTGCCTTGAACCCTGGGTACAAGCCCATCCGGAAATCACGTTACTTCAATATGTGGATGATCTTCTTATATGTGCCCCTTCTGTTCCAGTGTGTGAACAGGCCTCAGTGTACCTACTGGTCCATCTCGCATCTATCAACTCCAAGGTCTCGGAAGCCAAAGTACAGTGGTGTAGCCCGAAAGTTGTTTTTCTTGGTCACTGTGTATCTAAAGGCGAAAAACATCTCACTCCCGACCGTATCGAGACAGTCGCTGGATTAAAAATGCCCACAACTGTGCGTGGTCTACAACAGGTCTTGGGACTCATCACCTTTTGCCGCCAATGGATTCCTAATGCATCACAATATATGCAACCTCTGTATGAAGCTGTGAAAAATACAGAGCTACTCCACGACGCAGCCCACAGAACAGAATTACAAGACTCCTTTCAAACGCTAAAAGACCTAGTTACGCGCGCCCCTGCATTACGCATCCCAGACTATGACCAGTCTTTCACTCTGTTCGTGGATGAAAATGATGGATTCGCCGCCGGTGTCCTCGCACAACCACACGGTAACCGAATGAGACCTCTGGCTTACTACTCTGCTAAATTGGACTCAGTATCACAAGGGCACCCATCCTGCTTCAGAGCAGTACAAGCAACATTCGAAATTTTCAACAGGGCAGCGGACATTGTTCTGGGTCACCCTCTTGTTATCCAAGTGCCGCATGACATCCATGCTATCCTGAACCTGTCTAGGCCGAAATACCTAACCATGCAACGTTTACTGAGGCTACAGTCTGCACTGCTAATACCGGACAATGTCACACTGAAGAAATGTACAGTACTCAACCCTGCAACTCTGATTCCGGTGGAAGGGGGTATCCATGAGTCTGAAGACCATGACTGTATAATAGAACTACAGCGGCAAGGTACCCCATCCCGGGCTCAACAGACGCCTTTCGAAAACCCTGATCTATCCTTCTTTACTGATGGTTCCAGATTTGCTGATGAACATGGACGTTTCCATACCGGATACGCCGTCACCACAGTCGACCAAGTGATCCAAGCAGAAGCTCTCCCCAGCCATATATCGGCACAAGAAGCGGAGATAATTGCTGTCGAAAGAGCCTGTAACCTCGCAGAAGGTCAAAAGGTCAACATTTACACAGACAGTGCCTATGCTTTTGGAGTCACTCATGATTTTGAAACCATTTGGGCTAATCGTGGATTTATCACAGCAAATGGAACGCCGGTCAAGCACGCAGATGCCATAAGAAGACTATTGGACTCTCTACAACTACCCAAGGAAGTGGCGGTAGTCAAAATCAAAGCACATGGAAAGGTGAATACACCTGAGACACAGGGAAATTTCCTTGCGGACCAAGCAGCCAAGCAAGCTGCCCTTCAAGAAGATAAGACTCGAAAAAATCCACCGTCATCAGCGTTGCAGGAAGCCACAGTTGTTGCACCAGTAATTACAAGAAGTGCCAAGAAGAATCCTCCCATGGATGATATAGATCCTTACCAAGAACAGATGAAGAAGGAACAAGGAACAGTACCCAAAGAAGAAAAAGAGAGCTGGGAGAAGACAGGGGCAGCACAAGAAAAACAAACGGGACTATGGAAAATTAAAGACCAGATTTGTGTGCCCCGACACATGTACCATGCAATCGCCACCTGGGCACATGGACCTACTCACAGAGGACATAACCAAGCATTAGCAGTAATAAACAAATTGTACTTTGCACCTGGTATAAGAAGGATTTTGGTGGAACTGAATAAAGCTTGTGTCATCTGTCAAACCTGCAATCCAGGAAAAACTGAACCTACACCTCCAAAACATCTTGTGAAACCAGACTTTCCCTTTCAGAGAATACAAATTCATCATATCCAGATGCCGAAGTCAGGACGATATGAGTATGCACTTGTGGTAGTGGATATGTTCTCAGGATGGCCCGAAGTCTACCCAGTACCCAATATGACAGCGAAAATCACTGCTAAGAAGCTAATCACTGAACTTTGTTGCAGATTTGGATTCCCTGAAGTAATAGAGAGCGACCAAGGACCAGCCTTCACTGCCAATATCTTCAAGGAAATATTGGAGGCCCTGGGCATGAAACAAGCCCTCCATACCCCATATCACCCCCAAAGTAGCGGGAAGGTTGAATGGATGAATCAGACCCTTAAAACAGCTCTACTAAAAATGACCCAAGAGAGTCAACTCCCCTGGCCCGACCTTCTACCTATAGTTTTGTTCCATGTTAGGACCACCCCACAGGTTAGATCTGGGTTGTCTCCCTTCGAAGTATTATTTGGAAGTGCAGTCAGAATTAAGGATAATAAAGGGAATGTAAATCTCACTGAAATGCATGATAGGCAGGTATATTATGTTATCAAATTAAGTGAAGAGTTATCTAATCTCCATTCTGCAGTGTCACTTTCTCTTCCAGATTCCAGCACGAATGACACAACCCATGAAATAAAGCCAGGTGATTGGGTGTATGTAAAGAAGCACGTGAGAAAACACGCACTGGATCCCAGATACACAGGCCCTCATCTGGTAACTCTAGTCACACCCACCTCAGTCAAGATTCAAGGAAAAATTACCTGGATCCACGCATCTCATTGCAAGAGAACAGCGACACCTCTTTCGGAGAAAAAATGATTCTATATATCCTTTGTTTGTTAGGTTTGGGGGAGGCACAAGAGATTGCTATCACCCAACATGAAGGGACAGTCACGTTTTGGTATAATTCATCCAATACTCATGTAGCTACCTTCTCCTTCGATTACTGTAATATTGTCAGCTGTTCCTCAACCAATTGGCAGTGTAATATGTACCGAGACACTCCGAACTCTAGAGCCATATATATATGTGTTACAGACAGTTATTGGGGACAGGAATGTGATTACTGGGGAGCAGTAGGATGGAACACGGGAACAGATTGGGGATACCAACCACAGAATGGCCTAGCACGAAAAGACAGAAATGGTTTGTGAATTACACCCGTGATGCGCTACAAGGCCTAGCTGACCAACCTGGACCCACTTCCACTATGACGTTCCAAAATAGAATGGCTTTAGATATGATATTAGCAGAAAAAGGGGGGGTTTGCCATATGATTGGAGATGCGTGCTGTACATATATTCCCGGGAACACAGGCCCGGACGGTAAGGTTACCACAGCTATTAATAAACTGAAAGATTTGTCTGATGAACTTAAAAGAAATTCTGGTATAACAGACCCATGGGACAAGTATTTCTCGTGGCTGTCTGGCTGGCGACAATGGTTGACACAACTGGCAATATTTCTCCTGGTTATACTTTTGGTTCTGGCAGTAGTGGTCTTCTGTGTTATTCCGTGCTGTAAGAGTCTCTGTAAGAAGGCCGGATCTGAGGCTATACCCACAATGGTAATGTACAACAAAGACAATATTGATCTGGAAGATATACCACTGCAGAAATCACCCAAGATGTTCAATTACAGTACAACCAAACTCGAATAAGGGGTGACCACGCTAGAATCCCAGACCCTAGTGTGTTTGTTTGAGGTCAGGGAACCTTTTGTGTATACTGTAGGTCTTCGAGTTTAGCGAGCCAGAAGTTGTCGGGGATGGGACAAGCCCATGAACAGCCGACCAACACCCTCAGGTAGGGACTCTAGCACAAGAAATAGAAATTAGGGACAGACCCCTTCCTACAAAATGTCCTTTTAGTGTCTAGGGGGGAATGTGAAGGTAATAAAGTATTATAAGAAACTATTCGTCCATTTTGTATGCATTCCGCCATATTGAATCTGCTTTAATTGCAAGGCTTGGAAATAACGCAGTATGTTTTTATATAAGCTAATAAGTCTCTCTCTCTCTCTCTCTCTGAGGTGAATAGAAACTCAACCAGGAGCCTTTTTCTGCTAACTCTCGGTTTCCTGTGAATTCAGCTGGTCTACAGAGAATCGAAACTGAAGTTTATGGTTTACAGAGAAACGAAACTGAAGTTTATGGTTTACAGAGAAACGAAACTGAAACTTATTGTCTGCCTATATATATTCTGTAATACATATACTCGGCACGTCAGTCTGAGCTACGGAGCCTGAGGGAACTGATACATGACTCTGTGTCATTTATTGGGATCCGGGGTGCACCCAGGCTTGTGTTATAATAATTTGGCAATCCACATCTGAGCAGAGACCCTGACTTGAGAAGGGAACCTCAACAGTGCCTCTGCGCACCTTTTTGGGGTACCAAATCAGATGCTCCAATTCTAATGGGGAGCATGCCTCTCGTTCTAACGCGACCCATCTTTTGGAGTCTGGGTTAGAGTGCCACTGCACAATTTGACATAATTGGGCCGCCTTATAATAGGACAACAAGCAAGGTACTGCGAGCCCACCCGCTCCCGTTTGTTTGCGCATTATTTGTTTGCCCACCCTCGCCTTCTTTCCTCCCCAGATAAATTTATCTATCTCGGATTGGAGTGAGAGAGTGTCCTTCAAGCCTATAGGCACCGGGAGGGTTTGGTAGAGATACATAAGGCGAGGGAGCAAATTCATTTTAACGCAGTGGATTTTACCAATCCATGAGATTTTGTATTTGGCCCACCTCTTGATGTCCTCTCTCAAAGTCCGCATCAGTCTTGGATAATTTGCCTGATAGATTGTGCTATATGTCTTGGTGATATTAACCCCTAGATATTTAATTTGGTGTTGTTGCCAGCGGAAGTTGAAATTTATGGCAATTAGCTTTTCCATGTCTGGGGAGATTTATGTTTATAGCCTCTGATTTACCCTGATTAATTTTGAACCTGGAGACCCTATTGAAACGCCCAAGCAGATCGAACAGGTTTGGTAGAGAGGTAAGGGGTTTGGATATTGTCAGGAATACATCATCCGCATATAGTGCCACCTTATGCGACTGGTTTCCGATGTCAATACCCGTGATGTCTTTGCTATCCCGTATCTGGACCACAAGCGGTTCCATACACAGTGCAAAGAGGAGGGGGGAGAGCGGGCATCCCTGTCTCGTTTCGCTCTTAATTTGGAAGGGATCTGAAGCGAATCCCTGGTGGGTAACCCTTGTCGACGGGGCTGAGTAGAGAGCGAATATAGCTTTTATCAATTTGTCTCCCATGCCGAACGCTCCAAGCGTGGCTTCCAGGTATGGCCAGTCTATCCTATGAAACGTTTTTTCCGCATCCAGACTGAGCGCCATAATTGGTATATATTTGGAATTGGCTATTTCTAGCAGATCAATGATTCGTCGGGTATTATCTGATGCTTGTCGACCCTGGATAAACCCGACTTGATCTGGGTGCACCAGTCTGGGTAGGATAAGACTCAATCTGTTGGCCAATAATTTTGCGTAGATTTTGATGTCCGAATTAATCAGGGATATTGGTCTGTAGCTCTTACAGTCCTGGGGGTCTTTCCCTGTCTTATGTATTACTGAAATGGATGCTTGGAGCATCTGGCTGGGGAAGGGGGAACCGTTCAGCACTTGATTAAACATACGAAGGAGATATGGGGCCAATTGTTTCCTAAATTTCTTATAGTAAAGATTTGAATATCCGCCGGGACCCGGGGCTTTAGAGGGTTTCAGGTTTTTAATAACCTCTGAAAGTTCCTCCATTGTGAAATCTCTACCTATTACTTCTCTATCTGACCCACTCAAACCGGGTATGTTTGCGTTTCTCAGGAAACTCCGTAGGGCCTCCGTTGTCCCAGTAGATCGGGTAACCTTTTCCCCATCGTACAATTTTGCGTAGAAGGCTTTAAATTCCCCTACTATATGTTTGGGATTGGCCGTGACCCCACCCGATTCCCGCCGCAGGGATTGTATATTATAATTATTTGTTTTAGAGTTAATCATATTAGCCAACAAGGTATCTGGTTTGTTTGCTTTCTCAAAGAATCTTCTCTTTGACCAACTTAACGATTTCTCGGCCTGGGAGGTGAGGAGTAGGTTCAGTTTAATCTGAGTGTCCTTAATTTGCTGGAGAGTCGCCACATTTGGGGATCGTCTATGTTGTTCCCAAAGCTGCTTTAACTCTGCTTGTTCTTTAATAATTTTTGCGTTGCTTTCTTTTTACTTTTGGGCTGCCAGGCTAATCAAAACCCCCCTCAGTGTTGCTTTATGTGCCTCCCAGAGGGTTATATGAGAGAGAACGCTACCTTTATTTTCACTAAAGCAGTACTTGATCGCCTCTTTGATCTTTCCTTCTAAATCCGGGATCTTTAGGAGGGAATCGTTTAATTTCCAATTTGCTCTTGGTCTTTCCAGCCCTATCTGTGTGCACCTTAGCTCAATCGGTGCATGATCTGACTATGAAATATCATGGATCCCAGAATGGGTGATCGCAGGGACCAGTCTACTAGAGACAAAGAAGTAATCGATTCTGCTAAATGAGTCATGGGGATGAGAGTATAAAGTGTAGAGCCTGTCTAGCGGATGTGTCTCCCTCCAAGCGTCTATTAGTTGTAAATCTTTTAATCCTTGTTCTAGGGCTGAAGGTCGTGTTGTGGCCTTGTGTCTATGGGGACCTGATCTATCCAGGGCTGCATTCAAAGCTGTATTGAAATCTCCACCTAAGATTATAGCCCCTTTGCTAAATTTTTTAAGAACGTCAAACGTCTTTGTGAAGAAGTCTGACTCCTGCACGCTTGGGGCGTAGATTGTTGCCACTGTTATTGGTTGTGCATTTATGGATCCTATGATCATCAAGAACCTGCCGTCCTGATCTTTTTTCACCCTATCCACCACTAGCCCTACTCTATTGTGGATCAAGATTGCTACTCCCCGCTTTTTTTCTGTGGCAGAGGATAGGTATCCTGTTTATACTGCTTGTCAAAGTATTTGGGAGAGCTAGTGGTGCTAAAGTGTGTTTCTTGGAGTAGTAGGAAGTCTGCCCCCTTTCTTTTGTAGTCAGTGAGTGCTAATTTACGTTTACAGGGGGAGTTTAGACCCTTAGTGTTGTGCGATATAAAGGTTAAAGGCATGATGATGCTGGGTACTGACCTTGCGTCATGAGTGCAGCAGTCTGGTTTATCAGACCTCTACTGGGCCGCGTCTGTTCCTCTGCAGTACTCAGCTCGTTGTGTGACTTCAGCGGGGGACCACTTGTGTAGGTGACAGTGTGGGGTGGGGTAGAAACATAGGGGACATGTAACACAGTGGGGAAAGAAAACACATAAAACACATAGAGCAGGGTGGGAGTGTAGTCGGTGGCATAGAACCACTTCCTCTCCCGTGCCTGTGGGTTGGTGGACCTTTGGTTCGCGCCCTCTGTCTCCTGCCTCCTCCTCAGGGCCGCCTTGTTCCACCTCTTCCCCAGGTCTTCCTCAGGATCTAGGGCGACTGCCCCAGCCCGAGAGTGGAAGCGCACGGCGACTGTGGGACCGCCGTCCCAGCCGACAGTCCATTATCTTTATTAGTCCAAACTGTATTGGTAGACATAATGAATCATAAACACTTCACTTGAAAACCTCTAAAGCACAAACCTAACTTTTGAACTATGAGTGCGTCAACGCAACCTTGCCTCCCCTTTATACCCTAACTAATGTGCCACTAGGAAGAGCTGAACCTTCTCTTGCCCTGTGTTAGTCCCTTGGACCCCCCCGTTACCTCGCAGTGTGCCTCTGTCCCCTTTGAAACTTGCTGCTAGAGCTGCGAGCCGCTAGTGTTTATCCTTGCTTTCTCCTGTCTCTCACTTCCTAGGGGTCTTTCTGTTCTCTCTTCCCCTATCCCTCCTCTCTCTGCCCCTAAGCCCCTTCCTCTTCCTCCCCTTCTTTAACTGCTACCTGTCCCCTTCTTCCTCATCCTCCCCCTCCTGGTCCTTCGGCTAACTCTCGTTTCTACCTCTCTACCTTCATATCCCCCTGTCCCTATTCTTTCTTTCACCTGCTCCCCACGCCCCGTCCTCTTGTTCCCCCTCTCCCCTGAGGCCTGTCCTTCCACCCACCTACCTCCGCTCTGTTATTCTTCCCTCATTAGGACTGGCTCCCTTATCCCTTCTCTCTTCCTAACTCTATCCCTCCCCCCTCCTCTATTGCTGCTCGCCGCTTCTTGTGCACTATTCTGCGTCATGTCCGCCTTGATCCTTTAGGGTCCGCCTCTTCCGTCCCGTCCGTGGCCGTCGCCATCTTGGATGGGTCTCCACTCCGGTCGCCAGCTCATCTCGCAAGGTGTGATGGCTCTTCCCCTCCTACATCATCTGTCTCCGCCTCTTTTTCAGTCGGACTCCGGGGCTGCTCCAAGATGGCCGCTAGTCTCTGGGTGCTGCTGTCGGGCTTCAAGGTAAGTGTGGCGGGTTTTGGCTTGTAGCTGGGCACCTCAGGTCACTGCTAGGGTTGTAACTGGTGGGGATATCGCATGGGAGACCACAACGGGTGGCCTGTTCGGGCGGGGGGAGGTGAACTTTAACTATGAGCGAACAGTATGTCCCTGTTAGTCTTTTCAACGGGGGCTGTGGGTCTGTCTGTTTTTATCATATCTACCTGCCTCGCGCCATGATGGGTCTGGTGCCGGTCTGCCACCCGCCATTTCTTCAGGGATTTTATCCTGTATGCCCAACTTTGCGAGGAAGTCTCCCCCTTCCTCCACCCTCCATATTGTGGTGGATGCCCCGTTTCTGGAGACCAGGAGGCCGAAAGGATAGATCCAGCGATACTTAACCCCTTCGTCCCGGAGGATTTTTGTAATAGGGGTAAGTTGCTTCCTTTTCAGCAGGGTGGTGGGGGAGATATCTTGGAAAACTTGTATTTTATGTGTTTCAAATGTGGGGTTGTTGCGTGTCATCTGAAAAAAGGATTCCTTTATTTTAAAATAATGAAAACGAGCAATGATGTCTCTCGGGGGATCTCCCTGCTGTGGCCTAGATCTTAGGGCTCTGTGGCAGTGATCTAGTTGGATCTCTTGTGCTGACTTGTCGGGCATAAGCTGAGTCAGCTACCTTCCAACAAAGTCCTCCGGATCGGGTTCTTCCTCCGAGACCCCCCGTGTCCTAACATTATTACGTCGCTCACGATTCTCCGAATCCTCTTGTTTGTCCACAAGGTCTCGTATGGTATCTTTGACCTGAGCCAGTTGCCTATCAGTTTTGTGTAAGGACTTGATGGTGGAATCCAGCTTATTTTCCAGTGAGTCCGTGCGGACACCAATGCTGCTGATATCTGCTCTCAGGGTAGCTACCTCTGTTTGCAGGCATTTTTTAATATCGGCACAGAACTCTTGCATGTCCCGCCGTCTCATAATATGGTTCCCCCGATCATTATCCCCTTCTTCTTCTGACTCCGTTCCGCTTGGCGGGGGGGGGCTCTCGTGGCTTTTGGCGCGTGCCTGGTCTCCCTTCCCAAAATAGTCCGTGAGAACCGTGGAGGGGCGCTTTGATCGTGTCCCCTTCGACATCCTGAGGGTATCCGGGTGTTATAGGAGTAACTTTGGGGCTATTCCGTAAGGTTTGAGTGCTTTCATTATTTATTTAGTAGTGTCGGCTGTGAACGGAGCTATCTGCTCACGCGTCCATTCAGTCCGTCGTCGCGCATGCGCCTCTTGACTGCATTTTTAAATGATTCTACGTATACATTTTAAAAAATCTGGAATCCCTGGGTGAGTGCTTTTCAGATGATATAGTGTCACTACAAGATTTACAAATATAAATTAACTGGAAAAATACTAAAAATAATAATTAAAATCTATGCGAGTAATGGATAAGTTGGCAGAGAGTTATAAACTAAACCATATCAAAAAGCAACTATGCAGGAAAAATTAAAGAACTATTACCAAAGGAATCCCTTGCCTACCCCGCCACCCAAACCCGCCTCCCCCTCCCCCACTGTGGTTGTCTGTTATATTGTTTTTTCTCTAAGTCTATAACCATTAAGATTGTTAAAATTATACTAAAGATATTATCACATGTTTTTTGTTTCGATTATGGTGGGGGTTGAACCCTCTCCAACCCCCTAACCCCAATCCCTTCTTTTTTCTGTACTCACACCCTCCCCCAATGTTATCTAAAAAAGAAATAAAAAGTAGTTTGAAAAAAAAACAAAAACGATTCATCTCAAGGGCAGTACAAACGACACAGGATCGCCCCTTAAAGTTGGAGGAAAGGAGATTTCACCATCAACAATGGAATGGGTTCTTTACAGTAAAGACAGTTAAATGTGGAATTCATTACCCATTGAGATTGTGATGGAAGATACAATAGATATCTTCAAAAAAAGGTAAAACATCTTTTTAGAAAGGAAAGGTATACAGGGATATACCAAATAAGTAAACATGTGAAGGATGTTGATCCAGGGAGAAATCTGTTTTCCCTTATCAGGAAGGAATGTATTTTTCACCTTATAAAACAGCACTGGATCATGTTTCACTGGGTTGTTTTTTTCAGTTTGCCTTCCTCTAGATCAAAATACTGTAAATACAAATATAGGATAAGTATCTGTCATCTAAATTTAGCATAGGTTTAACTTGATGGACATAGATCTTTCTTCACCCTCATCTACTATGTAACATGTAAGTGTATAGCTCAATAAATTAAACCACAAACAGTCGAATGGAAGTTTGAGCACAAGAGCTGCTCACCAACTTTTATCCCAAGCAGGTCAGAAATATATGTTCTATTGTTGTACATTGCAAACCTATAGAAAGTGGTGACAATAAATACCCATTGGGCAGTTTTCATGTTTTGCCACAGCTAGAGGCCCTACTTTGTTCTGTCTATTTATTCTGATGAGCACGATGTACATTTACCATATTATGGTAAATGTGATGGTCCCATTTATGGTAAATGTGATGGTCCCATTTCTCCTTTATGAGTCAGAGAACTGAATAGTAGGGTACCAGGCATAAATAAAAATGGGGATCTCTTTAGAAATCAAAGAAGCCAAACACATACTAAGCATCTAAGCATCTTTATAATGGTCTAGGATGTTTGGCCGGGGCCAAACTGCCGGCTGCGCTCCACCACCATACATGTTGCCACCCGGACAACTGACTGCCAGGACACCTGGCCCCAGGGAATCTTGCCGCTTCACATTTCGCAACATGTCATCTGACACCATCTTTAAATGGTATCCAGGGTTGGAAGGGAGCGATGGTATCAGGAACACCGCAAAAGTAAAGATAAATAATGATGGTGCAGCAAGTTTACACAATATTGGTGCAGGTAAGTCTTGGCTCTATTGAATTTCCTACTTACAACAGGTAAGTGATTAAACAGCAATGACAGGGAACAGGATTGGTGATGATTCAGGAAGACTCCCACTCAAGTTGAT
This sequence comes from Ascaphus truei, assembly GCF_040206685.1. Lineage (NCBI taxonomy): Eukaryota > Metazoa > Chordata > Amphibia > Anura > Ascaphidae > Ascaphus > Ascaphus truei. Next base: position 40,868,622 of record NC_134485.1, on the reverse strand, counting down.
GTTCATAGAAGACAAGGAGAGACCATAGTGTAGACCAAAAGTGGCAAATTTATAGGTTAAAAACGTATAAGAAATGTACTTACAATGTGTACATAAGTAATATTCACATAAGGGTTTACTTGAGGCAGTAGAGGTGCCGGAACAGATGGTATGCTTGCGGCTTCACTTCAAAGTTACCCTCGTCGGATCGCGGTGGATGGCGTCTGACGTCACGTCCGGTCAGTGACTGACGACTTCCGGTTTGGGCGAACCAGGAAGCGGGCAGCAAGGCAGCACGGCAGACTCGGCGCCTTCAATTCTGGAGCAGCTGTACAGGTGTTGAAGGCTCTACGCGTTTCGCTGTACTAACGACAGCTTCCTCAGGAGAGAATCACCCTCCTTGTGGGTACACTCTATAAATAGTGTGTATAATTGATTGCCTAATTAATTAACTAGATCGTCAATTTTACACAGGTTCTCCCCATTTAGGGTACATAACACTGTGGTCAAATAAACGGCGCAATAATTACAGATAGACATAGTTGAAACAATGAATATATATTATAAAATAGCTAGAATCAATAGCTTGTGTAAAACAAAATGTATGAGACAATTCACTCGATCATGGAGGAAGAGAGAGAGAAAGAAAACATCAATTAGTCATGACATAATGAGAAACTCTTAATACAAAGATGCATTATAAGGGAGATAATGGCTTATCAAAAAGTCACATTCAGTGTATACTATATACAATGCAGAGTGAGAGAGAGCATAGTAGAGATAATTATACTAAGGTGATATTAAATATAATAGTAATGGATGTCAGATTAAATGAGAAATGGTGCCAATTCAAAATCTGCATTTAAACCATTAGGTATGAGGGTATTGAGTCTGTGGATCCAGTACATCTCACGTTTACTTAAATCTATATCTCTACTACGACCTCTCCAATGTTGTGTTACATTTTCAATAGCAGTAAATTTCAGACCTTTGGTGCTTGAATTATGGAAATTTGCAAAATGTTTGGAAACACTGTGGGGCTTATGCAGAGAGGATAGAGAAGGGAAATAGCGCCATCTTTTGGCGAAAATACGCACCTGAGAAGCTTGTTCTGCAGAGAACATGGAGAGATTCATAAAATTCGCCACAGCAGGTTTCTTTACTTTAAAAATTGCCAAACACGTGGCGAGATTGGTAAATTCGCCATGTTAAAATAGGGTGGTATGCAGGTAGCATAGATGCACTGCAACTCGCCATTCTGCCCTATATTATAGCGAGTTCAATGTAGCCAGAAAAACTTGGCAATTTTGAATCTCATCAGAAAAAAGAGGTAACACAGCTTTCAGCATACGCCCATAACTTACTCCAATTCTGTGGCTATTTTCCTGCCGTTTTCACATTAAATAACGTTCTTCTCTGCATAAGCCCCTGTGTGTTAGTATACCTCGTCTAATATTACTTAAATGTTCTATAATCCGAGTTTTAATAGCTATTTTCGTTTTTCCCACATACTGTAACCCGCATGGGCATTCTAAAACATAAATTACATATTCTGTGCAACAATTCATATATTTTTTAATTTTGAAGTCTTCCTTTCGGTTATTGCTTTTGAAATTCTTTTTGTCAGGTTGCTTGTATTCACAAGCTTTGCAGGTAGAGCAACCATAAAATCCTTCAAGTTTCTGTAACCATCCTTTATTTTTAGTATCTAGCTTTTTTATAGCACTCGGAGCAATAATACTTTTCAGGTTTTTTGCTTTTTTAAAGATTATTTTTGGATTCCCTGGGATTTCATTTTTCAAAACAGAATCATTACGCAGAATATGCCAATGTTTTCGGATTATTTTACTTATATTACTTGCTTCTTTATTAAAGAACACACCTCCCGTCGGAGGCAAAAACGATGCACAGCCGGGAGAAAGAACTGCAAGCAGGCAATGGTGGTGAAGAAAAAAGCGTTTAATCCAACATCATGGTAAAAGTCTGGCGGATCCTTTGACGCGTTGCAGCCCGTGGGCCTTTGTCAAAGAGTGATCCGCCAGTGAACAAAGAACCCAGATATGGAGTGTCAAACTCGGGACACCTGTCGAGCAATCACCGGAGGTGGTCAGCAGGTGTACATGGTGACTCATCATATGGGGAAAGTGATACACATAATAAAAACAGTTGCAGATTCATAATACTTGATACATAAACACTGGTATAAGTATACAAATATAACCACTGAAACTGATATTGATTAAAAAATGACAAAACCAGACATACCAAGACTGTCTTGAAAGACTTAAAATAATGACCGCACATCAATCAATGTAATAATCATAATAGCAGTGAGAATGGATAGAGGGTATTGGGAACATAGACTTATAAATATAATATATATAGTAAGAACTATATAGACCACATATGATGGAGCTGAATGACAAATAAATTAATTTAACAGAAAAAATAAAGATGATAACACTATAATATAAATGATAAAAGTGTATATATGAAAAATATATAAAAACATATATAAATAATCAAAAAACAGAAAAAAACAGAAAAAAACACAAAAAAACACAAAAAAACACAAAAAAAGAAAAAAGAAAACAGAAATAACAGAAAAAACAGAAAAAAACAGTTTTTTGATTATTTATATATGTTTTTATATATTTTTCATATATACACTTTTATCATTTATATTATAGTTTTATCATCTTTATTTTTTCTGTTAAATTAATTTATTTGTCATTCAGCTCCATCATATGTGGTCTATATAGTTATTTTTTATATATATTATATTTATAAGTCTATGTTCCCAGTACCCTCTATCTATTCTCACTGCTATTATGATTATTACATTGATTGATGTGCGGTCATTATTTTAAGTCTTTCAAGACAGTCTTGGTATGTCTGGTTTTGCCATTTTTTAATCAATATCAGTTTCAGTGGTTATATTTGTATACTTATACCAGTGTTTATGTATCAAGTATTATGAATCTGCAACTGTTTTTATTATGTGTATCACTTTCCCCATATGATGAGTCACCATGTACACCTGCTGACCACCTCCGGTGATTGCTCGACAGGTGTCCCGAGTTTGACACTCCATATCAGGGTTGTTTGTTCACTGGCGGATCACTCTTTGACAAAGGCCCACGGGCTGAAACGCGTCAGAGGATCCGCCAGACTTTTACCATGATGTTGGATTAAACGCTTTTTTCTTCGCCACCATTGCCTGCTTGCAGGTCTTTCTCCCGGCTGTGCATCGTTTTTGCCTCCGACCTGCTATCCGTTTTCGGTGGCACGCCAGATAGCTGTCATACCGGCCACTCAGCAACTGCGGGGGATGTACCCTACATCAGCAGAGAGAAGTTTCCTGGCGGTTCGCAGATTGCTCGTGTTGCTGTTTATTTTCACTACCGGCTTGTGATTGCTCCTATAACCGTGAGTCTCCGTTTTCAATGCTACTGGTGCTCTAAGGAGAGCTAATTGTTTATAAGGAGAAGTACATACCCACTGGTTTATTTGGGAGTTTGGACAGGACTGTGTTTATTTATTTATTATCAGGATGCAGCTATCTCACTGACTCTTTGAAGCGCCTGGTTAGTTAACCTCTGGTTACCTGGTATGCAAGCTTCTTTATTAAAGGTTGTCAAAAATGCAGTGTCAAAATTATTGTTAGTATTTATTTGTTTACTTTTAGATTTAATTAAATCCTTTCTATTCAAAGCTTTAGCTTTTGTGAATGCTGTGTCCAAAATGTCTTTTCTATAATTTTTTTGAATAAAACGTGATTTCAATGTCCACATTGTTCTCCAAACACTACTTCATCGGTGCAATTTCTACGCATCCTTCTATATTGGTTATATGGGACAACTAGAGCGCAGAATATAATTATTACTGTCCACGTCTTTGAAAAATTACTTCGTTTTTAAATTGTCATCTTCGACGTAGATGTTTAGATCCAAAAAAATTTATGAGGTTTTACTCGTCGTAGACGTGAATTGTAGATTATAGGTATTAGTATTCATATTTGTTAGAAACACATCCAGATCATGTTGGTCGCCCTGCCAAATAAATAATATCATCAATGTAACGCCGCCATAGGACAACGTTCGCCCCCAGAATGCCATTAGTCCAGATGTTCCCTTCCCTGTGAAGGTTGAGAATCATTTCTGTTTCACCTTACAATTCACTATATATATTTTTCACTATCACTGTTGTTTAGCGCCGTTCTAAGTCACTTGGGTTCACCATCTTTAAATGTCAATGTTTCACCACCCGTCTGAAAATACAGCTCCGACAAGCCATCTTAAAATGTCCTATATGGGAGCGCTAAATGTGTTAGACCGCCAGCTTCAATGCACCACCTTTAAATGTCCCATGCGGCTGAGCTGCTTTTATTTTTTAGTACACGTTAAGAGTTTTACCCTATGGGTAATTTAAATAGTTTTTACAGCTAATTATTAGCAGTACTTTTTAATTATGAGTGCCTGCTACCAATCCATTATCAGGTCACACAATTTGTACTAGCCTCTATCAGTCACTGGTTCGGCTTCAACCCTGAGTATACAGATTTCTGTCTCTATAAACCATTCATTGTTGTTATCTCCTAATTTGAGGTCTAATTGCCCCTACACCTATTGATACACAAGTACCTGGGGACCTTGTTAGCCCAGACACAGTACCCTATTCACCCTTCCTCTGAGGGTCTGGAGTAATTTTGAGTCGTTGGTGGCTCATATGGTCACATTTCCAACTTTATATATATATATACCATGTATACCATGTGGCCATTAAATGCAAATAATATTGCTACACAATAAAAAAAATCACAGTAATTATTTGTTTTTTATAAAAACCTTAATGTGTCGTATGAACGTTACCTTTGCACAAGTTTCCTGTTATTGCCTCTTTTGAAGTGTTTTTTTATCAAATAAATGAGATAGTTTTCTCTTAAATAAACATAATTTAAGTGATAATTTAATTTCCTAGGTAAAGTACAGATGCATTACATTAAAGGAGTTCTTGTTTTTAATAGGAGAAAGCAGATTTAAGGCAAATTTGTATAATATACTCTTGGTCATGAATTCTGATATCATTACTATTAACGGGCAACTACTGTATAGATTTTCAACTGCTCACAATCCAATGTGAAGACAAAACTAGTTCAAGTTGCTGCTTTAGTTTTTGTGCGTACTTTGCCGTTTTCATAATGTTCTATACTTTTCTCCAATAAATGTATTATTTTAATGTCCTTAAGTCATTCATTATAGAGTTGGTTGGCACATGGAACGGCATCTTAGAAAACCTTGGGAGCGATCCAAGTGGAGGAGAAAAATACATCCAGAGTTATGTCCTCACTATGGTAGTTTTGATACTGAAAGGGTTAAACAAAAATTATATTTTCCTTGCACCTACTGCAAGTTGCAACAATTTAGGTTGATCGGCAACACTGCACCTTTATATGCTTATAAAATAAGCTTATTTTAGCTCATTCAAATTGCTTAATAACATTGACTTGCTTTGTAGCTATATTTAAATTAATGCACAAAATCGAGCTGTCACTCTGTACTTGTCTTTAATCTTTCTTGACTAAAACCTTAAATAAATCCATCAAGGAAAATTAGGCCATTGCCATCAAGTAGGCTAATGGTATTTGATGTTCTTTAAAGAAATTGTCGAGTATCAGTGTACATATTCTGTGGGAGGATTACTCATATAAACTGTAATTAAGAAAGCAGGCATGTTTAAACAAAAGCTTTACTGTTAATGTATTTTCATGTGAAAGAAACACACAAAACTGACAAGCAAGGAAACCCACATCTGAAGGTAAAGTATTAATCCCTCTAAATAAATAAATCTAGGGTTTAGTTGTAATAGTGGGGTCTAAGTGAGTATGATAAATAAGTATTGAGAATCTTAACGAAATGCAAACTCTCTGTAGGTTGTGATATATACAGTATATATATATATATATATATATATATATATATCTATAGAAATCTAAGGAGAGAATGGAGAAGATGGGGGAGAGAAGGGAGAAAAGGTGGCTCTTGCTACAGTCTAAGGTACGGTGCCAGGGGTGAAGAAGTAATGGTCAGACGCACATTTACCTAGGCAAATGAAAAAGAGACCCCTAAATAAATAGCACTCATTAAATTGATGTATGATATATACAAAATAAAACTTAACCTTTATTGGTTATCAAATTAATATATGTATGATTAGTGAGAACACTAAACACAGACAGACAGCCCTTTAGACAGCTGATCGCATGAACAGATAAAATGAGTATTAAACAAAATACACCCCAACCAAAATACTGTAGTTGGGATGGTTGACAGAGGGACTAAGTACCTATATATGTGACTGGCACCCTAAGACTGATTAAGGTAGTGTTGGAAAAGGTACATAGGTGCGGTGAATATATATATATATATATATTTATATATACAACAGACACAAAAATGAATACTGCATCAACAACCAACAGATAAATGCATTGTCTAAACCTATCTTTATCAGAAAAATAACTGAAAAGAAATGACAGAAAAATTAACTGCTAGGTCGGTGCTAGAGGAATAAAGTAAATATAGAAACACAGAAAAAGAAACCTCTAAAAAGCACTCAGACAAATTATGCAAAATAATAATAATAATTTATTAAATCAAAATATGATGAAAAACAAAAAACAACTGACTGAACCCCTGCCTGACTAAGTAAAATAAATTGAAATAGGACAACCCCAAGAAAAACTACACTACCATATAAAAATAAACCATAATATGATCAATACCTCAAGTAATGTGACCACCATGGGGACAAAGTACCCATAGTGATCTACCACCGGCCGGCATATTGAAGAGATACTGAGCAAGGAGCCAATAAAGGAAAATAAATAATAAACCTTTAAAGAAAATAAATAAACAAAATATGGTAGAAAATAACAGGCATGCTATACCAGTGTGCGGGGCACTTAATAAAGAAGACCTATAGACATGAAACTATACATATAGTACATGACATCAAAAATATTATTTGGAAGGTACGTCAGTGACCCAAACACAGATGTCAAAAGAGAACATATAAAGGAGAGAGACCCATAAAGTTGAAAGCAGTATAAAACCTGCAGATAGACATTGATATAGGAAGATACTCAGCTCCTGTGAGATGGTAGTGACACGGAAGTCTCAGGTAAATATAGCCACGATCAAGAGGTTGCATCCATGGGTATGCACAACAGGTATAAAGTCCAAATAGTGTGCCAGCAGACAGGGCCAGCAGCATGAAAGTCCCCCCAACGCGTTTCGCCCGCTAAGGCTTCTTCTAGGGTGGTACTGAGGCCATGGAGCAAGTCCGGTTAAATAGGGCACTGCTTGATGACGTTTTTCGCTCCAAAATCGTCCCATATAGATGCATATTAAAAGGTTTTCACTTGGTTCCCGTTTAAAAAATAAAAAAAAAATGTAAATTTGTTTTGCACACTGCACACACTACACACACTACACACACTCTCACTGCACACGCTCTCACTGCACACACTCTCACTGCACACACTCTTACTGCACACTGCACACTGCACACTGCACACTGCACACACTCCCAGCACTCACTGCACACACTCTCATTGCACACTGTACACTGCACACACTCTACACTGCACACACTGCACACACTCTCACTGCACACTGCTCACAGCACACAGCAAACTGCACACACTCCCAGCACTCACTGCACACACTCTCACTGCACACACTCTCACTGCACACACTCTCACGGCACACACTCTCACTGCACACACTCCCAGCACTCACTCTCACTGCACACTGCACACACTCTCACTGCACACTGCACACACTCTCACTGCACACTGCACACACTCTCACTGCACACTGCACGCACCACACACCACACACCACACTGCACACACGCCCAGCCCTCACTGCACACTGCTCACTGCACACACTCTCACTGCACACACTCTCACTGCACACACTCTCACTGCACACACTCTCACTGCACACACTCTCACGGCACACTCTCACGGCACACACTCCCAGCACACACTCTCATTGCACACTGCTCACAGCACACACTCTCACTGCACACTGCACACACTCTCACTGCACACTGCACGCACCACACACCACACACCACACTGCACACATGCCCAGCACTCACAGCACACTCTCACAGCACACTCTCACAGCACACAGCTCTCACAGCACACAGCACTCACAGCACACAGCACTCACAGCACACTCTCACAGCACTCAGCTCTCACAGCACACAGCACTCACAGCACACTCTCACAGCACACAGCTCTGAGCACTCACAGCACACACTCACAGCACTCACAGCACACTACACCACCCCTCCCACTACTCCTCCCTACCTTTGGTGTCGGCTGCTGAGATCGGAGCGGAGCTGGCATCAGGAGGAGGGGGGAGGGGTGTCGGGAGGAGGGGGGGTGTCGGGAGGAAGGGGGGTGAGTGAGGAGCAGGCTGGGACTCGGAGGGCCGTGTGGGCTATGCCGCAGAGGGCCGGTAGGTGTGGGGGCCTGGGGGGGAGGAAATGGATGCTGGTGGTGGGAGGTAAGGAGCAGGTTGCGGCTGGACTCGCCGTTGCTAGGGGACGTGTAGGGCTTCCAGCCACCTCTTCCTTCCTTCCTTCCCTCCTCACTTCCTCCCTCCCTCCCGATCAGGCACACGGCGGCCATTTTTAAAAAAAATTAGCGCAACCCCGATTCTAGCGCGGTCGGATCGGGTGGCCCCCGAGGACTGCGCTATAATGGGGTTTAGCTGTATATAGTAAAGATAGTGTGTTATAGGTGAGAATCCCACACCATGTACACCACTCCGACTGAATAGTCACAATGTAATATAATGACAGGCTGCAATAAAAGGAGGGCGGTTAGACAACGCCCCACTTAATAATTGTAATTTAATCTTGGTACAGTATATGCTTAATATCAGATCATATATACCTAATGCAGCCTATAGCATGAATTCATTAGGCTATAATCTTGCCAGATAATTATATTCACGTTATATTCAGGAAAAATGACATCTTAAACCAGTCATATAAAATAGTCCTTGTTAGCAACGCAATAAAACGCCTGGAATAGTATCAGGATAGACTACAATGTAGCTAGGTGTACAGGGTTGGTGAGTGGTAAGCTCAAAATCAATTATATTTGTAGCTAATGATGAAAACATCCACCACACAACCTCGCAGTGGTGTATAATGTAATCGAAACACCAATGCCTGTTTGGAACAGTATATGGTAAATTAGATAGTTGTCACTTAATGGTGAAGTCAAGTATTTATTGTAATGAACCATAAAGTCCTAACATGTAGTAATAGTTAAGGAATGCTGCTCCATTACTCTGTGATAGCATCAACTGCTTAGTATTATTACCCTAATATTGGGTGGGTACATTAAATGTAGTACCCCAGCAGGGAGTGTATTGATAGCTACCCCAATCAGCGTGGTGCACCACAGGCTGATGTAAGAAAGCACCTTATGTAGTTTTCTGCCAAGGGCCATTTGGATATTTATAACATCGTTCACGGGCCATAATAACACAGACAGGCACACAGACAGGCACACAGACGGCATGCAGACACACACAGATCCCCCTCCCCCCACACCTCTGGTAGTTGCTGCTGCTGCTGCTGTGGGGGGGATCGTGTAGGGTGGCTGCTGGGTAAGTGCGGGGGGAAGTGCAGGGACTGCTGCGGGGGGAGTGTGGGGGGAAGTACGGTGGCTGCTGGGGCTAGTACAGTGGCTGCTGGGGATCGTGTAGGGCTGCCGGCGCCTCACACCACCTCCTCCCGATCGGGCGTGCGGCGGCCATTTAAATTTTTTTTTAGCATGACCCCGGTTATAGCAGCTGCCTTAGCAGGGCCAGACCAAATGATTTCGGGGGCCTTATACGGCCCTCGGGCCTGACGTTCCCCACCCCTGTAGTAGGTAGAGAGCACTGAAGTGTGTGACAATGTAACATTAGTTTCAATGAGCTACAATGTATGATATACATGAGATGGATATTAGCATATCTAGCTGTATACTATATCTTCTTTAGCAGAGCGACTGGTGTCATATAAATGCCTGCCTCAAAATAAAGCTGGATAACAGTAAAAGTGAGTATACCCCTAACTCAGCGTGGTGTATTAATGAACACACAGAACCGAACTGCTGAGTGGGGAAAAGTAGCTTAATGTATACTTAAAGTGTCTCTCTACACTGACCACTATTGTGATAGTCTCTGATGGTGGTAAATGCTTAGAACCAAAGAGATGGCATCTATCAGCTATCTGATAGATAGATTGGAGTACATATCAATACACTCCCTGCTGGGGTACTACATTTAATGTACCCACCCAATATAATAGGGTAATAATACTAAGCAGTTGATGCCATCACAGAGTAATGGAGCAGCAGTCCTTAACTATTACTACATGTTAAGACTTTATGGTTCAATACAATAAATACTTGACTTCACCATTAAGTGACAACTATCTGTCAGTGACAGAGAATGCTTCTGTGTTACTGCAATCCTGTGCATTTTTCTGATACTGCTCGCATAAAACAATTTTTAGACGTATTATGCTATGTTCTGTTTTTCAATGTAGAAAATAACATACTTTTATACTAAAAGAATTGTAGCCATTTTTACTGCAAAGCATTCTCACATTCTCACTGAAATACACAAAACTCAAGCGGAGAATTTGTTCAAAATCACACATCTTAAGCACTTTTTTGATTTGATCTGTGACATACAGTACAGTACTACACTATTTTGGCTTTTTTCTCCCAAATCCTTTTGCCCTTAGGTAGCATATAGATATAGATATCCAATAAAGAATATCACTTGTGAGCACATTCACATGTCTTAGACAGGTCTGAAACCCTGCCTTTCAACCATTACCACCTAGCATACAGTGTTTCCACCGCAGCAAGGGATATATACGTGTACTGTATATCTCACAGACTACAGATAGCCAGCATAGTCAGAATACTCCGTTAATCACAATAAAGCACTATGCATTTCATGGATGTAGCACTTCCTCAGGGGTACGGGTTTGTGAACACCTATGTATACCTATTTACAATTTCATTGCTATATTAATATATTAGTATATCTTGATTCAATAGGTGTTCATCAAATCAATTATCCTATAGAATGCATAATGACTACTGTATATTTAGCAATTATCTACTAACACCACTTATAACGCAATGTGATTCTTTGGATCCCAAGCACAGCGTTATAGGGGTGTTGAGCTGTACATCAATATATCTCAACCAATTCACATTTCTACAGCAATTATATTAATTTGAAATACCTATTTTATATAATCTCAGTATGAACATACAAAATACATATACACTGCATAGAAAATATATACATATGCCTACTACTGTATACAGTATATAAAAAAATGCCCAATATACCCTCTTTAGATTAAAAAATACTTGACAGTATAAAAACCTAAAAAAAATCATAATACAACAGATACCAAAAATACCTAAAATACCTAAAAAAAAGAGAACAAGCAAAAATAATGAGGAGAAGCAGAGGGAAACATCCTTAAAATCAACCAATCATTTTGTGTTACCAATTCATATTCCAAAAATACGACAACACTTTATTTTATCAAACATATAATATACACAATGTCCCATAGATGAGAGAATTTACTACACCCCTAGTGATATTAACCTATATGGGGTGTTTCTACATACATGTTGCCATCCTTAATCTACTCAAGGTTTTTGATGTCATCTGATGTTCTATATCCAGTTCTATATCCAGTGCTCGGCGCCTCCAGGTTCAGTAGGCTCTAAGTATTTTAAAGGCAGTCCCCTCTGAAGCAACTCTCTTACACACATGCTCACTGATCCATGCTGCCAAAGACAGAGGTCATTAGACTCTGCTCATATAACTCGACTTCTTTGCAGCATTTGACACCGTGGACCACCCTCTTCTCCTTCACATTCTCCATACTCTTGGTATTCGTAACAAAGCTCTATCCTGGATCTCCTCTTACCACTTCCATCGTACTTTCCTTGTCTCTTCTGCTAACATCTCCTCTATCGATCTCTCTGTGAAAGTACCCAAGAGCTTTGTCCTGGGACCTCTTCTCTTGTTTCTGTACACACTTTCTCTAGGTGACCTAATCACATCACTTGGGTTTAAATATCACCTCTATGCTGACGACACTCCAATTTACTTTTCAACCCCTGAACTTACACCTGCTGTACAGACCAAGATTTCTAATGTCTCTCTGTAATATCATCCTGGATGGTCCTTAGCCAACTTAAACTTTACATGTCAAAAACAGAGCTCCTCATATTTCATCCCAAACCTGGCCCTATTACCTCCTTCCACATTACTGTTGGAAGTACTGTCATTCACCCAGTAGCCCAAGCACGCTGCCTCTGTGTCACACTCAATTTCTCTCTCACATTCTCCTTTCACATTCAAAACATACAGTATATAAAACCTGTCGCTTTTTCCTCCACAATATTACAAAGATACACCCTTTCCTCTGTTGCTCGACTGCTAAAACTCTGACTCAGGACCTAAATCTCTCCCGTCTCGATAACTGAAACCTCCTGCTGTCTGGCCTTCCTGCCTCTCACCTTTCCCCCCCTCCTCCTCCCTCCCCCAAGTCCGCTCTCCCTCCCCCCGCGAGGTGAGCCCCCTCTCCCCATGAGCCGAGCCCCCACTCCCTCCCCTCGCCAGCTGAGCCCCCTCTCCCCCTCAGCCCACTCTCAAGACTGCACGCGCTTGCAAAGCGGCACTTCCGGTGCCTGTTGCTTGCGAGCGCGTGCAGTCCTGCCGTGATCTGAGGTGAGGGGAGGTATAGGGGAGGTGCAGGTGCTGATGTGCGGTAAGGAGGTGAGGAGGTGCAGGGGGTGATGTGAGGTGCAGGGGGATATGTGCAGGGGGGTTATGTGATGTGCAGGGGTGTGATGTGAAGGGGGTGTGATGTGAAGGGGGTGTGATGTGAAGGGGGTGTGATGTGCAGGGAAGATGATATGCAGGGGAGGTGATGTGAAGGGGGGGTGATGTGAAGGGGGGGGGGTGATGTGAAGGGGGTGGTGAAGTGAAGGGGGGTGATGTGAAGGGGGGGTGATGTGAAGGGGGTGTCATGTGAAGGTGAGGTGATGTGAGATACAGGGGGGGTGATGTGACATGCAGGGGGTTGATGTGAGGTGCACGGGGGTGATGTGCACGTGGGTGATTGGAGGTGCAGGGGGTGATTGGAGGTACAGGGGGTGATTGGAGGTGTAGTCGAGGGTCATTGGAGGTGGGGGGGTCGTTGCAGGTGCAGGGGGGTCATTGGAGGTGCAGGGGGGTCATTGGAGGTGCAAGGGGGGTGATTGGAGGTGCAGGGGGGTGATTGGAGGTGCAGGGGGGGTGATTAGAGGTGCAGGGTGGGTGATTAGAGGTGCAGGGGGGGTGATTGGAGGTTTAGGGGGGGGTGATTGGAGGTTTAGGGGGGGTGATTGGAGGTGCAATGGGGGAGAGTGATGTGATGTGCGGGGGGGAGAGTGATGTGAGGTACAGGGGGGGTGGGATGTGTGTGGTTTGCAGGGGGGTACTGTGTGTTTGATGTGGAGGGGGAGTATTATATGTGTGGGTGAGGGGAGAGATGGGGGTATGAGAGATAGATGGGGAGTATCGCAAAGGTTGATAGTGAGGAGTTCTGGGGGAGATATGAGGATGATGATGAGGGGTGCTGGAGGAGAGATGATGATGATGATGATGATGATGATGATGATGATGATGATGATGATGATGATGATGATGATGATGATGATGATGATGATGATTTTACCCGTGCGACCCAATTTTTTTTTCTTTGAAGCAGTTCGGCACTTCTCGTTTTATGAGTTGTGCAGGCCTGCTTTACACTCTTCTGCCCCACCTTACATCTTAGCCCTAATTTCTCACTATGCACCATCCTGACTCTTGCGTTCTTCTCAAGGATGTCTTCTCTCTACCCCTTTTGTATCTAAAGCCCTCTCCCTCCTTAAAGCTTTCTCACGGACTGTCCCACACCTCTGGAATGCCCTTCCCCTCAATACCAAACTAGCACCCTCTCTATTCACCTTTAAGACCCACCTTAAGACACACTTGCTTAAAGAAACATATGAGTAGCTCCGTCGCTAATACTATACACATGATACATAAAGCTTGGCCCCCTACAGACGCACTTACCAGAATGTCCTCCTTATGTCTCTGTACGTTCTTCCAACTTACCAATTAAATTGTAAGCTCTTCGGAGCAGGGACTCCTCTTCCAAGTACAGACAAAATACATAAAAAACACAGCGCACAACGCTCATAGTGTATTAAAAGATATATTAAAAATAACCAACAAATAAGGGTAAGTCGTTGTATCAGTCAGTTCCTGCAGCAGCAGTATCTAGCTGCTGCAGGAACTGACTGATACAACGACATTACTCGTGTACACCACGAGCTCCTTGGACTTTCCACCACTGTGATTGGGACTATCCAGGCTCTACCTTGGGACCGAGAGGCCGTGACACGGGGAGCTGCTTGTATCTTCACTGATGACATCTATACTGGTGTCCTGTCTGGTGCATGGGTAACATTAACCCCTGACATGCCTGTTTAATTTTGTTTTAATGTACGCACAATACTTACCCTTATTTGTTGGTTATTTTTAATATATCTTTTAATACACTATGAGCGTTGTGCGCTGTGTTTTTTGTGTATTTTGTCTGTACTTGTAGGGGATGTTTTTTGAGCCATCCCTGGTATCACAGCTGCAGACGCTCCGAATAAATTTTGTTCATAAGGTCACGTATTTCTTTATACATATACCACAGATTATAACTTCACGTGTGTGTATTGTTTGTAGTTGCGCACCTATTTTTCACTTCTATTCCCACTCCTCTTCCAAAATGGTACTTTTATGTCTTAAGCACTTATTCCCATGATCTGTTATTTCTATTATTTGTTATTTACATGATTACCACGTGTATTTCTAATGTGAAGCGCAATGTACATTACGGCACTATAAAGACACACATACATACATAAAATAGAGTACATATTAAGGCAACCCACTTAGTTTACTACAAAGGAAATTGTACAATAAAGTGCTAATATATAATTCAGTGACAAAACAGAAACTAAAAACTAAAGTTCACCCCAGGGGTCAGGTCATTGTATGTTGCTTGTATTAATTAACCAGCAGGACAGTGCATGTGTCAATTATATTGACAGAAACATTTATGACCCACCTTTGTTTGCTGGGATAGTTCCAGGCTGAAAATTCTTGAGGGGCCGGTGCTGGTATTGTTTAGAATGAAGTACCAGTGTGCTAGCTGTGAAAACACAGCAAAAGATAGACACTGTGATAAATGCTATTAAATAGGCGCAGTTAGCAATTAACTTGTTAATTGATACTTGAAAGTAGCAGCTGAGAAACATTTGTGCATTACTTTGTTGAAATACTACAAAGTAGCACTACGACTCAAAAGTCTGTAGATTTTCTGCCCATATTCAAGTGCTGGGTGTTTGTTGCAGCAAATTATTACATGGATGATACTTATGTGGCCATGTCCCCTCTGGTTCCCTTTTGTCCCCTTATCTCCTGGGTGGCACCCATGCGCTGTACGAGTTGCACATGCGCAGATGGAACCGGAGGTGCGGCGACCAATTCAGGGCTTTGCCCATGCGTAGTAGGTTAGGCAGAGCAGCGGTCATTACACAAATAGGCCTCGCGGGGACTAGAATTCCCAGCAGCCCCCGGGGCTGATATACCACATGGCCCAGTACATCCAATAGGACTGCAGATTTCCCCTGCTCCACACAGTTAATACATTTGGCGCGCTGCGTGCCACGCGAGTCAGAGCTGGGACACAGGGAGGTGAGGTTGTGTGTACAGGGTGTCAGTGACCCCTGCACTAGGTCAGAGATCCCCTATAGGCCCCAGCTATGCCCCGACTCCCTGCAAGTTTGTGGCTGCTACAGGGACAGGCTCATTAGATAGGGACACTTCCCCTGTAGTGCCAAGTGTGAGGGACACAGTTAGGGTGTGGCGGCGGACCAGACCACCACACCAATAGACACTTTTTTCATGGTGGGACCATCCAGCTGGAACCCACCCCGTGCAGTGAATTTGCTGACGACGTTGGTGGATCAGCGGATCCCTTTTGCTTTTCGGCCATAAACAGGTGCTGGAGCACCTGGGCAGGTACCTCACAAAGTGCACCAACTATAACACATTCAGTTACTGTGGGCAGCGCTGTTGCACACATTGGGTGGGTGGGATCTTGTGACGGTGAGGGGGTTACCTGGCATTATAATAAAGGTTAGGCCTACTTGGTTGCCCCTGAACTGTGTTTTGGGGTCTTAGAGTGTCAGCTCTTGGACCCGCGTATTGTGCATGCATTACTGTACCATGTAATAAAATATGCGACAATGCCAATTTTTTATGTTTTACCCTTTATAGGAGTGATAGCAAATGGAGACAACCAGGTTGTGAATTTCAGGGTAGGTTTGACGGAGAAACTTCTTCAAGATTGCGGCTATTCAGCAGGGTTCCAAAGTTACTGGAGACCCCAAAAATGTACCCGTGATTCAGGTTAGATTCCCGGCTACATTGAAGTGCAGTGCTCCTGTCAAAACCCTACCATGAAAGCATTGTTGCGGCTCACTGCTAGTCTACCTGCTTCAGCACAGACCAGAGGGTAAAACGGGGCCCCAGGGGGTAAGGTCTCCCTAGAACTGTTCCGGGGACCCCAGTGTAATGAGGGGATGCCCAGTGTTTGCCCAGACCCTTAAACCTAGTTTAAAGGTTTGGGGGTTACTCTAGCCAGGCATAAGGCTGTGAGAGTTTTAAAATTAAAGTTAAAATGTTTAAAAGTCTACGTGTGCAGAGTACCAGGGATATGGCTGGTGAGGACAGGCAGTTTAGTTCTCCCTCTATCCCTCACCCCAAAAAGACTTAGGGGATTTCTATTAAAGTGTGCCAAGTATTTTAGTATGTTTGCCTAACTCTGGTATAGGGTCTCAGCGGTGCTACAGCCATGTATAAGGCTGAGCAGGTTTTTATTAAAATAAGAAGTTTATTTATTGAGTGTCAGAGATATGGCTAGTAGGGAAAAACATTTACAGTTTTCTCTCTATCTCTCCCACAAAATAGATTTAGAACATTTTAATAAAGAAGAGTGGAAAAGTATAGTTTATTAAAACTGGTATGTTTTAAAATGTTATTTACTTTTTACTTTAACATAAGCTGGGTCTTTGTCCTGCAAGACTCAGAGGTCTGTGGGGACATCAAGTCTGATTCTGAGTGCATAGATCAAAGTCACACATGCTTGCAGACATGTGAAAGCCATCTAAACAGGATAGCTGAGTTAAGTGTTCTGGGAGGATTCCAGGCTATCTGGGCAAGTAGTCTCTTCTCTAGACTGAGAGGCACCTAGCCTCTGCATGACAACTACTGTATGCAAGATGGCGATGTTCGCACATGCTCCTTTGCCATGCTGAAGCTCAGGTGCAAACATGTGAATGGCTAGCGGCAAAGTTTCCCACATTCTGGGTTGGCTGTAATGCTGTGGGACTGACTTAACAAAAGTTATTAAAAAGTTAGTAGCCAGCCCAGAGAGGAGATTCCTAAGAGTTCAGAACACCGATACGACCTGTGATTCCAAGGTCCAAAGTGTGTATCCTTCACGGAGGGGTCGAACCGACCCAAAGAAGCCTTGTGGAGACAGCAAGGAAACAACTACAGGACTTTAAGCAGAAAAGTTTCTAAGTCACACTTTTAAAGTTTTTAAGTCCCGCTTTCAGTACCATTTCCAGCGGACAGCGGCTGCTGTCAGGAGCCAGATATTGTCTAAGTCAGACTCAGCAGCATTTGGAGTGAAAAGTGGGGGAGCTGCTGGAGGCTCTTGCCGATTTGAGCTCCAGAACTTTTCGGGCTAAGTCCCGGTCTGCCTACGGACTATTTAAAGACTTTGTTTCAATCAGGAAAGTTAGTTTTTCAAACCCAAACCCCCAGTAAATGTATTTTCTTCTGCCTATTGTAATCCAATGTGTGTTTGCCTGTTTCACTAGAATAAACCACACTTTATTTTACTTTTTGGCTTTGCTCAGTGATATGATCCTGGTATAAATAAGTAAGTACCTGGTCTCCCTTGACAGGCTTTTTTACTGGTGGCAGTGTGTGGGATCATTGAACCTATGTTGTAAAATCCTGTGGGGTCTTACAACATAGGGCCTCATGCAGTAAAGTCCGATAGAAATTATCGGCAACGATTTAAACTTGCCATGTTTTTTGCCATGTTGCCCCCACGGTATGCAGAAAGCCACGAATACAAGTGAGAGCAACATTTCCAAACATGGCGAGTTGCCGGCGGTGATAGGACCTTCCCTTTGAAAAGGGCTCACCTGGCGAGTTCCATTTGCTGCAGAGAGATCTGCCTCTCTGTGAAAATCTCTGTGGAAATAATTTAAAAATTATTACTTCTGTATTGTAGCAGGGGGTCTCCGGAGCTGAACCACGTTGGTTTAAGGTCCGGGGACACCCTACTTCCCAAGATACAGGCCCCGTTATGGGGTGCCGGTATCTCCTATGCCTGGAGAAGTCCCGGTAACGTGACGTAAGACATTTACATGTATAGGAGATACTGAGAACCAATAACAGGGCCTGTATCTCGGGAAGTAGGGGTTCACGGACCTGAAACCAATGCGGTTCAGCACGGGAGACCCCCTGCTCATCTACACTAGTAATAACATTTAAATGTAAAAATATTTAGTAAGCACCAATACACAATCCACCCCCTGTGCCCCCCCCATAAAACGATGATTTATTATTTTACACACACAATTAATAACCCAGGCCAACGGGTGTCCCCGGTGGTCCTAACAGGTGTCCGTAGGCCCCACAGTGCACCCTGGGGGTATGCACGGGTGTCTGGGGGCCTCTGGGTGGTCCCCACTAGGCTCTGTGGTCCTCCAGGCGGTCCCCGCAAGCCCCAATGGGGTTCACAAGTGGTCCCCACGGGTGTCTGGAGGTCCCTTGGTGGTTCTCACGGGTGTCTGGGGGCCCTCGGGTGGTTCACACGGCGGTCTGGGGGCCCTCGGGTTTTTCCCATGGGCATCAGGGTCCCTCGGATGGTCTCTGTGGGTCCACGGGGCCCCCACAGTAATTGTTAGTATAGTCACAGAGACAATGTATCTATTGCGAAGATTGACCTCGGCGGGTCATACAAACTGAAAGGAGCTGCTGCACATACAAGCCTGTCTGCTGCCTGAGCAGTATGGATGTCGCCACTTCGAGTGACGTCACTGACGTCACTCGAAGTGGCGACATCCATACTGCTCAGGCAGCAGACAGGCTTGTATTTGCAGCAGCTCCTTTCAGTTTGTATGACCCGCCAAGGTCAATCTTAATTATTAATTAATATTATCAATGTGCATTATTCATGATTATCCACCGGCCCTCAATTTTCAACTGAGAGAAGAACTGAATAAAGACTGCATTTTGTATTATTCATGATTATTTGTATATTTGTATTTTTTGTTCCTGATAAAATAAAATAAATATTTCTTTACATTCATGCTAATCACAATCATGGACCCCCCCCCCTCCCTACACCAAAGAAAAAAAAAGAATGACAAAAAGTGGTAACTTGCTGCATCAAAAACATAAATCAGATTATGTTTTTTTTAACTCTCAATTTCACAGTGCTGTGCAAATCAGATTTACATATCAAATTCGAGAAGGGATTATCACAAGCGTTACCGTAAACAAAGCCTCAAAGGGTTGGGGGGGGGGGTGGATGGGTGAGTTATGCGCAGTAATCATCAGCTAGCTCCCTTCCCAAAGAGGATTAAAGAGAGGTCACTCAAAAGCCAACAATAGGAAAATTAATGCACTAACCAGCAGAACAATTAATTATTTGAACCATTAACCAACAAAGCAATTAATTAATAAAAGCACTAACCAGCATAACAATGAATTAATTCAACCATTAACCAATCAAAGCAACTAATTTATAAAACAACTCAGCTAAACAACAAGGAATTAATTCAACCATTAACCAACAAAGCAATTCATTAATAAAAAAAACTCGGCCCCACAACCATTAAAAGCAACACTATTAATTATAAGCGAAAATCAATCGCAATTTTTTTTAAATAAGGCAGCAAAATTACAAACAATTTCATCCACACAATAAACACACATAGAAAAAATCACATGCAAAACAAAGTAAGCAATTAAAAACAAATTATTAAGCTAATAATGTATTGATCTGTACCCTAAAGGGGTACAGATCAATACATTATCAGTCAATGTGCAAATAAAAAAATACACATCCAATTGAAAAACCTGTAAAAAAATTCATTTCCAAACATTCAATATTTTACTTACCTTTAGAAGCATTGGCCCTCCGACTCCCGGGGAATAAGAAGCTCACGTACCGCGAAGGCCTCAAACTGCATCCAATGCCATCCTCCATGAAGATCTGGTTCAGGTACCCAATTCTTCTTTCTTTCATCTTCAATCCGCTTCTTCTATCTTCTGTAATCACTTTTTAATTTTCTATATCTTTTGTCTTCATCTTTCAATCCAAAAAAACCCCATGGTAGATCCCAACCGATGTTGTCTCATCGTCTTGTTGGGTTGAAATGAGGTGTCATTGCCTAAAATATGGCTTGTGACGCCACATTTGGGCAGTAACTGGTTCAACAGTCATCTGATTGTCTGTTAAAACTTTGTGCCGATTTAAAAAAAAAAAAATTATGATGTCATTTAAAGGGAATGATGCCAGCCAATCAGAATGGCGGTGCTTTATTTCCCTTTAACATTACAGTACATCACTAATTCCAAGATGGCCGACATCCCATGCTATTTCAGCCAATCAGATTGTGGGAACTAAATCCCCAATCTGATTGGTTGTGGTACACCATGTGACTCCCTTTGGATGACGTTACATACTTGACCTAAAATGATTCAATCACATGGTGTACTACAACCAATCAGATTGGGGAATTAGTTCCCACGATCTGATTGGCTGAAATACCATGTGATGCCGGCAATCTTGGAATTAGTGATGTCATGTTAAAGGGAAATGAAGCACAGCCATTCTGATTGGCTGGCATCATTCCCTTTAAATGACTTCATTAAAAAAAAAAATCGGCACAAGGTTCTAACAGCCAATCAGATTGCTGCTGAACTAGTTCCTGCCGAAATGTGAAGTCAGAAGCCATATTTAAGGCTGTGACGCCTCATTTGAGGCCAAGAAGACGACGAGACAAAATTGGTTGAGATCTACCATGGTTTTTTTTTTGGATTGACAGATGAAGACAGAAGATAAAGAAAAGGAAGAAATAATTACAGAAGATGATAGAAGAAGCTAATTAAAGAGAAAAGAAAGAAGAATTGGAGTACCTCATCTGGATCTTGATGGCAGATGGCATCGGATGCTGTTTCAGGCCTTCGCGGTACGTAGAAGCTTGAGGAAGCTTGATGACGCAAGCGAAACGCGTTGCCCGATCCTGTTGCTGTTGATATTTTTTTACCCATTGGAGGCTTCCGTAGCCAGGAAGTGAGGGGTGCGTTCTAGACATAATCCGTGTGTTCCATCGTACATTTTCTATTAACTGAGTGTTCTTTTTATCTGGACTCTCCATTTATTTTTGGGGGATGTTTTGGAGGCATTGAGGACCTTTTGCAGCAAAGCTGATAGAAAGGAGACCAACTGTCCCAGGAAATCCATCCTTATGGGTCTTGACTCACACTGGCCCATGTGAGTACATATATATATTTATTATCATACTCTTGGAGATCATTCATTAGCCCTCTCCCACTATATGTTATTGTATACATATTTACATCCACCATTGGTTCCTTTTCTGTTTTTTACTCTGGGGGCAACTTGTTATCCTGAGGACCTGTGTGCTGAATAGTAGACGAGAGGAAGGTGTGCGGCTCGAAGAGAAGACCCTCTTCAGAGTTAAGCCCCAAGAGGCTTTTGCTCACACTGGCCCGTGTGAGTATTGTTAGTAATATATCTTTTCAACTTCACCATCTCCAGCTTTAAGCTACCACTAGCAGTGGACTTTCTGTTTAAGATCTCACCGTGCCAAATACCATATTTTATAATTATTTATTTACTTGTGTTGTGATTCTGATCCGCGCTCCCCTTGTTTCTCTATCTCTTCATGGTACGTGAGCTTCCTGATTCCTCGGGAGTCGGAGGGCTAACGCTTCTAAAGGTAAGTAAAATATTGAATGTATGTAAATGTATTTTTTATTTTTACAGTTTTTTCGATTGTATGTGTATTTTTTTTCTTTTATTCATTGAACATTGACTGATAATGTATTAATCTGTACCACTTTAGGGTACAGATCAATACATTATTAGGCCAATCATTTGTTTTTAATTGCTTGCTTTGTATTGCATGTGATTGTTTCTATGTGTGTTTATTATGTGGATGTAATTTTTTGTGATTTTGCTGCCTTATTTTTTTTTGCGATTCATTTTTAATTAATGATGTCTTGCGTTGGGTGTTGCTTTTTTAATGGTTGTGTTTCCGAGTTTTTTGTATTAATTAATTTCTTTGTTGGTTACTGTTTGAATTAATTCCTTGTTGTTTAGTTGAGTTGTTTTTATTAATGAATTGCTTTGATTAGTTAATGGTTGAATTAATTCCTTGTTGTTTAGCTGAGTTGTTTTATTAATTAATTGCTTTGATTGGTTAATGGTTTAATTAATTCATTGTTGTGCTGGTTAGTGCTTTTATTAATTAAGTGCTTTGTTGTTAATGGTTGAATTAATTCCTTTTTTGTGTTGGTTAGTGCTTGTATTAATTGCATTTGTTGGCAAGCGTTTTTATTTAGTGAAGTGGAGTGTTTCGGTGTTTTGGAATGTTTTATTATTGTGTGCTTTGTACATTAATGTATTTTGATTAGGGTGCCCATTGAGGCCTTTATTATATGGGTATGATGCACCACTATGCCACTGAATGGGTACAGGGTGGGTATAGTGGGTCTGGGGTGGGTGGTTAGGCCGCTAAGGTGATTAAGGGGCTAGGAGCCATTAGAATGTATTTATTATTTATTGTTTCTGACAACGGAGGACATGGATCTGCAGTAAGCTGACGAGGATGCCCTTCATAATGCCAGGGGTAAGTTGAAAGGTTTTATTTACTTTATTTATGCTGGCTAATATTGTGTTTAATAACGGGCAAATAATCTATTATCCATATCTGGATAATAGTTATTTTGCCCATTACTGTACTGTATGTGTTTGGTGGTGGTGCCATGGGGGGGGGGGGGGTGCATTGATTTAAATGTAGGCCATGTTTTATATTTTTACATACATGAATGGTACCTCAGGCTAGCGGGGACCCACAGGGACCACCCGAGGACCCCCAGATGCCCACGGTACACCCGAGGACCCCGGATGCCCATTGGTGCCACCAGGGACCCACGGGGGACACCTGTGGGGAAGAACCGGGGGCCCCACATCTGTGGGGCCCACAGACCCGCAGGGACCACCCTAGGGCCCCCAGACCCCTGTGGAAATCACCCAAGGGCCTCCAGACCCCCGTGGGAATCACCCGAGGGTCCCCAAACACCCTCATTGTTTTATGGGGAGGCAAAGGGGGTGGTTAGTGTATCGGTGCTTACTAAATATTTTTACATTTCAATTTTATTACTAGTGTATTGTAGCAGGGGGTCTCCGGAGCACAACTGCGTTGGTTTGATGTCCAGGGACCACCTGCTTCCTGAGATACAGGCCCCATTATGGGTTGCCGGTATCTCCCATGCATGGAAATGTCTAGCATCACGTGATCGGGACATTTACATGCATAGGAGATACCGGCACCCCATAACGGGGCCTGTATCTCAGGATGCAGGGGGTCCCCAAACCTGAAATCAATGCGGTTCTGCTCCGGAGACCCCCTGCTCATTTACACTATTCTTACAATTTAAATGTAAATTTTTTTTTATTTCTGGCGAGATTTTCACAGGGAGAGGCAGATCTCTCTCTGCAGCAGATTCAAGTCGCTGGGTGAGCCTTTTTCGGAGGGCAGAACATCTCGGTGCCGGCAACTCGCCATGTTTGAAAATGTTGCTCTCACTGGTATTTGGGCTTTTCTTCATACCGTGAGAGCAACACGACAAAAAAATGGCGGGTTCAAAACCCTACCGATAATTTCTATCGGACTTTCCTGCATGAGGCCCTTTGTCGGAGCTCGCTGCCGCATGCTCCTGTGCGCTCACCTCGCCGCCATATTTGCTTTTATTCTTCTTAACTGCCACTGGCTGTCCGCGGCTCTAACAGGAGAGATCTGGGGTCCCCGGTTTCGGATCCAGGGGCATCCCCGCCAGCTCCCCCGACTGCTGCTGTGTTCTGCGGGCCAAAGTAGTGTGCCAATCACGGGGTTATTTGCACTATATTGGTGGAGTGCACAGAGCTTCCTTAGCAAGCGTGCATCCGCGTTGACGTTACACGCGTGCCCCCGTTGGAGTGAAATTTAAAGGAATGGTACTGTATATAAATTAAACCTTCATTAATCCCATTTGGGGACAGTATGTGGAGTAAATTGTCTTTCCTTGCATTCTGTAGGATATGATTAATTCCCCGGAAAGCCAGAAAACTGATGTCACCTTCTTGGTGTTCTCTGGTGTGTTGTGATAGAGGTGTATCGAGTTCATTATGTATGGATCTGTGACTCTTGATCTTCAAATCCCTGGACTGACTGACCAGGTGAAACCCTGTTATTTGTAACTATTTGTGGGTTTATTCAGTAATTTAGTTAAAATATAGTCATTACGCATCTGACTCAGACCTGCATCCTGTAGTGGTACTGACACCATAGTCCACAAATAGGCTACACTTACTTTAAAAAAAAACTTTTTTATCTACCTCTATCACTATCAGAACAGTTGCTAGTAGCCCTGGATGCTATTCCTTAATGGAGAACGTTAAACTATATAAATAGTAAGCGTAACATGTTGTAACAAGTGATGGTGCTTTCATTGTGAAGAGGATGAAGGGATGAAAAGCAGTTCAACTACAATGATAACCCTTTCACGATAGACTGGCAAGTTAATCAATATACCGTAGTTAAAGGAAGTCGTCTCATATGGTATGCACTACTGAAACAAGCAATGGTAACATTGAGACAGCTATGTTTCAAATAAATAAGATGAGGAAATGGCAAGATAACTGGGTAACCCTAAGTAATAACCATTTTTTCCGTCTTTACTAAGCAAAATGTGAGTTGATCCCTCTCAATCACTTACAGACACTAACAAAAAGGTTAACCAACAAAAGACATATACCAGCATGATGAAAGGCAATGCTATCATTAATGTACTGTATTGTTGCAAGAGCAAAGGAAAATCACTTGAACATCATTACTTTAAAATTATATCCCCCATCTGCTGCTACTATACGTTCCTTCCTCTCAAGAGAGGATTATATGAAAGCTATAATCTTGGGGGAGCAGGAGAACAATGAACTTAATGAATGTACAATTGCTATATTTATTGTAATTGAGCCTGCAGCACTATAAACCTACCCAGTCTATTCTAACTGTAAAACTGACTGATAAGATATGTGCTTTTGATGTAATGTACTTAAGCAGGGTAGCAAGCGCTGGTAGTTAAAAAGCAAAGGTGTATTGTGTACTTTTTGTTTGCTGCTTAATTCAAAAGTAACATCCTCTCCTTTTTATATTCTGTACCCCACTCTCCATTGGTCTTAACAAAAAATGCAAATAAAGAACAAGTTTACAAAAAAAAGACAATTTCAATTCTTTAACTATCATGGCTGACCATGGACACAATGTCAAATTATACTTTTTTTAATCAGAATATTAAAATTGTTCTAATCCTTCCACAAACCAGATAATTCCTTAATCATTTTGTTAAGTGCTTCTGGGTATTTTTCTGTATCCCAGAGGGGTACTTCTCAGGCTAAGGACACGTGAAATAAGCCCAGCTGCCATTACTATCACAGTTACCTGTGATCTTTTAATCTTTCTGATTCACTTCATGCTTGTGAGGTGCTCGTCCCGAATCAGGAAGCAGACCCACAGGGCTGAGGTAGGAATGCAGAAGAAATGACCAGAGCCCAGGGACAGAAGGCTCTATGCAGTAAGCGCCGAAAAAGTGCAATCGCCAAGGGTACCTTATCGGCATGATTCTGCCGATTTTCCCTCTCCGTATGCAATAAGTGCCGAATCCCTTCCGAATCAAGCCGAAAACATTTGCTTCCACTCTGCCGATGATTTGCCGATCACACACAGGTGTATCGGCGTGCATGGCGAGGTGGTGTTAGGTTCCCCAATGAAACTTCTTGCTGAATCTGCCAAAGCAAGCATGTTTTGGTTTGAGCGGCCCATTTAAAGGCAGCGTGTATTTTTATTCATATCTGTGTTGTTGGGAGAGAGAGAGAGACACACACAGAGCTGGCCGATTTACATATTTCATATCGACTGAGACAGTTGTGGTGTATTGTGAGATGTTTGTCCTGTGTTGTTTTGTTTACATCTTTGTCTTGTTTTCACTTTGTAAGTGTTCAGTGCGATTGTCTTTAAATTTCTTTTCTGTTCTTTGTGAGTGCTAGAGGTATGGCCGCAAGGCGTGGGAAGAGTGATGCTGGTGTGAGTGGTACTGGTAGTCGTGTGAGTACGCGTCTGAGTGAACGTAGGATTCAGGGGAGTGCTGGTGCTGCGAGTTCGACTGGTGTTGCTGAGAGTGCGAGTGGTGTTGCTGTGAGTGCGAGTGCTGCTGGTGGCTCTGTTGCTGGTGCTGCTGGGGTGTCTGGTGGTGGGGTGGTTGCTGGTGGCCCGCTTTTGGAGTCTCTTCCATTGGAAGAAGGAGATTCCAGTCAGCAGCAGCCAAGCTCTGGACCTGCACGTATTCGGAAGAAACGTCTTGTGCAGCCACGTAATCCTCGGTTCAATGAAGAGGAAAACAGAGTTCTTGTCATAGGGATTCTGGAGCACTATGACTGTCTGTATGGGCATTTACTAGGTAAGTCTATCTTTGCATTGATTCTTCACAGACATGTTATCCTAGGTCATGTGAAATGTCTTAATATCAAAATATTATTCTATAATATCTATCAATTAAACTTAATTGTTACACACATATTCCTTCATACTTTAGAACGACCATAACAATCAGCAAAGTTCCTACAATAGTCATGTAAGCTTCCTTACATTTGGATGTTTACACGTAAATGCTCATGTGGTACACATATTACACCTAAACCAGCATGTTTGCTATCTCTTGGAACAGGTAGCAGTTTAGGAAACTGGTCGTTTTTATAATAATAATTAACGTCATATATTTTGTATGTATTTCAAGGGCGGACAAGTTCAGCATCAAAAAACGAAATGTGGGATCAAATAACCTTGGCTGTGTCTGCGTGTGGGAATCATGTCAGTGACCGGGCGAATTGTCGGAAGAGATTCGATGATATCAGGGCAAACTTAAAGAAAAAAATACAAGCACAACGGATGCATGCTTCTGACACTGGAGGTGGGCCGCCAGCAGAATCTCTAATCTTAACACCATTGGAGGAGCAGAGCATAAGGTGACCTATAGGCCCGAGAGGGGACTGCCGAGACATTACTATGTTACGGTCCTGGATATGGGTGGAAGGGAAGTAAGAAAACCTGACCCCAGTCACTACTTTTAGGAGGTACTATGCATTACGCGGGTTCGTGGCTGCTGGTCGGGGCGGGCTTGGCGGAGTGTACTGTAGACAATTTTGTGTGCATTATGAAAATTTGTAAGATGTTCTAATTATGTTTTTGTGTTACAGTGCTTCCTGGAAAAGGGTATACAAATTTAGGTCCCAGCGAGGTCGATGGGATTCACCAGGGGGAGAATATAGCGGTCATGTAAAATGGCTACAGTCATCTCTCCTGCTGACAGTAAGGCCTGGTAAGTTGTGGGCATACCAGCAGTAATTATGGAGGTTTGCCCTCACACCCTGGTGGGGTGCCCTGTGTATGGATGGGAGTGGTCACATGCTCTGACTCCATGGTTAGTGATGTCAGAGGTGTGTCAGCCCCCAGAGTGTACATAAGGCACAGCACTGTGTCAAAAGTTAGTTCTGGAAGGAGTTCTAAGTGGAGGAAGATTTCTGTCAAGTTCAAGTTCAAGTAGTTAAGACAGTTATGTTCTAATAGCTGCAGTAGGAGTCTGTGTCCAGGGACCTGGCGCAGAATAAAGATATCCCGGCTGGGATAGGGAATCCCTGATCAAGGTGACATACCTTTTTAAAGGGAAGCACGGGCACCATGATGGGCTAGAGACACCCCATTGTGGAGGGCAGCTAGCCCACCGTATCAATAAAGATGAAGCTGATCACAGAAACCCTCGTGTGTAAGAGTCAAGTGATTGCACAGGGGGCTGCACCACCGAGGAGTTCCTCACCAGGACCATCCCCAAGTGACCGAAGGGACCCTGATGAGGTGGAGGCGCTGCACTGGAACTAGGTAGGACTCAGCACACTACCTCAGCTGCCTGTCTGGACGGGTCCTCCCCACACACCATCATGCGGGAGACTCAGGAGTCCTGTTGCCAACAGGTGCACCACCAGACACTACCACACTGTAATGGGGACCAGTTAGACCACAGGGGCCAATGTGAGATTGGGTGGGTCAGGCCGGGCCAGAAATACCGTTACATTTGGAGGCGCTGCTGAGATCAGATCTGTCCTCAGGACAGGCTCTAGCTAGGCACACTGGGAAACAGGGAGAGAGTCTGCTGCCACTCTGTGCTGCGTAGGGACGGACCTAGGGGTGGTCAGGGGGCTGACGGGGTATTGTCAGTTTGCAGGGACGACCTAGGGGCCTGAAAGGAGTGAGGGGTTTGGAGCCGGGCTATAGCTGACCGAGTCACTTTGAGGTAGTGCTAGTTGGTAGGACGCCAGAAGGGATAGCCTGTTAACGTGGTCAGGAATCCTGGAGAGGGTCTGCGCTAGGCTGACCAAGAGAGGTAGACGCCCCAAGTACTGCATGGCAGAAGCCAGAGTACTCTAGCCCATTCCAGACACTTACCATAGGGAGCACAGACTGGGAGGAAGGAGTTACAGCAGACACTGAGAGAGTGAGCCTAGCCTGAGGTAGTGCAACATGAGTCCAGCCTAGATCAGGTACACATGTGGTGGTGCATCTGAAGCAAATCTTTATTGTACTGGTGTGGTGGCTGCCCCGCAGAGTGGAGCCCCATGTACGACAATTGGTACGAGAGCATAGCAACCCAAGAAATGGAGGATCCGCGCGGTGCGGAGAATCCAAAATGGCGATGGGGGGCTGAGGGGGAAGGCACCCGTGGCGTGCGCCCCACTGAAGAGCAAACTGTCGCTGAGCTGTCTTTAACTAGTCTGCTCTGGAGTGGAGCGAAGGCTGTGGCTGCCCCGTTTTTGTCCTGTCTGGGACACCGAGGGGCCACCCTTGAAGAGTGTGAGGACATTGTGATAACTGGGGGGGAACCCCGCGAGGAGAGCAAACAAACTGACATTTCGGGCTTAAAAGCCAACCAAAATGGCGGTTCCCGCTTGCTAGGGAGACCGCATGGGCCAGTCACAGAGAAAATGGCTGATACAGAACTTGCAAAGAGCTGGCCGGGAATGGCGCGAACAGCAGAGCCCCGCCCTGATGGGGGGCATGGCGCGAAAGCTACGGCTGCGCCTTCATGGACAGTGACTCACTCGGCCCCTGTGCTGAGTCAACCGCTTAGTCTATGGGACCCTCCCCTGATTTCCACCAGGGGGAGTGACTTTCAATTATGGCCTGTGGGAATGCACCCACTGGGCCCAGGG
Organism: Ascaphus truei; assembly: GCF_040206685.1. Classification (NCBI taxonomy): domain Eukaryota; kingdom Metazoa; phylum Chordata; class Amphibia; order Anura; family Ascaphidae; genus Ascaphus; species Ascaphus truei. Next base: position 40,838,796 of record NC_134485.1, on the reverse strand, counting down.
ACTGATATCCAGACGGCGCCACTACAAGAAGTAGTTCCGGCCGCGTAGGTAACGTGCAAAAAGGAGGGATATTTTGCACGAAAAGCAGCAGCTAGGAGAAGGCGGGAACTAGCCGCGGCCCAGGAATCCCACTCTGATGAGGAAACTGGCGCGGAAACGCAGACCGCGCCCACCAGGACTGAGAAAGGCGCGGCCTTAATTAAGGGGCATGCTATTCCCCTGTGGGACCCGCCCATAATTGCAACCCCTGGGGGCGGGTTCCAGCTATGCCAGTGGAAGGAGGAGCCGAAGCAGGGAGTGGCGGATCCAGCAACTTCTACCAGTCAGTTGCGAGGAACCACTGACCTGAAGAGACCTATACAGGAAGTGGCTCCTGTGAAAAGAATGGCCTGCTCCTCCACTGTGGGCACGATGGTCTCCACCCAGCCCTACTCGGTACCCGGCGGGCTACTGGTAATAAGGGTGGCAAATACCGAGACGGTGGTCGGGCTCTGCCTACAATGCGGGCTGCCCGGAGGCACTGTCAACACGGCGGCACGTTGCCCACATTGCGGGACATTATATTTGTGGCCCATGCCCACATTTATACCTATTCAACCTGCTGACCCCCCGGGGGATACGGCTAGGCGCTCCGCCGAGTCCCCTGGCGCACTGTGGATCAGCCGTGCGAGTCCCGGAGAAAGGGGACTGGAGTCGACCAAGTCGGCTGGGTCAGTAGCAACCGAGACGGTCGGGTCAATCCCCGACCGCGCAGAGAAAAGACTTTCGCCACGCTCGGTGACCCCGAGATCAGGGAAAGGAGATTACTCCGCCGAGGATCTCCGTGAGCTAGCGGTGGCGAAATCGGGACCCAAGAGGGACCAAGGACGGACGACACCCCGTGGGATGAGTGGCAGTCTGGAGAACAGGGCGTCCCCCGCAGATCGCCGAGCCGAGAGACGGAGTCCCGCCGTCCCAGGACCTGGCGGCGACGGGAGAGAGACGCCAACGCCCCTGCAGACTGGTAAGAGAAGCAGCCCCATCACTTACCTTGTCCCGGCAGACAGCGCAGCGGAGGAAGGGCCGTGCCAGGCCCGAGGCGCACGTGGAGAGACGGCATCACTTCCGGTGAAGACGACGGCGAAGCTTCCGGATGTCGTCATCGAGGAAGAGATCCCGAATGGGGGTCCAACACAAGATGGCAGCGGTTCCGGGGACGGCATCACTTCCGGTGGCGACGGCGGAACCGCTGGGAAAGACGCAGCGACGCTTCGGCGATCGGGGGAAGGTCCCCGATCACCTCAAAGGCCCAGGAGTTGGATGAGCGATCCGAGGACTGAGGAGGGTGAGATATCCTCATTGGACCAGTCTACGGACAGTAGAGAATGGGTAGTAACCCCGTGGGGTCCAATCGCTTGCCCTTATGTCCCATCCCACGTCCTAGATAAAACCCCTGCCCCTGTCACCGGTTCCACGGGATCCCCGCCTAGCTTAGAATCGGTGGACATACCCTCGGAAGAGGAGGTGAAACGGACTGGGGGGAGACAGCGCAGTTGCGCTACGGAAGGCACTTCTCGGGGGGGGGGGGGGAGAGTTGAGAGTGGCCGCGGTAGGCCGGTGGCTGCCCCCTGTGGCTCCCGACCCAGTGAAAAAGGCCCCGGGATCATCAAGGTGGGCTGTACCGCAATCGGCACGGACATCGGGGGTATTTTCCCAGGGGGATGAAAGCGATTCAGGGGAGTCACACAAGTTCAAAGAGCACCGTTGGTGGGCCCCACTCTTTGAAGGGTATTCTGCATGGATGGACTGTACTCGGTTTCTCATCCGGAGGGAGGACGTGGTAGACTACTGGTGGGCAGTAGGAGAGTTCACCCCTGAGCAGAGGGACAGAGAGCTGCAGGAACGGTGGATTCAAATTGAACATAGGGAGATAGAACCCATGGGTCCCGACATACTGTCAGATCCTGTGGATCCTGATGAGCCCCTGTCATGGGTGTTACCTGGGAGGGCAGATGGAGCAGAACTGACCCTGGTCAGCAAAGCGGAACGGGCGATAATAGCTCGTTACAAATCATCCCACGGGTTGGAGTACCCTTACGTCCCTGAGCCTCTCATGGATGAAATAGAGGAGAACAGAGGGAGGTGGCTTAGGGAGACCATTGAGATGTACTTGGTCAGTAGGGGAAGTGCAGTGATAGGAAAGAAGGCCGAGGAGCGGATAGAACATTTAGTACGCATATGGGGCATAGGAAGGAACATCTACAAGCATAAGGTGACCTATAGGCCCGAGAGGGGACTGCCGAGACATTACTATGTTACGGTCCTGGATATGGGTGGAAGGGAGGTAAGAAAACCTGACCACAGTCACTACTTTTAGTAGGTACTATGCATTACGCGGGTTCGTGGCTGCTGGTCGGGGCGGGCTTGGCGGAGTGTACTGTAGACATTTTTGTGTGCATTATGAAAATTTGTAAGATGTTCTAATTATGTTTTTGTGTTACAGTGCTTCCTGGAAAAGGGTATACAAATTTAGGTCCCAGCGAGGTCGATGGGATTCACCAGGGGGAGAATATAGCGGTCATGTAAAATGGCTACAGTCATCTCTCCTGCTGACAGTAAGGCCTGGTAAGTTGTGGGCATGCCAGCAGTAATTATGGAGGTTTGCCCTCACACCCTGGTGGGGTGCCCTGTGTATGGATGGGAGTGGTCACATGCTCTGACTCCATGGTTAGTGATGTCAGAGGTGTGTCAGCCCCCAGAGTGTACATAAGGCACAGCACTGTGTCAAAAGTTAGTTCTGGAAGGAGTTCTAAGTGGAGGAAGATTTCTGTCAAGTTCAAGTTCAAGTAGTTAAGACAGTTATGTTCTAATAGCTGCAGTAGGAGTCTGTGTCCAGGGACCTGGCGCAGAATAAAGATATCCCGGCTGGGATAGGGAATCCCTGATCAAGGTGACATACCTTTTTAAAGGGAAGCACGGGCACCATGATGGGCTAGAGACACCCCATTGTGGAGGGCAGCTAGCCCACCGTATCAATAAAGATGAAGCTGATCACAGAAACCCTCGTGTGTAAGAGTCAAGTGATTGCACAGGGGGCTGCACCACCGAGGAGTTCCTCACCAGGACCATCCCCAAGTGACCGAAGGGACCCTGATGAGGTGGAGGCGCTGCACTGGAACTAGGTAGGACTCAGCACACTACCTCAGCTGCCTGTCTGGACGGGTCCTCCCCACACACCATCATGCAGGAGACTCAGGAGTCCTGTTGCCAACAGGTGCACCACCAGACACTACCACACTGTAATGGGGACCGGTTAGACCACAGGGGCCAATGTGAGATTGGGTGGGTCAGGCCGGGCCAGAAATACCGTTACATAAGCATACCTACATATATATCTGTATATATGTCTCTCTCTCTCTATCTATCTATATTTATATCTAGTTGTCCTACAAAAAGTAAAAATTAATATATATGATGGCAAAAGGTGGCACTGAGTGCTCATTTGCATGTCATTTCCCAGAATCCCTTGCTGCAGTGGAAGCGCTGTATGCTGGGCGATAATGGGGAAAGACAGGGTTGCAGACCTGTCTAAGACATGCAAATGAGCATACAGTAATATTTACAGTTGCTTTATATATGTATAAATAAATATATATATTTAGTATATACATATACTGCACCGACACACTTTATTCGAGCAAATACCCAGTTTGTACCTGGCAGATACCTGGAATGCGCCGCTCCTCACCTCTGACAAGCCCCGTTGTGTTTCACTTCCCAGCCTGGGTTCATGCCTGGCTGACGGGCGGCTGATCTGTTAAATGATAATGATTAGGATTTAATAGGCTGCTATGCTTCGCGTGTCTACCAGATGGCATAAATTCATGAATTGTAATGCAGTATATATATATATACTGTGCAGTATTGCAGCCAGCGGGAATAAAATGCTTCAATCCCTGCCTGGAAAATACCTCAATGCACTCGGGCAGAAAACAGTCACAAACCTCAATACACCCGGGTATACCCGAATTCGTGGGACTAGCCGAGCTCGAATAAAGTGTGTCGCCAGTGTATATATATATATATATATATACAGTGTTCGACAAACCTATACATTTGCTCGCCCCGGGCGAGTGGATTTAACCCCCGGGCGAGTAAATATTGGCCCAAGCAGCACACGTTTGGTACTAGGTGGCGAGTAGATTTTTTTGTGTGGCGAGTAGATTTTTTGGTGATTTGTCAACCACTGTATATATATATATATATATATATATATATATATATATATATATTTATATATATATATATATATATATATATAAATATATATATTTAATATAAGTATATATAGATATATATCTCTATGTGTGTGTTTGGAAACATGTATTGGCTCAGCTATCGTGGATGACATCATTATGAGTAAACATACACAACTTGACCTGCATGAAGGGATTATGTGTAATGATCTTCCAAATAACACACACTGCAACCTTCTACCTTACAAAGCATTCAACATGTTTGCCCTATAGTTGAAAGCAGAATGTATGTGTGAATCTTTGTACAAACAATGGGTTAACATGCATAACCACAAAGCACATCCGCACTAATTGTTTGTCACAGTAATGTACAACTTCGTTATACTGTGTCTGTGCACACAAATGCCTAATTCACCTTTTCATGTATGTGTCGATACATATATACATATTATATATATATATATATATATATATATATATATATATATATATATATATATATATATATATAAAAATTAGTGATAATCTATGTTACACCTATAAACAGGCCATTACTGCCTCATCAAGTCTTGCATGGAAGATTGTGCATTCAAAGGCGAACATTCATAATTTGCACAAACCCATTTCGTTATGTTTAATTAAAGCTCTTTTTTCGCTTCATGTAGTATACTGAGAGCATAAATAGGAACATGTACCATATGGTATTTAATTGTGTTCATATGTAGCTTAGTTCAGATTTTTATTTCGCTCATGTACCGTTGTGTGAAACCAGCTGCAATTAATATGTAATCACAGCATAGAGGAGAACACAGAGGGTGGGGTTGGGCACCGAGCCAGATCACAGGGTCATGTTACGGTCAAATCTTGTGGGACGGCTTACAGGTGGTAGAAACAAATAAAAGGTCAGGGTGCTGTCACGTCTTGGGGGAGGGACTACAGTTGTTAGAAGCTGACAAGGTGAACAGAAGTTCATCACATTCATTTGAAATGGTAATTCTCTGAAGACTTTTACCAACCAGACCACTATATATGAAAACGTACGTTAGTCTTTCGTTCACTCAGATCTTCTTTTTACCTTATAGATACGCCACATCATCACACCAGTACCATCTGTGAGCTACACACTGCATGTGTTGATGAGTGTCAGCCACATTGAGCGCTACACCTGCTTCTCTTAAATGTTCACACAGATCACTAAAAACATTCATTCACATTTCCACAATTAGGTACTGAATTATAAGCAGAGTCAACTTTGCTGTCATGGTAGTGATGTACATTATTATTGTTAGATTATTACACAACATATGCAGTGTATGTACAACACAACACTTAATTTTACAACGCATGTGCTGATATTTAGCCATAAATACTCCCACTACACAAACTTAATGTTAATTATGTACACATGTCAATAAAATTCTTATGTTATTCTTCTATATAGTTGCTCCTGAAGCTCATGTGTCACCTGACACTGAACATGTCTCATCACCTGGTTCATCCAGCTCATCATCAAGCATGAAAGGTGAGTGTATGAGGTGCAGCACATCTAATGTGTACATTTGTAGATGTTAATTTGCCATGCTAAATAAATGCCTTTCACATGTAATTAACTTCACATCAGTTATTGTCACAGAAGATGTAGTGTTTCCTGACAACATGTATTGTGTGTGTTGTAAACTATCAGCTAGGAGTTGTGAGGTTACAACAAACTTTCATTCATTCTTCTTTCACACTGAGTCGAAACATCATTGTTACTTCAAGCATAAACTTTTAATTTGACACAAATTAAAAATTATGGAAACATGTTATGTGTTACACTATGAGAACAACTATCACTATATTGAAAAACAAGTGAAAGTTCCAAATTCCAAATTCACTCAAGTGACCATGAAGATGTTCCCACTCCTGGATTAACCCAGCATTCAAGTCCTCCTGCTAGTGACACCTACTCAGCTATTGCAGCTTCTGAAGAAAGAATCTTGGGTGAAGAAAATCGTCACCATTCAGAAATGATGTCAGTGCTTGAAAGGATGATATCACTGCAGGAAAGGTCAATATCACAAATGTCACAAATTGAAAGAGTCATCATCCAAGTTCCTAAAGAAATCCAAAATGTAAACAGGACATGACAAGCAATAGTTGTGAATCTAAGCCAAGCAAATCAGTTGCGAATTACTGCAAGAGAACAACAATTCCACTTTACCCCATCTGAGGATGGATCTTTGCATGCTGCTACTTCTTCTCCAGAGTCATCAGTTCTTCATTCCCCAGTTCTGGATGATACCGGTACAGTAGGTGCAAGTTCTGTGCAGGTCCCTCTCAACATCCAACCGCTTACATCTGTTCAAAATCAGGAACGGACACCTACAAATGAGACACGAAAAAGAAAGTTAGGGCAACAATTACTACTAACCAGCTTTTGGAAAAAGATTAAAACACCCAATCAAGGAACTGCTCCACCATCAGTCGTGCAATGTTTAGCAACTGGTTCACAACTGCCACAGGCCACACCCAGTACCCCTGAAGTGCAACAGCCCACACCCAGTGCCACTGAAGTGCCACAGCCCACACCCAGTGACCCTAAAGTGCAATAGCCCACACCCAGTGCCACAGAACTGCCACAGGCCAGTAGAAGTCGTACAGTTAAGGCCTTAGCTGTACGAATTGTACTAGCACTCTATATATAATGTATATATAATCAGAATGAACAGTACAGGCCTTCATGGCTCAAAAGAGGCCTTGTTTGCTGTTAAATACAACTTCTACACAGCTGACTCAAATAGGCCCTCAAACATACTCACCCAGTAATGTTATAAACTGTAATGAAGTGTTAAGAGAATTACAACAAGGCCTGTTTGCACACAAGGCCTTCAATGTAGATATATATATATATATATATATATATATATATATATATATATATATATATATAAAATCAAAAAATAAATAGATGATACCGTTCTGTGGCTAACGAAATGCTTTTATTTGTGCGAGCTTTCGAGATACACTGATCTCTTCTTCCGGCGATGTTACAATGAATGAAGCAAAAGGTATACTTAAAAACAGTGTCTCTTGGAATTTTATCTGTGCTGTTCCTTCCCCCAGTGTGGATGTGTTTTATGGCTAGAGGTGTTAAATGGTTACTGAAAGCAAGTGAAGAAAGAGTGTGTATGTGTATCAGTGTGAATGAAAATTAATGGAGAGCCCACAGTATATACAGTGCTTTACACAAGGTGTGTGTGGAGTGGGACTGGATATAAATGGTGTGGGTGGGTGTGGAAATGTGAGAGTTTGTAGCACAACTAAAAGTGTGTGTGGATACTTAGTGGTTCCTATTGGTGTATATCTATATCTATATATCTACATATCTATATATATATATATATATATATATATATATATATATATATATATATATATATATATATATATATATATATATATATGTTAAAAATGGTTATTGAGGCAAAAAGTGACACTGTGTGCTCATTTTCATGTCATTTCCCAGAATCCCTTGCTGCAGTGGAAGTGCTGTATGCTGGGTGATAATGGGGAAAGGCGGGGTTGCAGACCTGCCTAAGACATGCAGATGAGCATACAGCTATATTTGCATATTTGCTTTTCTGTGGAGGGTTTTTGTCACTTTTTTTACTCACCATAACTTAACTCAGTATTATGGTTTAGCCTATCCCATAGCCTCTCTTGCATTCCCAGTAAAATCAACCCCACACTGATGAGACCCATCAAGGTCGAAACAGCTGTCTGTGGGTGGTTTTCTGGGTATGCACCTTAACCCTGGCTGTGCTCAAAGCTGTGACCATGGAGCAAGCTTAAGCCTATAGGGAAACATGTATAAAATGGTTATTGAGGCAAAAAGTGACACTATGTGCTCATTTGCATGTCATTTCCCAGAATCCCTTGCAGCAGTGGAAGTGCTGTATGCTGGGTGATAATGGGGAAGGGCGGGGTTGCAGACCTGCCTAAGACATGCAGATGAGCATACAGCTATATTTGCATATATATATATATATATATATATATATATATATATATATATATATATATCTACACACAATATATGTATATATCTACACACAATATATAGTTCATTATATATAGATAAATATATATGTTGATATATTTATATATATCTAATTATATATATATATTTATATATTTATGTATATATCAAGAGAGACTGACAGAGAGAGTCAAAGAGAGAGAGAAACAGAGAGAGAAAGAGAGAGAAAGAGAGAGAAACAGACAGAGAGAAAAACAGAAAAAAGACAAACATAGAGATGTGTGTGTATGGTTACATCTAACTAAGCGTAAGCAGAAATCTGTTCATCATAGCACTGTAGATGATTTCACACACATTGTTATTCTAATTCAAAGAGTCTACTTGTTTTGCACATGTTGATAGCCTAAGCCGAAAGTAAAGTTTCGATTCCTGTGAAAAGAGTATCTTACCCAAAGAATTTTAGCCAATTATTGTAACAAATTTCTTGTGGGAGAAAACCTAGGCGTATAACTGCTAGGTTGTATTAAAACCTTGGAAGAAACCGCGAAGATAACATGTAACTATTCACACATTCAGCAGAGATCCGTATGCGTTCAACTTCACACAACATACACTTGGAGAGAAGAAATGGCAGAAGCTCCCACATTGCACAGCCATCCACGTAAATCATACAAATTTATGATTTATGAAGCAATTGAATCAACGCCAGAGAAAAGTGCAAACGTGGCCAAAATCTATGACTTGATCCAAAAAAAAAATCCATACTACCAAGAACCTGACAAACAAAGAAATTTTAAAACTTCTGTACGATTCACTTTATCCGCAAATGAATGTTTTGAGCGTGTCCATGATCGGCTAGATCAACGATATGGATGCTGGCATGTTGCGCCATCATTTAAACTTACCATAGAACATATCTTCTGTAAAATAGCATATTTTTGCCTAATACCAGTGACACTGAAGCCGCACCGACTGTCGCGTCTGCTGATCTACCTGCACCCTCCATTCATCAAGACCAGATGCAAGATGGACATAACTACTATGATATGTATCCAAACTTATATGGGCAATACCAATGTGGATGGGAAAACAACCAACAACTGTACGTATCTCCGGACGTCTTGTTTGAAGAAGCCACTGCAGATCCATATGACGCCCTCATGGAGATGTGTGTGATTCAGGATTCAACGGTTGCCTCAACCATGGATGATACTGTTGTGCCTTCCTGGAGCGAGCAGTTGCAGCCAAATCAGTTTTGACTTCTACAAGAATGGTAAATACAAATTTCGTTATGCCTTTACTCAAATTATATATGTCTAAATTAATAATAAAAAAGGGGGGGGGGAGGAGAACACAAATTGGGTGTGTCTCCTAAAAGAATTCACTATGCTGCACTCCTACATTACTTAAAATTTAACTTTTAATGGATTTACATAAAACATATATTACCAAAACGCCGTGTATGGTGAATTAAAAATAAATTAAATTGACAATACCACGCATCCTTGTCAATGAATAAGCGTTGCAATAGTCTCAAACAACTGAATATAGTTGAGACTGCAAGACAAAGGACGCTAGTAGTCAGGGTATGAACCCCTCTGGGACACCTATGAGACCAAGTTAGTATGTATATATATGTATGGCCTACTCAATGTGTGATCATATACTGGAAGTTCGGCAGTCCTGCTTTAACATATAAACCACATAGCACTTAAGGATAATAGTATATTACCATCCAGTAAATGTAATAGTGCAAATGATATTGTGGTATTGAGGGGAGGATGATTCACAGCATAGTGAAACAAATGTTCACAGCCTTTAAATCAGTGAATCATTATGCAGCACACTCCTCAATGCTGTATCATATAGAGAGCAGGAAAGCTGACACACAGAGTATTGATAAAATATATAGCCAGTAGTAGGTCTACATAGATAGAGCCAGGAGACTACAAAGCATTACATAAAAGCAGCTCCAAATAGGAGACTGACAACATTGTGCGTCCAACACGCGTTTCCCTCCAGCAAAGGAGCTTCCTCAGGGACAAATTTAATTTTAATCAATGTTGTCAGTCTCCTATTTGGAGCTGCTTTTATATCTTTTGGAATCATTTGTTATCTTCACTTATTGGGTTAATTCCGCTTTTCAATATTCATTTTGTTTTTTTGCTGTTTTCCATTGAGCACCATACAACATATTTTTCATACATATATATATACTAACTTGGTCTCATAGGTGTCCCAGAGGGGTTCATACCCTGACTACTAGCGTCCTTTGTCTTGCAGTCTCAACTATATTCAGTTGTTTGAGACTATTCCAACGCTTATTCATTGACAAGGATGCGTGGTATTGTCAATTTAATTTATTTTTAATTCACCATACACGGCGTTTTGGTAATATATGTTTTATGTAAATCCATTAAAAGTTAAATTTTAGGGAGCGCATGCGCGGCGGTGGAGAGAATGGAGTCCTAACCACAGAGCTCCGTCCCCACCGGCACATGATTTTGAAATAAAAGCGGCAAAACAAGATACTCACAGTCACAAAACTGAACGAAAGATAAATAAACCTCCACAGATGGCTTCTAATAAAACAGCGCGGACTAAAAACCAGCAAATCTCCACTTATCTCAGGAAGAAAGGGGGCACTCCAGCAGATAAACCGGGGACTCCCGCGCAAACAACCAACATGGACCCCGATTATCTATCCTCTACAGAAGAGGATAGAGATGAAGAGATGGTCCGGAGAAAAGATCTTAAAGAATTCTGTGCCAAAATGCAGACATTTTTCAAAACAGAGCTTTGGGCCATCAGACAAGATGTAGATGCATTAGGTGAGCGGACGGCCACCTTAGAGACAACAACAGAGGAAACAACCATTGCCCTAACACAAACTCAAGAGCAAGTCAGCACACTGCATGAAAGAATTAAATTTCTAGAAGATAAGGCAGAAGATGCAGAAAATCGCGACAGACGGTGTAATATACGCCTGAGAGGAGTACCCGAAAATATAACAGATCCGGCAGATTTTACCAACAACTGGCTGGAACACCTATTCCCAGATAAACCGGAGTCAGAAATCTGTTTGGACCGGTGCCACAGAGCTCTGCGTGGTAAACCGCAAGCAGGAGACCCCCCTAGAGATATTGTGGCCCGCTTCCATCACTACCGCACCAAAGAGGAGGTGTGTAGGATTGCCAGGGAAGCAAAGTCTCTGGAGTTTGAAGGAGTCAGGCTCCAGGTTTACCAGGACCTTGCTCCAGCTACCCTCTCCAAAAGAAAAGCTCTAGCCCATATCACAAAGACACTCAGGGATAAAGACATTAAATATCGTTGGTTGTTCCCGTGTGCTTTGCTCTCTATTAAAAATGGTGCTGCACACATTCTGCGGAGACCGGAGGACGGGGAGGGCTTTTTGACCAAACTTGGGGCCACAGGATCACCTCAAGGCCTGTCTCGCCCCCCTTCACCCAGCTCGAGGGCAACTGCCACCACGGGGAGCAAGGCTGCCCGTCCCAAGCATGGCTCTAAGATCAGCGATGCCACCGATACCCGTAGCACCAAATAAATCCTTCTCACGCAGCAGTGCCTTTTATGAAGCATTATACCCATCTATATCCTCTAATTACACTCCACCAAGCAGGAAGACGACTTACCAGGGCCGTTGTGGAAGATGGAGTGCTCGGAGCAGCTCCGTCCACAACTTTGAAGCGGCAGCCATCTTCCCTTGGTCCTTCTCCTTGGTGAGCGGGAGGCAGAATGGCTTTCCCGCGCTAGAGGTCTGACGTCATCGCCAGGCTCCTCCCTCTCGCGAGATCTTGGACACTTCCTGGAGATCTCGTGTACCCAAGATGGCTGTGCCCCGATACAGAAACCTGTATCTTAAAGACAGCAACCCATCTGTGAGACTAAAGTGGAGAGGCAATAGGCGATTGAACTTATAGCCTGCCCCACTTTCAAGAACTTACAGGTCCCGTTCCCGGTTACAGTTACAGTTACACTAAGTTTTCAAAATAAAGTTACAGTAAAGTTACAATAATCACAAAAGTTTAAAAAAAAAAAAAAAAACCATAAGATTATACATGAATATAAATGAATATATGCATGTGCTATATACTTTATAATATATATTCGTTGTATGCTATATGCCATAAACATGTTATATATATGTCTAGGTTATACATATGCTGTATGTACATATAAGTAATACATTAGATGCTGTATGACATGCACAATATATATACACTGTTTGCATTTATATAGTATATATATGTACTCTAAATATATACACTAGGAAGCTGTAGAGCTAGGAGTTGTAGACGTATATACATTCACTGAAATATACTATATCATACTATACTACACTATATGCTATGTGCCATTTACAGGCTGTATATACATGTATGTTTTGCGTATGCGGTGTATATATGTATGTATATGTATATATATATATATATATATATATATATAGGTAGTACATATACCCTTTGTTCTCTATTTATACGCTATATTATATGCACGATATATATATATAATAGGGAGCTGTATAACTAAGAAATATAGACAGGTATATATATATTCTGTAATATACTATACGAAGATATAATATATCGAGATGTGCTATAGTATGCAGATACTAGAGGTGTACTATACGAGTAATCTGTGCATATGGGATGTTCAGGTATACATTCGTAGGAATATATATATATATATAGGTAGGTAGACTTTATACGTACAATTTATGCTATATTCTATATGTATATCTTTAGCTATATACAAGACACTGTTTATTCTATATACTATTATCCTCTATTATTCACTTTCTACACTGTTAGTCGCATTATTATCCCTACCAATATACCCCAGATAATCATAGTAGACACCTAATGTCATATAAAAATAGGATTCAATATAGTTGACCCAGAGATTCCATACGAGACGACAGACTCCTAAAAGATCCACACATAATTTATATCGATAATGTAAGTGATTGAGCAGTGTAATGTATATATAAATACTGTATTAAGATCTATACTATACATAAGAGGTATATGAAGTGTATATGTTTATATCTCTCATAACTTTTGGATTATTATCCTCAACAAAATAGCAGTTAATACAGTTGATACATTTTACATTGTTCATTATCCTATGCATTGGTTAAAGATATGTTTATTTATTCTAGGAAGATATAGTCGCCCTATCTACCTTATATGTCCATATATCTGTTTTATATGCCTTATTTGTATCATTTGTCATATGTCATGTACAGGCATTCCCCGCAATAATATACGCAATAAGATCGGAGCATTATTTACGATAGTCTACAAAATGTTGCTTCATAGTTGCTATACGTTGAGAAAGTTTTGATTATGATTAACATTGGGTTTTACGGTTACCCAGGAGGAATGTAATTGATATCCCTGTTCATATTAAGGTTCTAAATGTTATGAGGCACTCAAGAAACCCAAATTAAGCTGCCGCAGTTAATAAGTTATTGAATTTATGGAAATTGTGCCGGTGGGGTTATCCCCGGCGACGCGCATGTGTTTTTCTTTTTGGTCCCTCAACAGGAGAGACCAACCACAAGTCCCAGGTAGGATTGCCTCCAATACAGGAGTCCGGCTCATCCATGAGATGGAGCCAGCAGACCTACCTACTGGGCACAGGAACATCCCTCGGGGGCTCCCGAGACACGTTCCTGTTTTTTGTTCACTCCTTTTTATACTTTTCCCTTTTTATATGTTGCTTTTTAACCCACGTTATACCCCTCTTGTAGCCTCCCTTGTTTTGTCTACCTATCCTTCCTATGTCCCCTTCCCTACCTTCCCATGGACAAACGGAGCCCTATGGATGAGACTAATCGACGCACTTATGAGAGGAACATCGGATAGATTCAACGGAGCAATGGCTAAAGGTGAGTATAAGGGTCTTTACACTGGTTACTTCTACCACTATGACACATGGCGTTAACCTTAATATCTCACAATGTAAAAGGCTTTAATAGTACAATCAAAAGAAAATTAGCTTTTACGGACTACAAGAGAAAACAGGCAGATGTGTTGTTCTTGCAGGAGACACACTTCAATAAGAACAACCCACCCAAATTCCTAGACAAGGGCTTCTCCCAATATTTCACTTCATCAGCTTCAATCAAAAAAAGAGGGGTAGCCATTCTGTTCAATAATAAAATCCCATTTGTCTCACAGACAATTAAAAAAGATACCGAAGGCCGCTATATTATATTAGTAGGAATGATCCATGAACAGCCTATTACATTGGCCTCCCTATACGCTCCCTGTATACAAGACGCAACTTTCTTTGATAAATTCTTCAAAATACTAAACTCAGTAGCCAAAGGCTGCGTCATTGTAGGAGGAGATTGCAATATAACAATGCATTCAGATATAGATAGATCAAGAGGAGGAGTCTCTGACAATAAAAAAGCGCAATCCGCCCTTCATAGAGGCCTGAAAGACACCCAGTTAGTGGATATATGGAGAGAGCTCCATCCATCTACCAAAGATTACACCTTTTATTCCCACCCACATACCTCATACAGTAGAATCGACTACCTCTTTATCTCGTGCCACCTGGTTCCTATGGTCACGCAAACAGAGATCCATGATATTTCATGGTCTGACCACGCACCAATAGAGCTAAGGTGCAATAATATCCGACCCAATCGGCCAGGTGCAAACTGGAAACTTAATGAGTCTATTCTAAAAATACCTGAAATATGTGATATAATAGATCAAGAAATAGTTCAATTTTTCACAATAAACACAGGCTCTGTGGAATCCCATATGATACTTTGGGAGGCTCATAAAGCAACCTTAAGGGGCATATTGATCAACATCACAGCTAAACGAAAACGAGAAAGAGATTCCAAAATTAAACTGCTCCAATCTAAATTACATTCCCTTATCTTAAACCACAAATCTAATCCCGACTCACAAACAACTCATGATCTAAAAGATACAAAAATTGAACTAAACATGCTATTGACTTCCAGAGCAGATAACTCCCTGAGTTGGTCCAAGAGGAAATTCTATGAGAAAGCTAACAGGCCGGATACGATGCTAGCTCGAGCTTTAAAAGATAGGCAATCTAAGTTTAACATCCAAGCTATACGCTTAAAATCAGGCATACAAACAGCCAACCCCAAAAAGATAGTAGAAGAATTTGGTTCATTTTATAGTTCCCTATATGATGGTAAGAAAGTGGCACATAATATCAATACGAGCAGAGCTCTAAGAGATTTCTTAACCAGCTCAAAGATAGGGAGATTGACAGAGCAGGACAAAGAGGCCCTGGGCGCCGACTTCACATTGGAAGAAGTGTCTCAGGCCATCAAAGAACTTAAACCATCAAAGGCACCAGGACCAGATGGTTTCTCGGGGCTATACTATAAGAAGTTTTCAAATTCACTAGCCCCACAGCTGCTCCACATGTTCAACGCTATACTAGCGGGAGCCCCAATCCCCGAGGATATGCTGCGGGCGTCTATATCTCTAATACACAAACCTGGCAAGGATCCGCTGAATTGTAAAAGCTATAGGCCAATTTCCTTAATCAATACCGATATAAAAATATATGCTAAATTGTTGGCCAACAGATTAAGTCTAATCCTACCCAGACTAATACATCCAGATCAGGTCGGCTTCATCAAAGGAAGACAAGCAGCGGATAACACCCGACGATTTATTGATCTGCTAGAATTGGCAAATAAAAATAACACTCAAACTATGCTATTAAGTCTGGATGCTGAAAAAGCTTTTGATAGGATCGACTGGCCATACTTAAAAGAGACGCTAGCAGCATTTGGCTTCGGGGATGGGGTGAGCGGAGCGATTATGTCGCTGTACTCAAGCCCATCCGCTAGGGTTATACATCAGGGCTTCCCCTCACTTCCATTTCAAATTCAAAGCGGCACAAGACAGGGGTGCCCTCTATCTCCCCTCCTGTTTGCCCTATGTATCGAACCTCTAGCAGCACGCATTCGAGATAATACTGATATCTCAGGGTTAAACGCATACGCTCAATCCCATAAAGCGGCCCTGTATGCAGATGATATCTTACTAATCATTTCAAAACCCCTCACTTCATTACCAAATCTATTTGATCTACTAGACAAATTCTCCAAAATCTCTGGGTTTAAAATAAACCAATCCAAATCTGAAGCTCTGAATATCAATCTCCCTAGACATACGGAAAAACTATTGAAACTAAATTTCAAATTCAATTGGCAGAAGAAGTCTATAAAATACCTAGGAACTCATATCACCAAAGATGCAAAAAGCATCTACAATGCAAATTATCCCAACCTAATTTGGACGTTGAAACAGGACCTAATCAGATGGTCTTCCAAGAAGATTTCTTGGATAGGTAGGATACATAGCGTTAAAATGAATCTACTTCCCCGTATCCTATACCTCTTCCAGACACTACCAGTGCCACTCAAACTGAAGGATATACTCTCACTTCAGTCTGCAATATCTAACTTTATCTGGAATGGAAAGAAACCGAGAGTAAATAAACTGAATATGAAAAGACCTACCTTAGCTGGCGGCTTGGCGGTACCCTGCCTGTTAGCATACTATAAAGCGGCTCAATTAAGTCATATTATTCAATGGCATTCTGACCCTACATTGAAGAGATGGGTAGAATTAGAAAGTGCCGCGTGCTCTCCATTAGAGCTCAGTAGTCTGATTTGGTTACCTAAATTAGCGAGGAAACCCGCTACCCTGCCGCTCACCTCAATGACCAACTCTCTATCGGTTTGGGAAGCAACTAGAATTAAAAACTCACTCACATCAAGATGCTCTTTGATGTCCCCTCTTTGGAACAACCCGAATTTTGCACCGGGCCTAATTGGTAACAACAGTTCTATCTGGAAACTAAAAGGATATAATAGACTCAAAGATTTAGAAGGATACAACCTAAAAATCAAAACATTCGACCATATCAGACTAGAAAAAGACATCCCCCACACAGAATTCTATAAATACCTCCAGATAAGAGCATTTTACAACAAATCCGCCCCATACCCTCCCCTGACAAATTTCGAAAAGCTCTGCCGGGTAGAAACCGACACTAAGGGACTTATATCTACGATTTATGGAGAGGTAGTCGAGTCCGCTACATCTAAATTGCAAACCCCTTCATTCCAAAACCAATGGGAATTAGACCTAGGGGAGACCTTAGAGGAAGAAGATTGGAACTCCATATTTTTAGCCACTGCCAAAAGTTCCATATGCACAACACTGAAGGAGAACGCATATAAAGTCCTAATGAGGTGGTACCTCACCCCACTCAAATTATCTAGGTTCGCTCCAGGGTCCTCCCCACTGTGTCCCAAACAATGTGGAGGAACAGCTGACCTGTTACATATGCTGTGGTCTTGCCCTCGGATCTCCCTGGTTTGGGAACAAATTAGGAATTGGATCCAGAGGATTTTTGACCTCTCTATTCCCCCAGACCCATGGCTGTTTCTCTTAAACAGACCAGTAAAAGGCCTATCAAAATCGCATAATAAACTCATTGCACATTTCGCAATAGCAACGCGGTGTGAGATCGCAGCACTATGGAAACGCCCCGAAGTTCCAATTATCCCAAAGATTCGGAATCGTATTTGGTTTATTTGCCAGATGGAAAAATTAACTAGCTTAGTTAATGACACTGGCGACAATTTCCTAAAAGTCTGGACCCCTTGGCTAACACAGACAGACATCCCCGGGGTAGAGCGTGACACAATTTGGCTATGATAGCAATAGATGCGTTCTCCTGCAGTGGGGTGAAGCCCATTTCCACAACAAATACCTCACACAATATGAGTTCGCTCATATATACCTTCCCCTAGCTACTGCGGCTATTCGGCGGCAGCAAAGACCTCTCAACAGCCTTCAGAGAATATTCCATCCATTTCCTCCGTTTTCCCATTCCCATCCTACACCCCTTCCCTCTTCCCTCCTCCCTCCCCCTCTTAATTTTTTTTTTTTTTTTTTTTTTATTATAATTTATTTCTGTTATTATTATCCCCCGACCCCTCACAATATGAATGACTATCCTTTACCACATGGTTAAATAGGGCTCGAAAAACCATGTGGGTCAGTTATGTGTTAATTAATGTTCACTACATGCTATTTTGAACAATATTTGTTTAAATGTTTTTTTTTATATATATATATGTATAACAAGCATGTACTCATCAATAAAATTCAAGTTATAAAAAAAAAAGTTAAATTTTAAGTAATGTAGGAGTGCAGCATAGTGAATTCTTTTAGGAGACACACCCAATTTGTGTTCTCCTTCCCCCCCCTTTTTGATTCACTTTCAGTTCATAGTTTTGCACCCGCATATTTGATTACCATTATTATCCATTTATACCCTTTCAATTTGTGTGGCTCTGTGATCACTCCCTAACTCCCACGTTTTCTCCTACATTAATAATATACACCATTTGTTAGCCAAATGAGTGGATACAGCTTAACATTGCAGACAGGCTTACATGTAGCGTGCACAAAGACATTATTTCCTATAACAATATACTACATGACGAACCATTAGTACACATTGGTGACGGAGTCCTAAATCCTAGATTATTTTCGCTTTTATTTTGTTCGCTCATTGGCTGATCGTCCGTTTTTTCCATGGGCACACGTCCGTTTACAACGTTTAGATATGTACGTGTGTAGAAGTGAATTTGTTTCGCTTCCATATCATAACTTCCAGCCATGATATGTGTACTGCTAGCAGCACCATGGAGGGACATGTATTGAACGCACAGCGTACACATCGTTTTGCGCATGCGCTAAGACTTAGTCCACACATTTGTGACGTGCGCGCGCAACAGACGTTGTGCGCGCACATTATTATGTATACAGGCAAAGGAAAAAACATATCAGTAGTAATGCCAGCAACGCCATTAGAAAAATGAGACAGTTCTGTATCTGTAGTTTTATCCTTGCAGTTTAAACATATACGTTACTTATGCGTGAATATCCACAATCATATAGAGATGTGTTAAGCGTTGTCATGCTGAGACATATATAAATGTGCCATCTTTGAATATCATGTGTTTGCTGTATTTCACAGATGTTGCGGATGAATACATTGGACCAATGTAGGATTTCAGATGAGCCAATCATTATATTAGATGATTGTGACGACTAGCGAACAACTATTATAATAAATATGTAACAATGCTTTCAATGATTGGTGCGCAGATTAACAATCACTACATAATGTTATCCTATTATGCAAATATTTACTATGCACTTAATTATCATAATGATGTTGCTAAGCACTGAAGTTCGAACTTATATTGTTTTTTTGTTCTTTTCTACTAACATTATATGTATTGCCATGTGATATATGCAACCAACATTATCACTCAGCATAATCTACTATATATTATAATCTCACGTGTCACTTTTCAAAGAATGTAAATGCTACATAACAACTCATAGACATTGTATCTGAACGTACACAATAACAATAGTGAGGTGATAGAAACTGTTTAGTCGTGTGCATTTTATATTATCACCTAAGTTATAGTGGTAATCTAACATGCATGAGCTAATGAATGTTAGTTAAAGATCATGAAACCATGAACATTTGTGTGTACATTTTATTCACACGACTAACTATAGTTTAGAGTTATTAGTAAATGTTCAACACATACATAGCTAAGTGAGGCCGATGATAAAAGCAACATTATTATGTTGGTTTATATTATTTCACGTAGAAATACATGCATCACACAAAAACTACAACACACACACACACACTGTTGCTGAAATGTGTGCGTATGCAAATGTCCACTTCATTTATGTTCATATGTTGACATTAGTTATAAAGGATCATGATCATTATGAATAACTAACGTGAATGAAATAAAAATTATATTAACTACATTGTCATTGTGTTGAATGAATTAGGAAAAGTTGAGAATCCAAAGAACTATACTTTGGAATGGTGTTAACATTTTGACACATGTTACATGTACGTCAAATCAACACACATCTTTCACTTAAACATACACATGTGACAATGTAGTAATCAACATGAAGTGATACAACAACTAATCACATACATTGCAATGTTAATGAAGTTTAAACATTGGGGTCTTTTCATACAAATATGCATTGAGTGTTAACATCGCTCATGTGCATCAATGGATGTTCTCCTCCCATAATCAATAGCTGAGCAGGGTTTATCCCCTTCTCTCCCCCCACCCCTATATTACATGAATGGATGTTGTGACGTTTGCTAAATTACATGTTATGTAATGTCCCTAATGATTTTAAAACACACTGCACAATAACCACCAAGTGTAGATAAACGCACGGACACAATACAGAAACGACATGTTTCAATTGTCACATCTTTTTCATTACGTTCTGTTTATACATCCTGTAACTATACCTGTATCGAAGTTTGCACATCTTATGACAGATGTGAATTGAAATACATACCATGAGCAGTCATTGAAGTGATATACCTTGAAAAAGAAAACATGAATGAATATAAATCATTGTCATGACATGTTCATTAAGGTAAGCAACACACAGAATTGACAATTTTTTATGTGATATGAAACAACATCTATAATACGTCAAATATGATCTGAAATACACAATAGTGTACACATCATAGTGACTCACATGTCACACTCCAAAAGCAAAATTGTATGTAACCATACTGCACTAGCTATTGGCTATCGACATAGTAGGTTTATTGTGTATGCCTAACCAAAAATAGCATGTATAGAAAATATAAATTTAGTACACATTATTTCCTGACGTACACACAACACCTTTTAGTGGTAAGAAGTATAATACAACCTGTTGATGAATGACATACCGGTGCCACAGGCAATTGTCCACACAGCAGAGAAGAGAAAGGTGTGCGAACCATATTAATCTGTTTCCTAAGTGAATGGTATTTGGACAAATGTATTTATCATAACAAAGAATGAATATATCTATGTAGTACTATGAACATATATGTATTTGCTTACATGAAAAAAATGTGTTTATGACATTCAGACGTGTCTCAACACCCCTGGCTGTTTGTTCAGTGTCAGCTGGTAAATTAACGGGATGCTCCTCCTCCAAGCCCTGACGTATGTCTGTTTGTACATTATTGCGGAGTGCCACATTTTGCAAAATGCAACATGCAATTATAATATCAGACACTTTAGCAGGCTTATATTGAAGTGCCCCACCAGTTCTATCGAGACACCTAAATCTTGTCTTGAGAAGCCCAAATGTCCTCTCTATGACGGATCGCGTAGATATATGGGCAACATTGTACCTCTCCTCTGCTTCACATTGAGGGTTTGCCACAGGGGTCAACAGCCACGGCCTAATTCCGTATCCTGAGTCACCTATAATCCATCGTGCACAAATATGAAACAATTTGTGTTAAAATTATTACATACAACATGCCCCACAGGTTTCTGAGGCCCTTGGGTGATTCCACAGGGGAATGGGGCCCTCGGGTGGTCCCTGTGGGTCCGCGGGGCCCCCACAGCTGTGGGGCCACCGGTTCTTCCCCACAGGTGTCCCCCATGTGTGGGTCCGCAGGTGGTACCCGTGGGTGTCCGGGGTTCCTCAGGTGGTCTCCAGAGGTCCCCGCAGACCTAAGGTACCAACCCTGCATGTCAAAAAAATAAACATGGTCCTACATTAAAATAAATCAACCCCCCCCCGCACCACCATACACACATACAGTAAAGTAATGGACAAAATAACTATTATCCAGATATAGACAATAACTTATTTGTCCATTATTAAACACATTACCTAGCATAAGTAAATAAATACAGTTCTACTTACCACAGCAATATGTAGCCCCTCCGCCAGCAATGTCCCTTGTCCTCCGTTGCCAGAAAAATAAATTGCAAATACATTCTTATATGACTTAACCCCTTAATCACCTTATCGGTTAATATCCAAAAAGATAATTAAGAGGTTAAGCCACCCTGCCCCGATACCCACCCTTCACCCATTCATTTGTACAGTGGCTTCATCATGCATGTAAAGTTGTGTGAAAAAGAAAGCACACCCTCTTTGAATTCTATGGTTTTACATATCAGGACATAACAATCATCTGTTTCTTAGCAGGTCTTAAAATTTGGTAAATACAACCTCAGATGGACAACAACACATTACATATTACACCGTGCCTCAGTAAGTGTAAGGAAGCAGGGTTCTCTCACCCACTCCTTACCTGTGTTGGGGACTTCTCCTGCTCCCCCTTCCTCCTCTCAGCATTACCCTCTCCGCTGCTGGGCTCCGTGTCAGCCGAAGCTCTCACATGCGGCCGCCATCTTGGCCGGGATGCGCGCGGGACGGTCTTACACTGCGTGTGCTCCCGGCCATAATTTATTCACTGCATAGCAGTCCAGCCACGCCCACGGCACTCGCTCCAGCCATACTCAGGCCCCCCTGCTTCCCAGCTGATGCCGCTTCAACATCTCAGTGTGCATCTATCAGCTCATGCTCCACGGCACATCTTTGCTCCACAAACCTTTCTGATTGGCTCTCCCACCTTTATTACCCCATTCCTTCCCTGAAGTCATTGCTCTGCATAGCCTCAGCTTACTGGTGTGGATTCTCTTTCTGGCTTGTGTTTGTGATTCTTAGGTTTTGAACCAGCTTGGCTTATGACTCCTCTCCTGGCTCTCGACCCCGGCATCCTCATCACTACGCTGTTTCCCAACGCCTTTGACCTCGGCTTGGCCTTCTACTATCCGGACCTCTCCTGTCCTCAACCGTCGGCATTGGCACCCACTACGAATACTCTCACTCCGGATACGACAGGTACCACTATACCATACTAGTCTCCTGGCCTGTCTACACAAACTACCACACTCCGGACATGCTTCCTCTGCTGCGTGTGCATATTACTAATGTCCCACCTCATTACAGGGATGGATCTGGTCTGTGGGCAGCACTACCATGACAGTAAGTAATAGGTTGCAGATTCCTTATGCAATGTCACGCCTGTATGCCCGCAGACCTGGCTAGACCCCAGTACTGAGGTGGGAATGGTATTACACCACACACCCGCAGCAGTGGGAGCAAGCCCGGAGTGTGGTATAGCGTTGCTGGGCCTGTAGAAAGAGTGGTTAGCGATACTTGCAACGTTCGTAGGAGTAAGCGTAGGGATAGTCGTGTCCATGTGCCAATGTCCAAGGGGTCCAGAGAGTAGAGTCATCGGTGTACAAAGCCAGGTCCAAGGGTTCCAGAGAGCAGCGTGGTCGAGAGCGTAGCAAGGTTCAAAGGGGTACAGAGAGCAGGGTAGTCCGGGACAAGCAGAGGTCAAAGCCAGGGAAATCCAAGGTAAACACAGGAGCAGGATACAGCAGGGACACAGAGAGAGCACAGCATAGGTCAGCACACAGGGAAACAGGAACTATGCAGAGCGAGGAAGAAGTGGACAGACAGGGATTATAAAGGGAGACACACCAAAAGGAGAGAGGGGAGGAGCAGAGAGAGAAGTGGAAGACAACAGGGGTAGGTCAGGGAGATGAGAGGAGGAGACAGAAGGGGCAGTCAGGGGAGTGACCTGTGGGGATTGGGAGGAGGAGTCAGGATCGTGGCAGACCAGAGAAGAGGAGCGTGTGCACGCGTCCTCTGTAAGTTGAGTGTGCGCGCGCACAGGCTGCCAGAGGGAGATGGCCCGCAGGAACCGGGAGGAGGAAGTAGAAGGGGGACAGAGCCCAGAGGTGGAGCGTGTACGCATGCCTTCTGTGAGCTGCGGGGGCGCGTGCACAGGCCGCGTCCCCAGGCGCACAGAGCGCCGCACCGCGGGAGCACCACTGGAAGGAGGCAGAGGAGCGGACGGAGCCACCAGGGATGGTAAGGCACAGACCACGGGCATAATGGGTGTCTGGGAGCGAGGAGTGTAACTGCAGGAGGTCGGGGACCGCGCGGGTGTGCGAGGCCTGCCGGGCAAGCGCTGAAGTAGTGGGAGAGAGGTAGATGGAGCGGGACAGGAGTGGGAAAGGGTAGAAGTATTGGTAGGAGATGGGACAGTGGGAGAGACAGAAGGGGAAGGAATCGCCTGGATCGTCACAGTATCTCCCCCTTGAGGATCGATCTCTGAGCGATCCAACCAGGGCTTGAGAGGGAACTTCTGGTGGAACTGGAGGAGTAGCCATGGGGCATGGATATGCCGTGCTGGTATCCATGAACATTCTTCCGGACCGTACCCTTTCCAGTGCACCAGGAATTGTAGCCTATTTTTGGACCAGCGGGAATTAATAAGTGATTGGACCTCATACTCCTGTTGTCCAAGGGTGGAAACAGGATTTGGTTTCCGAGAGGGGAAAGGAAAATGAGGGCTGGGTATGAAGGGTTTGAGAAGGGAAGCGTGGAACACTGAAGGAATCTTCATGGTAGGAGGTAGGTCGAGGCAGTAAGCCACAGGGTTGATCTTCTCCAATACTTTAAATGGACCTAGGAATCTAGGAGATAGTTTGGGCGATGGTGTTTTCAGCCTGATATATATATATTTTTTTCAAATGTTTTTATTAGGCATTGATACAACAGTAAATGCAAAACAAACCACATTGCCTAATCCAGAGACATTTTAACATTTTTGGGGAAACAGAATGACAACCTGAATTGTTGAAATAAGGAGATGCCTTCAGAGAGGGAAGGCAGTGGGGAGGGTGGGGGAGGGAAAAGGAGGGGGTTGGAGTGGGTCTTGACCCAGATAGTGGCTTGAGTGTTAGCTCCTTCTATCCCTTGTTCCTCTCAGGAGGGGGTAGGTTTCTATCTGATTGGGACGGGTTGCCTTTCTCTTGTAAGGAGTATCTAAGGCTCCCAAACCTTGTAAAATGCAAATAAGTTTTGTCTCAAGGTAGCAGTTAGCCGCTCCATGAGCATCACCTCGCTGATTCTCTTTTTTATCTTTCTCGTAGCTAGTGTAGTTGTTGTCTTCCAGGAGGCCGCAATCTCACATCTCGCCGCGGTGAGAATAAAGGAGGTTAATTTCCTAGTTGGCCAGACAATTCCGGGCATTGGTCTGGCCAGTAGGAAGGTCAGTGGTTCGATAGGTAGTTCTAGGTCGGTGACATCTTTTATCAGATTTTGGACCTTGGTCCAGTACTTTACAATTTCTGGACATGACCACCAGATGTGGACCATGTCCCCTCTATGACCACAGCCTCTCCAACATAGATCTGATGCCAGAGGGTAGATCTGGTTCCAACGTGCTGGGGTAAGATACCAGCAATACGGGATTTTATAAATGTTCTCCTTTATTGTAGTGCATAGGGAAGTTTCTGAGTCTGCCTGCCAGATTTCTTCCCAGGTCTCTCTTTCTACAGTTATATTCAGGTCTGCCTCACACTTGAGCATATAGTCGGTTTCTCTAGTTCAAGGTAAATTTCTGATATAAGACCTTTTTGGTGGGTATTAACTTTGCAGAGATGTTCAAATTTGGTGAGAGTTGGGAATTCTGGGAGTGGGCATATTTTCCGAACAAAATGTCTGATTTGAAGATATTTGAACGTATCCAATTCTCTAATTTTGTATTTGGCCCTCAAATCTTGATAGCTCAGGAGCTTCCCAAGGCTTAAAAGATCGGGAATCGCCCCAATTCCCCTTGTTCTGAGTTGGTCAAACAGCTTAAATCCACATCACGGGGGGAATTCTGGGTTATTGAGGATAGGTGTCAGTTGGGAACTGGGTGAAGACAGGCCAGATCTAATCTTACATTTCGCCCAGACTTCCCACGTGTGTAATGAGGCCTGTAGTTTAAGGTTATGGGCAAGCCCATGTCCTCTATCCAGGCTCCAGAGGCAGGCTAGCAGGGAAGGCATCTTGGCATATTGAGTCTCTATTTTTACCCAGCAACAAAGGGCCGGGTCTGTATTCCTATTACTGCCTGTTTTAATTGGGCGGCTAGGTAATATTTGTGTACGTCTGGGACTCCCATGCCCCCCCTGGATCCTATTGCCAGCAGGACCGATCTTGCGACTCTGGGTCTCTTACCCTGCCAGATAAAATGGAACATAGTTTGTTTGTGGAATGGTGCTCAGAAAGTGCTAGGACCGTATATACTGGAAGGGAGCATTAACTGGGTATATATGAATAAAAAGTAGCAGTACTACGCCTTAAGAGGGCATAAGGTACCCTGAAGGTTGGGGTGGGTTGTCCAAAGACACCCCCCCCTTCCTCATTGGGTTATCCCCAGGTAATGTACTCACGATATTTTGCTTCTTCCCAGAGTCTCCCTTCCAAAGCGTGCAGCTGAAGAGGAATAAAGATTCCAAAAGCCAGGGTGTGCAGCGCACAGCAAAGATAGAATGAGCAGGTCTTGCAAAAATAGTCCTTTATTGATAAGTCATATGGGTGTGGGACAGCAGCAAACCTTCAACGCGTTTCGTTCAAAGTTTATCAAGTTTGAACGAAACGCGTTGAAGGTTTGCTGCTGTCCCACACCCATATGACTTATCAATAAAGGACTATTTTTGCAAGACCTGCTCGTTCTATCTTTGCTGTGCGCTGTACACCCTGGCTTTTGAGATAAAATGGAACAGCCTATTTTGAATGTTTTTCAGATCAGTGCCAGGGACATGGACCGGGAGAGTTTGGAAAAAGTATAACAATCTTGGGAGTATGTTCATCTTGATGGATATCATCCTCCCGATCCATGAGACCTGGTAACCTTCCCACTGATCTAGGTCCCTTTTGATCTTTTCCCAGAGCGTTGGATAATTGTCCCGGTATAGGGCTTGATAATGTCTTGACACATTAACTCCCAGGTATTTAATGTATGAAGAGCACCATCTATAGCTAAAATTTAATTTCAGTAATTTTACTTCGGGATCTGGGAGACTAAGATTTAGAGCCTCTGATTTATCGCAGTTAATTTTATATCCTGATATCTTTCCAAAGTCCGTCAGTTCCTTTTGAAGGTTAGGAAGGGAAGTTTGGGGTTTAATCAAAGTTAGAATGATATCATCAGCGAATAGGGACATTTATCATTTGTTTTTCCAATAATAATACCCTGTATATTCGGGTTGCTTCGTATTTTAGTCGCTAATGGTTCGATCGTGAGGGCAAAGAGGAGGTGGGACAGGGGGCAACCCTGCCGTGTTCCCTTTTTAATATGGAACCTCTCAGAGAATCCGCCAGGGAGACTGACCGCGGCAGACGGATTCTGGTAGAGATCAGACGGATTCTGGTAGAGAGCCTGGACTCCTTCTAAAAATGAGTCCCTAAAGCCGAACTTTATCAATGTTTGGTCTAGAAATAGCCAGTCAATTCTGTCAAATGCCTTCTCTGCATCCAGACTCAATAACATTGCTTTTGATCCAGTCATATGTACATGGTCCACTATATTAATTATTTTACGGGTATTGTCTGAGGCCTGGCGACCCGAGACAAACCCGACCTGGTCTGTGTGTATTAGCCTAGGTAAGATAGGGTCATACGCCCATAATATATATTTTCTTTAACTGTGCACGCAAAGTCTTGTATTTAATGTATACCCTGTTCATTTATGTAACTGTATTTGTAACCATGTATTATTTGTCTTACTCTGTGCCCAGGACATACTTGAAAACGAGAGGTAACTCTCAATGTATTACTTCCTGGTAAAATATTTTATAAATAAATACATAAATAAGTCTGTTTGCCAATATCTTACTATACAATTTGAGGTCGTTGTTCAACAATGAGATTGGTCTATAGCTTCCGCATTGAGTTGGGTCCTTCCCTTCTTTATGTATTATGGCCAGATTAGCAGTTGACATTGACGGTGGGATAGGACTTCCTTCTAGAAATGACTTGAACAGATTCAATAGGTGGGTAGACAATACAGGTAGGAATTTCTTATAATAGACATTTGTGAAACCATCAGGGCCCAGCGTTTTGGAAGTTTTTGATGCCTTTACAGCTGTTGTCAATTCTTCTATCGATATTTTAGCATTTTGCCTAGCATTTTCCTCCTCTGTTAGGGAGGGGAGTGCACAATCATCTAAATAGTCTGTAATAGACATTAAGTCAGTGATGCTTGAATTAGCAGAACGAGCCTTTAGATTATATAATTTAGTGAAAAATTTAGTGAATTCTTCTGCTATTTTTTTCTCGTTATATAGTATCTCACCAGAGCCATTCCTGATCAGCCTGATATTTTTTGATGATAACCACACCCAGTCGCCAGGTTTGAAAGAAGGCCCAGGTTGACGATGACGGTCTGCCTTGGTTTTTTGCTTGGCCACCGCCGATTGTAACGTCTTGAGGATCCTTTTCCAAGATTCTTGAAGATTGACAATGTTAGAGTCGGCCGCAGGAATGCCCAAAGGTGAGGGCGAAAGAGGAAGGCTACTGGGATGGAAACCGAAGTTAATAAAAAAGGGGGACTCCTGAGTAGACTCGTTTCTAAGAGAGTTTATAGCGAATTCGGCCCATGGCAAAAGATCCACCCAGTTGTCTTGTGAGTCTGATATGAAACATCGTAGATATTGTTCCAGGGTTTGATTCATCCTATCTGTTTGGCCATTGGTTTAAGGATGGTATCCAGAAGAAAACAAAAGAGAGATACAGAGTCTTTGGGAAAATGCCGGCCAGAATTTCGAGATGAACTGTGATCCACGGTCAGAGACAATAGAAATGGGAACGCCATGTAACCTAAAAATTTCTTTAGAGAAGACATCCGCCAATGTGGCAGAGTTGGAAAGACCCTTGAGGGGAATAAAGTGAGCCTGTTTAGAGAACCTGTCTACTATGACCAAAATGGTGTTCATCCCTTTAGAAATGGGCAGTTCAACAATGAAATCCATTGAAATGTGTTTCCAGGGTTTTCCGGAATGGGAAGAGGTAAGAGAAGTCCAGAAGGTTTGTGATGGAGTGTCTTACTCTGGGCACATACAGGACAAGAGGTGGTAAAGTTGAGAATGTCTTGGTTCATTTTAGGCCACCAAAAAGTCCGTTTAATTAGATCTGCTGTCCTTTTGAAGCTGGATGACCGACTGCTCTAGAAGAATGACCCCAAAGTAACACTTTATGGGTAAAGCGTGGAGCTGCGTATAGGCGTCCTTCTGGTACCTTGAACCTGCTGGGAATGTGGGCTTGAGCCTTGTTGATCTCGTCCAACACATCGAAGTTGTTAGCAGAAATTATACATTTGGCAGGAAGTATAGGCTCCGTGGTTTCGTTAGTTTCGGTTTCGGTGGCGAACTGACGAGAGAGAGCGTCTGCTTTGACATTTTTGGTACCAGGAATATATGAGATGGTGTAATTAAAGCGGAAAAAGATGAGTGACCAGCGAGCCTGGCGAGACCCCAACCGACGGGCCCCCTCAATATATAACACATTTTTGTGGTCAGTGAGAATAGCAACTGGTTCTTTGGACCCCTCCAAGAGGTGTCTCCATTCTTGAAGGGCCAGTTTTATGGCCAAAAGTACACGATTACCAACATCATAATTCCTTTCGGCAGATGAAAATTTCCGTGAAAAAAACCCACAGGGGTGAAGTTTCTCTTGGGGAGAAGTCCTCTGGTTAAGGACTGCGCCAGCTCCTACGTCCGAGGCGTCGACCTCCAAAGTGAAGGGGAGGGAGGTATCCGGATGACGAAGGATGGGTGCAGAATCGAAAGCCTTCTTAAGAACCTCAAAAGCACGAATAGCCTCCGGAGACCAGGAAGCAATATCAGCGCCCTTCTTGGTCAGTGCGGTGATGGGAAGAGCAAGAGAGAAGAATTTTTTTAATGAATTTCCTGTAATAGTTGACAAAGCCGAGAAAACGCTGCACCGCCTTGAGTGAATTAGGCAGCGGCCAATCGAGAACAGCTTTCAGTTTCTCTGGATCCATGGAGAAGCCTTGGCTGGAGATGATATAGCCTAGAAAGGCAGTAGAGGACTGATGGAACAAACACTTCTCCATCTTGGCATATAAGTGATTAGAACGGAGTCTAGAAAGCACCAGTTTGGTATGTTGAATGTGTTCCTCCAGATTTTTAGAAAAAATTAGTATGTCGTCTAGGTAGACTATAACAAATGTTCCCAGTACATCGTGGAAGATGTCATTCATGAACTCTTGAAAAATGGCAGGAGCGTTACATAAACCAAAGGGCATAACAAGATATTCATAATGTCCAGAACATGTGTTAAATGCGGTCTTCACTCGTCACCCTCCCTTATGCAAATAAGATTATAGGCACCTCTTAAGTCGAGCTTTGAGAAGATAGAGGCCCCCTGGAGACGATCGAACAGTTCTGAGATAAGCGGCAGGGGATACCGATTCTTCACCGTGATCTTATTGAGTCTGCGGAAGTCAATGCACGGTCTAAGCGATCCAGTCTTCTTCTTCACAAAGAAGAAGCAAGAACCCGGAAGGGGAGGTAGAGTTGCGGATGAATCCCTTCTCCAAGTTTCCTGGATATAGGACGTCATGTCCTCGGTCTCTGGGACGGAGAGTGGATAAGATTTAGACTTTGTCAGGATGGTCCCGGGAATGAGATCGATACGACAATCGTACGGACGATGTGGAGGGAGAATCTCCGCTTGTACCTTGTTGGACACATCCAGATATTCATGATACATGGAAGGAAGGGTCAATAGATTGGAAGAAACGGAATCCAGACCAGCCAGCACCGCAACAGGAGACTTCACAGGAGGAGCATCTGCGGACGAAGGCCATTGGAGAGGCCGAATACCGGTTCAGTCAATATGCGGATTGTGGAGTTGAAGCCAAGGCAATCCTAAAATAATTTGCACAGTAGGAGATTGATAAATATCGAAGATGATTACCTCCTTATGACCATCAGCCAGGGTCAATGTAAGAGGAATAGATTCCCAAATGATAAATGCCGGCTGGAGTGGTCGGCCGTCGATGGCCTCGAGGCCAATGGGGGTAATTCTGACCATGGGAATTTGGTTCTCCGACGCAAACTTCTGGTCCAGGAAGTTACCACACGATCCTGAGTCGACGAAAGCTTCCACCTTCAGACAAAGGTTAGGACCCTTCAATGTGGCAGGAAGCATCAACTTCTTTGGGAGAGCTTCGGAAGATGAGGGGCAAGGAGAGACAGTACCCAGTAGAAGCCCCTCTACCTTTACTGGGTGTGCCTGTTTCCTTCCTTCAGGGGACAATTCTGGAGACGATGTTCCGGAGAGGCACAATTGAAGCAAAGTCTATTCAGGCGACACCACGCTTTTTCCGTGGCCCGAAGTTGCTGACTGCCGACCTGCATTGGTTCCGGAAACTCCAGTGCTAGGAGAGGTGTTGTAGGCGACCTGTGAGAAACAACAGAAGGAGAGCGAGAACAGTGCCTTTCGTGCCGTCGCTCCTGAGTACGCTGATCCATGCGTACACTCAGGGTAATCAATTCTTCCAGGAAGGAAGGCCGGGCATGCGTTGCTAGGTCGTCATTCAACGTATCAGAGAGTCCATGCCAGTACGCGGCGGCAAGTGCCTCATCATTCGATTGGACTTCCAAGGCCAGCGTGCAGAACTCGATGGCGTATTTGGCAGCAGATTTTCGGGCCTGAAAAATGTGAAAAAGAGAGAGGGCGGCTGTCTCACGCCGTGCAGGAGTATCAAACATAAGTTGAAACTCGCGTCTAAATAGAGAGTAATCTTGCGTTACTTTTGCGCTCCCATAGTGGGGAGGCCCAGACGAGAGCGTCTCCGGTGAGCAAGGCGTAAATATATGCTACTTTAGCGTGGCCAGTAGGAAATAGGGAGGGGGACATCTCAAACTGCACCTCACATTGGTTTAAGAAACCGTGGCAGGCGAGGGGGTCCCCATCGTAGCGATTCGGAGAAGGATTCCGGGGCCCAGAATTGGTGTAGGAGGTGGCCACAGGTGGCGTGCGAGCCATGGGGATCTCCTGAGTGGAGAACTTTGACAATTGCTGGGAGACCGTAGATAATTGAGAACTAACAAATTGCAAAGCTTCTAAGGAAATTTCTATGGCGATACCGGTACCCACCTATGGGGGGTCTGCGTTTGTTGGGCTCTGCATAATGTCACGCCTGTATGCCCGCAGACCTGGCAAGACCCCAGTACTGAGGTGGGAACGGTATTACACCACACACCCACAGCAGTGGGAGCAAGCACGGAGTGTGGTATAGCGTTGCTGGGCCTGTAGAAAGAGTGGTTAGCGATACTTGCAACGTTCGTAGGAGTAAACGTAGGGATAGTCGTGTCCAAGTGCCAATGTCCAAGGGGTCCAGAGAGTAGAGTCGCGGTGTACAAAGCCAGGTCCAAGGGTTCCAGAGAGCAGCGTGGTCGAGAGCGTAGCAAGGTTCAAAGGGGTACAGAGAGCAGGGTAGTCCAGGACAAGCAGAGGTCAAAGCCAGGGAAATCCAAGGTAAACACAGGAGCAGGATACAGCAGGGACACAGAGGGAGCACAGCATAGGTCAGCACACAGGGAAACAGGAACAATGCAGAGTGAGGAAGAAGTGGACAGACAGGGATTATAAAGGGAGACACACCAAAAGGAGAGAGGGGAGGAGCAGAGCGAGAAGTGGGAGACAACAGGGGTAGGTCAGGGAGATGAGAGGAGGAGACAGAAGGGGCAGTCAGGGGAGTGACCTGTGGGGATTGGGAGGAGGAGTCAGGATCGTGGCAGACAAGAGAAAAGGAGCGTGTGCGCGCGTCCTCTGTAAATTGAGAGAGCGCGCGCACAGGCTGCGAGAGGGAGATGGCCCACAGGGACCGGGAGGAGGAAGTAGAAGGCTTACCCCCAAAGCAATATTCCTTACCTCTACAGTATTACTTCAGCCAGAGAATAGGGGAATTGCAGGCCTTATGGCCAAGATACAATAGTTATTTGACCTGAACCTCAGTTTCAACCTAAGGTTGTCTCTGCCTTCCATATGAACCAGGACATAGTTATCCCTCCATTTTGTCCATATTCCAGTAAAAAGAGGAGCATTTGCATTGTTTAGATGTGGTTAGAATTGTATCTCATTATGTTGATAAATCTCAGATTTATAGTAGTTGAAACCAATAGTTTATACTGTATTCAAGTTACAGAAGAGGCTGCCCCACCTCTATCTTATGAGGATTTATGGATGCTTCCTGCCTTCACAGGGTGCACAAAATATGACCATCTATGCAGGAAATCAGCCTCTGGTTGGAATAACAATTGATTGCACCTTGTATCCTTTTTTCTGTTTTGCCTCTATTGATCCCTGCCACCCTTTGCTCTCGCTAAATGGATAAAGCTTTTTATCCATGATGTCTATAACCTTGGTCAACTTTGGCATTTCCCAAAGTGGCGAGTTTGTAGCTGATTTGATCCTACACGAATGGAGAGCTCATTTTGTGGCTATTGTAAATTTGCATGGGACTGCCGTCATTCCGGTACTGCGGTTGTCTGCTGGTGAGCAGTGGTAGCTGAAGGAGGTGTAGCCGGAGGGAGTCTCTGTATGAGACACTGTGACTGACATCATCCGGTTCCTGAAGCACCAATACATCCTGCTACAACAACGAACACACCAGAGGTGGCACCAATGGGACGTTTTGGCGTCGACCCCCGCAGCTCCCAGGCGATTGAGTATATCTCATACATGCTTTAAATATTACTCTGTTTGTGAGTGCGTTTTTATATTTTACAGTCCTATAAAAACTTTTTATACTTTATTAAACTAGGAGTGCGCCTGTTTTTCTTCTGTTTTTTGCATATATATATATAAACAGAAGAAAAACAAAACAAAAGAAAAAGTATCCCACATAAAGCATTCAGGTGTATGCAAAACGTAACATTTTTTTAAGGAACACGTCACAAAAACATATAATAAAACAGTCTCATATACCTCAATGATGTGGACCAAAACCACAAGTGAAAACTTGCATACTGCTGTCTAGCATTATAACATCTGCTTCATACTACACTGACTGCAATTCCGCAGCTTAACCATGTTATTACCATGCAGTATTGTTTACTACAGCTACCTCTGTTATTATAGAGGCAGTTCTGTGTGACATCAATGCTTTCCATGCAGTATTTTTGTATACAGCCACTCTCTGTCACTACATGGGATTGTATTTACCTATCTCATGTATATTGCTGACAGGGTTTAGATTCCTGTTTTTTGCAGGACCCTTGGTATATCTGTTTATTTGAGCTAGGGATCATCAGAAAATGCTAGCCTAGCAACTCTTTGACTGGTCGGTCTAACAGGTGGAAATGCTAGCCTAGCAACTTTTTGACTGGTCGGTCTAACAGGTGGGAGGCTAATTGAATGCCTGACCATTCTGTGGGTATTGTGTTTCACTACACACAGGGCATTTTCCACTGATAAGAGTCATTTTGCATTTAATTAAACCAGGGTTTTCACTTGTGGTTTTGGTCCACATCATTGAGGTATATGAGACTGTTTTATTAAATGTTTTTTGTGACGTTTTCCTTAATAAATGTGTTACATTTTGCTTACACCTGAGTGCTTTATGTGGGATACTTTTTCTCTCTTCTTTTATTTGCATCTATTATTATCCACTGCACCATCAGTACCTTATGACTGTAGCCCTTTTTCTGACGCTCCCAAAGAGACTACTGGTTACTGCCAGATCTGGTTACTGGATCTGAGCCTCCTGGTTACTGGATCTGAGCCTCCGTTAGCTGGGAGCCTGGGGTAACACTTATAGCGCAGCGCCTCCACTTACCCAGGATCCCGTGATGTGAGATTCCCCTGGGCAAGAAACATAACAACACCTTATGATTGAAACTGGTTTTTATTGTAGCGCAACAATACCTTATCACTTTATAATGAACTGTAGCAATAACACATATCTCATATACTCTTATACTATAACACAATATAACCTTAGTGACTCGGCCACTCTCATCAGGAGTAACGTCTCCGTCCCCTCACCGCGTGCCCCACACACCATGTCCATGTATAGTACTATATTGGTATAGGCTCAGTCCTTTGGCCACTTCACTAGTGTCCCCAAAGAGTTACGCTTAAGGCGGGATCAGCGCCTGTTGACCGGTGTTGGTGCACTTGATGTAAATAATATCTTCTGATCACGGCGGTGACCGGTAACAACTTCGCAAAGCGTCAGATGAGTCAGCGGCCTGCCTCCTGGGTCTCAATGTCCAGCCGTCTGGTCCCAAACAACTTGCCCCAACCGCAACTCTGCACCTTTGTCCCTAGCTGTCACATAGTAAGGGATGGCGTTCCATCACTAAAGGGCTTCCCTGCAGCACTGCAACCTACGGTGACTTCAGGGATTCTCGTAGGGGCCTAAGGGGAAAAACTTTCCTATGCAGGTGGGTCACTGACCCCCTGCACCCACACTACCTCTTCCTTCACCCTCCGGATCCCCCTCTAACTAACTTCTCCCAATACCTGCAGCAACCGCACTGCACACACACTGTGCCTTCTTGTCAGCGCGCACAGCACGGACAGCTGTGACACTGGCAAGACTACACCCACACCTAAGGGCAGGGTCCCTACCTTAGGGGCCTTCCCTCAGAACCTACCCACTACCCTATTGGGGATTGGGGCCTGTCTGGGACCTGGGGAGTACCTGACCTGGTGTAGGAGCCACTTGCTCCCTACACCCTTCCTCCCCCTTCCTGCTCCCAGCTCTAACTGACTCTACTAAGCCCTTTCTCCCTGTCTGAGAGTCCTTGGCCCTCATTGGCCACTCTGGGACACCTGGGGTCTTTGGCCCTAAGCCTCGTGGGAACTGTAGTCCCGTGGAGGCTGCTTTTGCATTGGGGCCACGTACGCGCTTGCACTGCGCATGCACAACACCCTAATGGCCGCCGCAACTCCCTAGACCTATCTGCGCATGCGCGATCACTGCGTATGTGCGCACATCGGTAATGGCGGCCCCTGCTAGCTGGGTGCGCCGCCGGGACTCCCAGGACTCGGAGCGCTCCCTGCTCCGGCTCCCACATTTCCTGTTTGCCGCCAAGTCCGTTGCTGCCTCCGGCGGCACCCTGGACCGCTCGGGGAGACTGCAAGGGGGTCTCTGAGGAAGAAAATAGACCGGAGCTACATTACATATTAGGTTTACTTATTATACTGATATAGGTCGCTCTTCATTCTCTTAGATCAGTAGCAGGCTAGCACACCAGTTGTGAATACACAGACTGATCAGCTTAAACAGTTGAAATGTATGCTACAGAAACGTAGTAGAACCTGGTGGAACAGGACATCATTAGAGAGGTATTTAGAACACAAATTTATACCAAGGGGCCTGCACATCCAGGTCTTCCCCTCTTTTGAATTTAGTGATGATTCTCTGAAGTCAAAATGGGAGGAGGCATTAAATATATGTTCAGCAGAATTAATGCACATCTTAATTATCAATGATGAGGTAACACTGAGAGATCTAAACAATAAAATTATACGGTCAAAACAACTTTAGATCTTTCTGATACCAACTGCTTGAGTCAGATTGAAACAGACCTTCTTGCATATGAAACAGATTTGATCCAATTCAAAAAGAAGAAATTCTTAAGAGACTGTGGGTACTTTTGCGACCAAAAAGTATATAAGTGGAGTCACAATCGACTTAACAAGGGCAAGAATAAATTTACAAGGGTGCGGACTAATCCCTCTAATCCTTACTCAGGCTTCATTAAATCTGATGTGGCGTCCTCTGATGGTGATATTGGACTAATAGCTGCCATTGAGTCACGCAGTTCGTCCTCTTCTTTTTTAGGGCTTGAAAACCGGCAAGCCAAAAGAGATCTAGAACCCCAAGGGGGAAAAAGAACTCTCATAGAAAGAAAGCAGCAATGGAACCACAAGGACAAGAACTCTCAGAAAATGCAGACCCAGAAGAAATAGTAACACAATATTATTAATTTATCTGATATAATATGAACTGGTGACCAAATCAATCTCCTTAAATATTGTCTGTCGTACTCACCTACGTTTACGGCAGACACGTTTGAGTGGGTTAAGGACGTGAATCTTTTCTGCCATAAATGTCTACTTCACAAGTTTTTATTAAACCATCACAAGAGCAGGTGGATGGCAGTGGGGATTTGGATCCCACCAGTTCCATTTGTAGTACGCAGGAAGCTGCACTTATTGATGATATGGAATCTAACTTTGAAAAGGTAGGGGGCAATGCCGATACTGTGGTGGTTACTGTCTTCCCTATTATTAGGAGTAAATCTGTTTTTTGTCCTCCTTTTCAGACTTCATTCATTAAATTTTCGCCAGTTTGGTTACAAAGGAATTCTCGGCAGTATCAAGAACAGAAGGGACCAACAACATCACTAAAGGTGATTGCTTAGCGATCAAGGAACTCCAAAATTTACCAGGGGTGGTTATCAAGCCGTCTGATAAAGGGGTAACGTGGTATTGTGGCCACAGACCATGAATGAAAAAGAAGCCTTGCGCCAGCTAAAGGACATAAATTGTTATCAGATGCTTCCAAGTGACCCCACTATTAAGTTTAAACTCAAATTGGATGGCATGATTAATGAGGCGGTCTCACAAGGCATCCTCACAATCAAACAGAGTGAGGGACTCATTTCAAAATTCCTTGTTGTTCCTACCTTCTATATGCTGTCGAAGATTCACAAGGACATCTACCGCCCACCAGGTAGACCCATTGTATCTGGCATAGGGGGTTGTGCAAGCCCATCTGCCGTTTTCTTGACCATTTTCTGAGACCATTTGTTGAAACTCTACCATCTCATCTCAGGGACACTACCGATGTGCTCCTGAGAATGGATCAGCTTGCCCTGGATAGGGGTGCCATACTAGCAACATGTGACGTTGAATCATTGTACACCTGTATTCGTCACAAAGATGGTTTGAGGGCAGTGCAGTATTTCCTATCCAGTGTCAATCTGGCATCTGAGTTGGTAGAGTTTCTGTTAGATCTACTCAGTTTTGTGTTGACACACAATTACTTTGTTTTCAAATGTCAATTTTACTTACAGGTCAGGGGAATGGCGATGGGTGCCACCTGCACACCCTCCTATGCCAACCTTTTCTTAGGGTTCTGGTAGCGGGAGATGGTCCTTCAGGAGGATATTAACCCTGATGTTCGGCATGTTCTGATCTGGTTGAGGTTCATCAATGACATCCTTTTCATCTGGATGGGCATCCTCAGGCCCTTGGTATGTTCATCGAGAAACTCAACCAGAACACTCTGAACATCAGGCTATCCTGTACAGTGAGCCAGGAGTCCATTATATTTTTGGACCTCAAGATTAATATCAACGAGGATGGGAGTGTCGGGACAGACATCTATCGCAAAGCAACTGCGACAAACTCGATACTCCACGCCTCTAGCGCTCATCCAATCCACTAGATTAGGGGGGGCCCAGTTGGTGAATACTTAAGGCTTAAAAGAAACCGCTCAACTGATAAAACCTTTAATTGGAGGGTTCTTGAGATGAAGTCACACTTTGAGGATCGAGGCTATAGTCAATCTATTATAAAGAGCGGTATGAAGATCACGAAGGCTAGATCACGTACCTCACTCTTGCTCCCCAAAGTGAAGGATAAAAACAAGACGGACAAAACAATCAGATTTATTGCCACATTTGAGCAATTGGTCTTCATATAGACGAGCCATTCACAAATACTTGCATATACTACTTACTGATCCTGATTTACGAAAGTTCCTGGGTGAGACTGTTACTATGGTAAGCCGTAGAGCTCCAAATTTATCTGACAAACTGGTTAGGAGCCATTACTGTGTCGGCATGCCCCCTAATTTTCTTTCAAGGGAAATACGTTATGGGTTTACCATTTGTAAGTCATGCTCAGCTTGCAAATGTATGCCTACTACCAATGAGTTCTTTGACTCCGGGCGTGCAACAAGATATGAAATACATAATGCTTTAAACTGCAAATCTAAAGTAGTCATTTACTACCTCACATGTCCATGTCATACGATTTATATTGGTATGACGACACGTGAGTTTCGTTTTCGTGTCCTGGAGCACGCCCGAAACATTAGAATACAGTACGAGATTTATCAGTAGTGAAAAATATCACAATTGTTGCAAGACATATCATATTATGTCATAATTCTAATCCTAATCTGTTGAGTGTGTTTGCCATTGACCACGTATCATTAGGTGTTCGGGAGGGGGGGAGGGGCGACATTGAAAAAGCATTATTACAACGGGAATATAGATGGATTGTAAAACTTGGCACCCTTCTGCCATATGGCATGAATGAATATATGGGGTTTGCCATGTTTCTATAGTCCATATTGTCGCCCCCAACTACAGTTACTCACACAATTTAACCTGGTCAGCAAGTTAATCTCTGTGTGCCTTTACATTATAATTAGCATTTTTAGCTCCCCAGTTTGATATTGGCTTTAGCTGATACTTTTATGTCAGTATGTGTCTTTATTGTGGGGGTATTCATCACTCAATCAGATTTCGTTGCTAAATTATTATCATATTGAGGCTACATTTTCACAGGTAGCGGTTTTACCATTGCTGCTATCAGACTCCTCCATATGTGATATATTATGTACAATATGGCACACTGTCAATAGCTATTGTAGTGCGAAACGTGTTAAGAGTGGTATTCTGCACCAGCTCTGTATCATATGTTCACTGCTTTAATAAACCATTTTTTATTGGATTTATGATTGCTGCTCCCACCTTTTCCTATCGTGGCTGTTACCAGGCTGTGCTCCATCGCATCCCTCCATGGATATCCACTTCTATCTCAACTGCACTACGTGAGGCACGCCCTGGATTTGGTTGCAGCACCAAGTATGTGAGTTATCTTTTTCTTCATTACAATGTCAATACTGTATCCTGGCTGGTGTACTATGCTCTAGGGTGTGTGTCCAAGTGTTGTGGTTTAGACAGGGCTGTTTCATGTACAGACCTTGGTCTTTTCACACTAAATAGGATCTCTCATTGCATTTACCACCCACATACTTTATGAGCTTCATTTTGACTCTCACCAAGGTGCTGCTCTCATACCTATTTCCTGCAGGAACTTGCTAATTTCATTATACCAACCTTCCCTTATTTTGGATGCACTGTTACTGGGGACTTTGAACCTTTTTTCAACTGTTACTGGCTTTATGCGTATATTTTTATGTCTGTATGTTTTCAAACCGTGGGGGTACTCATTATTCACTCAGATTTTATTGCTATAATTATACTACTGAGGCTATATTTTCTCAGACAGGGGTTTTAACAATGCTGCAATCTGGTTTTTCCCATTGGCTATACATAATACACAATGTGGCATGCTTTCAATGTCTGCTAAATAACTCATTTATTGTCATACTTTGGTTATCACTGATTTATCAAGCTGAACGCAGCGTCACGGATTGACACACTGTGATTGGTTTATCACTCTGCCGAATCAGCGGTCTAACTGCAACGCGCTCCGTTTTTAATTGGATATCGTCATGGAGGAAGCGCCTTAAATACTATGGGTGCTCACCTCCTTATCAAGCCCCTAGAAAAAGCGGTGGCGAAACGTACGTCGGAGTTTGTCCTTGTTGTCAGTACTCTCATGTGATAACCTCTAATACATATATATATTGTACACAGTATGTGTGTATATATCTATGTGCATGTAAAATGTAACACACATTATTGCTCTGACTGGTGTTTTGCAGCGGGGCCAGTTGGTGTGTTACCAGTTGTGACACACCAACTGGTGCAATTAAGTGTTACATCTGTATGTATATGATGCATATATGCTATATGTGTATATTATATAATGCATGCATAGTATGTGTGGTGCACAATGCATGTGTCATGTATGTGATTGGGACATATACAGTATAGTGTGTTTGTTAATGCTGCATATATCTTGTGTGTGTATCTGGTCTGCGTGGATGAGTGGTATGTGCATCTGATGTGTGTAAATATGTATATGTTGTGTGTTTTTTGTGATCGTATTTTCAATGTGCATTTGTAGGTGTATGGAGCTTGCTAATCGTATGGTGCGTGTATCTGGTGTACATGCATCTGTGTATGGTGTGTGGGCCATAAAAGAAAAAAAATCAGAGCAAAAAAATCAAATACATAGGGACGAAAGGGAGAAAAGTGACATTTCTACTGTAGTAAGTTTGTAAAAATTCTAACATTTCTGTAAAGATGATAAGTAATGCACTCACAATTTGTGCCTAGTACAGAGGCATTGATTTATTTTGGCGAATCTACTTCTTTGTCAATTGTCACCAAAGCGATTCTCTCACAGGGAAAGTGATGAAAGAAATATCGCAGCTCTATTTGGCATTAGGTTATATCTTTTCAAATGAAAACCGCCAGCAGAACACATGGGAGAATCTCCCGTCTCACATATTGTGTCCGTCCAGGTACACGTCACCTTCTTGTCTGTCGCTACTAATCCTGGACTCACCGACTCTCTCACTCGTTGCATACCTCTCTTGTTTCCCACAGATTCTGAACCCAGAGAGAGACAATACCAGTGAGAGAGTCTATGAGACCAGGATCAGACGCGACGGAACAGCAGGTGATGTCAGACAACGAGAGAATGGACACACAGGTACGAAATAATGCCAAAAAGACCTATGAAATTGGACAGCCGGACCCTGTTGTTAAAGTTGAGACCTCAACCTAAACACAATAGGCAGAAGCTAAAAGAAGTTCAATGCTTACCTTTTCACATTGCATTGGAACAAATTGGATTGGGAATAACACTGAATAATTATTTTTGAATGTTGTCAATCACTTACAAGCAAATGCGTTTTCAAAAATCCACCAATACCTCCTGTATTTACCTAGGAGGGTAATGAGAAATTGTATAATGGTTATACAATTTCTCAGTGAGTGTGTCAGAAAGAGTGAGAGTGTGTCAGAGAGAGTGAGAGTGTCAGAGAGAGTGAGAGTGTGTAAGAGAGAGTGAGTGTGTCAGAGAGAGTGTGAGAGTATGTCAGAGAGAGTGTGAGAGTGTGTCAGAGAGAATGTGAGAGTGTGTCAGAGAGAGTGTGAGACTGTGTCAGAGCGAGTGTGTGTGTCAGAGAGAGTGTGAGAGTGTGTCAGAGAGAGTGAGTGTGTGTCTGAATGAGTGAGTGTGTGAAAGAGAGAGAGTGTGTGTGAGAGAGTGTGTGAGAGAGAGTGTGTGTGAGAGAGTGTGTGAGAGAGAAAGAGTGTGAGAGAGAGAGTGTGTGTGAGAGAGAGAGTGTGTGAGAGAGAGAGAGAGAGTGTGAGAGAGAGAGTGTGTGAGAGAGAGAGAGTGTGTGAGAGAGAGTGTGTGAGTGTGTGTCTGAGAGAGACACCAACTGCGCACTGCAACTGTTAGGTATGTATAAACAACTTTGTTTTTACTTTGGGCGCCGCGGAAAAATCCTGATCGCCTTGGGGAGCCTTGAACCGAAAAAGTTTGGGAACCACTGGTATAACCCCTTCACTTCTAGAAAGGCAGTGCAATGCATTGGGGTTTAAAAGATGCTAAAATAAAAGGTATTTCTAGTATATGATTTTTGATTATATGCTAATAATGTAATCGCAAGTATGCATGTTACTGTACTATAGTAGTAACTGAAGTACGGCACTAGAGGGCAGCAATGCATTATTCTTTTCTCTCATGCCTATCATACCTATAGACTCTGAGAACAAGTACTGGGAAAAGGCTCTTGCAAATGTAAGCCTTAGAGACAGTCAAGATATCTATAATAGCTGTATATCTGCTAGAAAAGGATCCTTTTACGCAACGTCTTCTGTGTAGATGAAAACAACATAAAGGTGTAAAAGTGATTTGTAAATATTTAATTGGTTGTCTTGGGAAATGTTTTCTAGTCGTATGTATTTAGAAGTCGTTTTCAGTGACAGGCGTTCCGTAAAAGTGCAAACTATCTTATCAGACACCTTTATAGTAGTCGTATAGACCAATTTCATCATGTTTAGTGGAACCAAAAATACAAAAAAGGAATAAATGGTAATACAACTGCTGTCAGATTATATTACTGATTTGTGCAGCATCTACTTGTCTCTTTTAAATGCTTTGTGGGAAATTCAAGTGATCAAAACATCAGGCGAAGTGCAGAAAATGACAGAAAATTCCATGTCCATTGAGCATAAAAGAAAATCAAACATATTATGTGGCTAGTGCCTTCAGAGATTCTTTTCTAAGTTCCCATACAAATCAAATACTCAACCTGTCACATAAAACCACTGAGCAGCCTTTTGTCTAAATGCATCAATATGCTGAAATTGAGAGGATTTTAAATAAACCTGCCACCCCTATGCAAAAGCTCTAGAATGAGTATTTTTCTAGGAAGAAGAGTGTGAGACAGAAACAATGTGAGGGGGGGGGTTGAGATTGCTAGGCAGAGGTTAGAACCATTTCAGTTTTGACTTCTGTGCTTCAATAAGTGGTGGTGGTGATGGTGGTGGTGGTGGTGGGGTGGTGGTGGTGGTGGCGGTGGTGGTGGTGGCGGTGGTGGCGGTGGCGGTGGTGGTGGTGGTGGTGGTGGTGGTGGTGGTGGTGGTGGTGGTGGTGTTGGTGCACTTTGATGGCAAGACCCACTACTTTTTGTTTTTTCTTTTTCAACTGGATTACGTTCCATTGTATTCAACAGTGATATTACTTTGTAATGCTATGAGCATCACAGATATTAAGATACCAAGAGACTTTTACATCTCTAAAATCGCATTCTGGAGGCAAAGTAACGACCCTGGAGGCTAAATATTAAATGTAGTAGTTTGGAATGGGTGCATTACTAGGGAGTCAAAGAAGCACATCTGTGATTGAACTGCAAACAGTTGGAAATGTGATGGATTGTATACCTAGAGTTTTATACCATCTGTTGTAGTATTGTGGATATAAAAACACCATTTCTGATAAGTTAAGGGAGTTCTAAAATAATTTTGTGAAAAGAAGCTACCTTGAGAACAAAACTCCAGGTTGCAGAATGAAAGATAACTTAAAATTACATTAGTCAATTCAGATGGGCAATTAATTTGCAAGTTATCTCCAAAAAAGATTTTAAGAAAAACACATTTGGCAAAAAGCGCATATTTAACATTTATTGCTACTGCAGTATGTCCCTTTCAATATCACATAATATGGGTTTAACCAATACAAAATCAACTATTCTTATTAATGACAATGGGAGACCATTTCCCCTGAAAAATAACCTTTCAGTTCTAGTAGAATGAAAATAGAAAATCAGAAAGCATAAAAATGAAGAGAAAAACACAAATGTTTTCTTTCACATTTAAATGATTACAGACTGCATATTAAATTAAGTTGGGGGCTTAACACTATATTTTCCTCAATCTATTCTTTGAGCTCCCTTATAAAGCTCCCTTATAAAGCTCACTTATAACGATGAATTCTCTACCAGTTCAGGTTTTCAAATTGTCCTAATATATAAAACACCACTGACTAAAGTTGTTTGGTTATTTTGCAGACAGGTGTCAACCGTAAGATTACTCTGTAATTCTCTCTTCATTGTAGTATTTATGCCAAAATAATTGCATACAACGGAACAAAATATCATTTGGATTCCCACTTTTTATGAAGTGGGAAACATTGAGGAAGCATTAAAATAAAAGTACCAAGTTGGGACTATTTATTATTTTAAATGTATAACGTTGAGAAAGATGAGTTTTCCCCCTGTCACATCCACCCCAAACAGTCTTCAGTTGCTTTGGCGTCACAAGAGTACAATAACTGGAGAATTAATAAAACACATTTGGTGTTGTCTAAGGATAGAGCTGTAATGATTTCTTTATTACT
Source organism: Ascaphus truei (assembly GCF_040206685.1). NCBI lineage: Eukaryota > Metazoa > Chordata > Amphibia > Anura > Ascaphidae > Ascaphus > Ascaphus truei. The sequence continues at coordinate 40,793,881 of NC_134485.1, read as the reverse complement.
TACAAGTTGTAAGTCTTTAGTTTTTATCAGATCTTATGTAGCCAGGTCACCTGATGGCTACTATTCTGCCCTTGGGCTGGCAGTAACCCTGGTACAATCAGGTTGCCAGTAGTTGATGGTTTCCCCCCTTCCCTTTGGTACTGCACTTGAGTGACAGCAAAGGGTGGTACATCCTGTTGGAGCTGGGACAACAGGGTGTCCACCTCCTTGCTGTACTTAAGGGCAGGACCGCCCTAAAGTTAGGAGGTGTCCTTCCCCATCTGAGGAAGGCAGGTCACACAACAGTGAGCCCGAAATTGGGGCCTTCTCATGTGCTCTTCCCTCTAGGGGAGAGTGATTGTGGACCATACCTCTGCCTCTGATAGGGAGGTGGGGAAGAGGTAGGACAGCTGTGGGTGCCCTTGGCCTGTAGTGGCGGTCCAGGGACCATTATCAGGTGAATACTGAGGAACTGTATTGGGTAGATCCTGCATTGTTCCTGTTACTGCAGAGTATAGTAATAAACCCGTTCTTGTTTGCAATATACCTCCTGTCTGGTGAGTGAGCTTACTGGTGGGAAAGGTAATAAGATCTACCATGGGAGATCACATTCAAATCCTGGAGCCTACGGCAGATGGAGGTGCTGCACTGCTAAAGAGATATGTGGGGTATGAACCCCAGAAGCCTGTTCCTGTGTCCCCACTACCATTGGCGGATGACTCAGCCTTCCTGTTGCCAGCAGGTATATGCACCATACAACATACAGGACACCTACAAGCTCATATTGAACCCCCAAAATAACCACAAGTGGCTCAAGGGCTTGCAACACTTTGGCCAAAATGTTAAACTAAAAGACCGTTTTATTTAATAGATATCTATTCATATATATTTAGGCACTGTACCGTGTATAAGTTTCACTGGATGTGCACTGAGCTCTGTCTGTGTTTCATGTTCTGTCTCTGGTTTTAAATATGCACCATACACCCTGTAATGGCCCCTATCTGCGATTGGGTGGGGGAAACACTGTTACACTTAAAATAAGACATTAGTGATAATTGTGTAACCCCTCTTTATCAGCTCAAAAAGATTATGACACTGTAGTGTATTTACTTATGTACAGGTAGGGCTCAGTGTCTCTCATACCTTCTCAGGGTGCGGGCATCTGGGATGGCTGGTGTAAGCGGTTGGTGGAATAAAAGGGCACCAGGAACTTTATTTAGACAGACAGGTTTTCCTTATTCTACATCTTGGACATCATACACTCTTCTTCCCTGGATGCTCAAGCAGCTTCCCAGGGAGGCACATGGCTTGTCACTTTACACACACGTTTAGTGGATAATAGGCAATCTCTTGCAATATTGGACATGAGAAATTTCAAACAACCTGCCAGAACTCTGTGCATGGGTGCAACATCTATCAGGGATCCTGTTTTACTGTCATCCTGTGTATGTCCCTGCTAGTCCCTACTTTGTCTGGCTGGTGTGCTATTAGAGCTATTGATAGGCAAACCCCAGGTATGGCACTCTCTGGGTCCCTGTTCAACGAATCTCTTGGCATGAGTACCAGACACATCCTCTTTAAGGGAGGTAGGATGCTCCTATCCTTCCATCATTAGTGGCTCTTCTTAGACAAGGAACACTTTAATCTAACGCCTAAATAATAAAGGTGTCCATGCTCACTACATAAAGTTGCATATTAAAGAAAGACACTATGTACAGTGAGGCTCCTCTTCTCTTGTTGTCCTCCAGGAACCAAAGGGCCTATAATCTCCTGCAGCTTTATTTATACCCTCTCTGTGACCTTTCTGTCACCATCCCTACCCATGTAACTGGGCAGAATAAGGGCGGTGTTAGCCTATGCTGAGTCACACTTGACCAGGTAACCCTTCCAGCATATTCTGGAAGCAAGGAGTGCTCAAGCACCTGCCTAAACACTTTGCAACATTTACATCCTGACTAACTTGCAACATGTATCTGTGGGCCTTATTAGGATTAAACCTGTAACTCCCTGTTAACCCATTAACTAAATTAGGATCCAACAGTGGTACAATTGTAATAGTGCACATCAGAGATTCATATGTGAACAGCGTATACATTATATACAAGACATTGCATGCACAGTTAAAGATAATATATATTATAGGCGTATGTAACAGTTACAGACCAAATTAAAATGTGAGACAGCTTTACTTTTGCAAGAACTTAGACTGGTGGTGGCTTTGAGAATCTTCAGTAGATTGTTCCAGTTTTGGGGTGCACGGCAAGAGAAGGAGGAGCGGCCGTATACTTTGCAGAACCTTGGGAACATGAACAGTCTTTTGGAGTCAGATCTCAGATGATAAGTGCGCATTGTGGTAGGGGTGAGGAGCTTGTTCAGGTAGACGGGTAGCTTGCCCAGAAAGTATTTGAAGGCAAGACAGGAAAGATGAACTTTGTGCCTATACTCAAGTGATGACCAATCTGGTTCTTTGAACATTTCGCAGTGATGTGTGTTGTAGTTACATTGGAGAACCAAACGGCATATTGAATTGTAGAGGGTATCAAGTTTGCCAAGGTGGGTTTGCCTTGTTCACATATTCCGCAGGCATCTGTAGTTATTAAGATCCTTGGTAGTAAGACAAGCTTTTGATAGTTTCCCTCTCGTACCCAGGTCAAGCAATACGGATTTACAGAGGATTCTATGGCTTAAACAGAGATTAGGGGGGGAAAAAAGGAGAGATGTGGATGAGGTGGGGTGAGATAGGGATGTTTGAAGACACTGGAAGGGTTATAAAACGATGAGAAGGAAGGTGAGAATAAGGGTTGGGGGGGGGCTGTACATCAACAGCAGCACGGAGGGGAAGGGGATGCTGGGGGGGAGGTTTTGGATGGAACATTGGCAGGGAGGCAGGGCAGACCATTACAAAAAATGATGATAGTGTGAGAGAAACCCCATATCCGTATTAAGTCCTCTTGTTTTTGTGTCACAGATTCTTATCAATCTGAGTTCAAATGTTTTCCGTTCTTGGGTGCGTTTAAACATTCCATTGAGGATATTGATTTTTAAATCATTTATGGAATGATCTGGTTGTGAGAACTGATTTCCCACTGGAGAGCAGTATCTTTCTTTTTCATGGTGTTGTATTGAGTGTCTGTGCATGTTCGTTCTGCCTTGAAGTTTTTGGCTGGTTTCCCCAATGCAGCATCCTTGGTTACATTTGTTTCATTGAATCATATAAACTACATTCCTGGAAGGGCAGCAGTATGATCCTTTAACATTGAAACTATCACGGTTGTGACCGGTCGTGGGATCTTGGCATATATATTTGCAGAGAGGCTGCACTTATTGTCCCGGCGATGGCGAAAGCGACGTCACATCAAAACAAATGCATTGTTGCCGGCGCTTATAGTAGACGTGAAAGCGACGGAGCGACGGAGCAACAGCGCTACCAAAATTCTGTTAGTCAGTGGAATTTGATTTTTGGAGAGTCCACATGACTAGCTATAAGCCAATCAGAGAGCTTCTATGCCCGTCTGCCTTCCCCCTTGCTGATGTCACTGACCTTGCAGCCAGCGACGTCTCCAGAATCTGAAATACAACTTTTGCAATGGCGACGGCGATGGGTGATGTCATCGGTCGCGTCGCAGTCGCCGGCTGTATAAGCGCAGCCTTATATATAAGCACACACACATATATGCCTGATTCCCCACACAGTAGTTCATATATTATACCTGATGATGTGACTGTGCCAAATGGAAATTTACAGATGTGCCATTAATATTTTTTCCAGGAGGAAAGAGACAAGTAGACAAGAGCCTTTTAAATACAGAGGAAACGGGTATCCTTTTACTGAGCTCTAAGCAGGAAATTTGGTATGGATGTGGTAAGCGCTCCTGACAAAACAGAGAAGTCTGTTATTTCAATTGTTTTACTCAAAACTTTTGTTAAGGTAAAAGAGTACAGAAAAGTAAATGTGTTTTAGCTTTCAAATTAGGGTTGCACATTAACAATAATAAAGAAAACAGTCACGAAACATCACTTGTATGCTGCAGGACATAATAATCCATACAGAGAAGTAAACATGAAGAATTAGCAAAGATTGAATTGTTTCCTAATGAGACATGATTTTACTGAGGTGCATTTTTTCCTTGCTCTGGATCAATATAACTCAAAATATAGGATAAATATCCTGTCCTATTATAATTTAACAAATGTTGAACTTCGTGATCCTATGTCTTTTTCCACCTAATCTACTTTGTTACTAAATAATGCTAACCTGAATACAATGTAGATTTGTTGCCAAAGGGGTTTCCAAAGCAATATATTAGCTGGGCAGGGTAGGAGTTAAGAGGTAAAAAGTGTCATACTATGTGCTATGCTCTGAAAGCACAGCCTTGCATATAAACCATGCATGAATATTAGCACCACGTGTCAGTCAGTGGTCATGTGTATAGTATATATGCAGGGCCGCCAACAGAAATCCTGGGGCCCAGGACAAATGAAAGGAGCAGGGCCACCCCAACTCATAGCAGACCTAACACGGGAAAAAAAATAGCGCACAAGTTTTACTTAACTGTTCTTGAAAAACACATTACAATGCAATCTGTTTATTTTAATATTTTCAACAAAAGACAAACATACCCAATGCTACATCCAATGTGATAAAAGGCCTGGGGGGATTCAGTATGGGCCTGCGGGGGTGGGGGAAGGGAGGGATGGTAGCAGTGCCAGGGGTGGGTGGGGTGGGGGAGTTGGATGATCAACTTTGTTAGGGCCTGGGCACGATTTGGAGGGGGGAGGGAAGGCACGTGGGGGCCTGCAGCCTGCTGTACTGGGCGGCAGCAGAGGAGGAACCAGGAAGGTAGGGCTGGGGCCTGATGCCTCGGGCATTGCACGTGGGGGGGCGCAGCCTGTACTCGTGTTTGCTGGTTGCAGGGCCCAGATGGGGGGGTGAGTTGGATGATCTACTTCGTTAGGCACTGGGGGGCCTGCAGCCTGCTGTACCGGATGGCAGCAGAGGAGGAACCTGCTCCAGACGGCCTGGGGTGTACAGGGTAGAATGCTGGGAATGTAGGACATGGGGTGGGTGGCAGTTTGGTTGCCTGCTCGGTTAGGGACCGGTGTGTGGGGGGGAGGAGGGTGTTGATTATAGAGGGGTCCGTGGTATGGCACACGGGGGGTCCTGCAGCCGGCAGGCTGCCGGTAGGCTCAGTTAGGGCTGGTAGGGGAAACTCAGTCAGTGACACAAAACACACAGGGCACAACAGTACACACTGTACACACACACACAACAGTACAGGGTAATACAGAAACAAAAATGACAGTACAAATAAGCAGTGCTTGACAAACCAACCAAAAATCTACTCGCCGAACCAAAAAATCTATTCGCCACCTAGCCCCGCCCTTTAAAAAAAAAAATTGAATAAATTCCTAGTAAGAACTAATAAGATTTGTTTTTACATAACAGTTTATTTATTTTATTACATTTATACTTTACTACAATTAGTCCTTGTTACATAGTTACGTGTGTATGTGTGTGTGTGTGAAAATGTTGGGTGACCTCACTAATAAAAAAAAAAAAAGTCAGATGTGAATTACTACTTTCGTGAACCCCTTAACTAGTGCCTGGATACACCTGCTTCACAATTTCTAAAGCAGCAATCCCGCCTGGGATCTAATCCGCCTGATCCGCAGTCCCTCATTGTCCAGGTACCCTAATTCCCGAAATGTTATATATTGGAGGGGAGGTGTTCCCTACCTGTCTTTCGGGTTAGGGGGGATTCCGATGTCTCCCGTGTGAAGGTTGAGGTCAGATCTGGAAGAAAGCAGTATAGGTTATTTCAGTGTAGGTATAGTGCAGTTAAGATAAGACAGAGAGAGAGTGTGGGTGGGAGAGAGACAGAGACAGAGAAGTCAGAGAGATAGACAGAGAGAGACAGAGAGAGACAGGCAGAGTAAGAGAGAGACAGAGACAGAGAGACAAAGTGAGACAGACAGACACAGTGAGATAGACAGAGAGAGACAGAGAGAGACAGAGACAGAGAGACAGACAGAGAAAGACAGACAGGGAGAGACAGACAGGGAGAGATAGACAGAGAGAGACAGACAGAGAGAGACAGACAGAGAGAGACAGACAGAGAGAGACAGACAGAGAGAGACAGACAGAGAGAGACAGACAGAGAGAGACAGACAGATAGAGAAAGAGACAGAGGAGAAAGAGAGAGACAGAGAGAGGCAATCGCAGCTAAGAGGGGCGTGGGAGGTAAGGGGGAGGCAAGGGAGGCATGGAGCAGTACTTACTGTACCTCCTTACTTGTTCCATGCAGGATCCAAAAGAAAAGGCGGGCTTCGCTTTGCAAGCTCGTATAGAGCTTGGTGCATGCCCTCAAAAAATCCTGGCAGCGTGCCAACACAAGTCAGCATATCAGGGTGATTGCCAGCGCGCAAAATCCTGTTGCCCCATGGACCGGACAACGGGATTTGTTGAGGGCACGGCCACGCAGGGGGCCTGGGACACCAACCCCGCAGAGCCCCCTGTTGGTAGCCCTGTACAGATGCAGCGGCCATTATTCAAACAAATCACAGAGCCGTTTTCATTTGCTCTGCTGTATTCCACACGGCATTAACGCGGCCAATTATCCCAGGCACACGTGTTTATTGCGGTTGCTTTGTTTGAATTTCATGGATTCTGTTTCGTATCCGTGGCAGAAATGAATGAATTGTAATGTGTGTTACAGAGGCCTCGCGCGGTCCCCTGGCATTTAATTAAAATGCCTCAAGGAAGTGTGTGGGGCCTCAGCAACAGCAGCGCCCCCCCCAAAAAATCCCCCCCCCCCCAGTTTGCGCACCCCTGCACTAGTTCCTTTATTTCAAAATTAAGACATGATGCTGCATTAAGCTAAATGCAGCTGTAAGAAGGTTGTACTTTTCAGCAAAAGTGACTAATATTTGAGATCTGATTTGAAAGTACCACATGCCTGGCTACTAATGCATGTTCACACACAGTTGCACTTTGCATCACTTAGTTGAATTGTTTAATCAGAGAAGAATACTCACAGGCCAGGGCTTGCAAGATATTTCATTCTACTATAAAATAATATCGCTTCACATTTTTACATGAATCAGACTTACATGGTTACAGATAAGACACTATATTAATCTTAATTTACGTTTTAAGGGAAAAGACATGAGCTAATGTAAATTTTGGTTAATTATGCATAGGATTCTTCAGAGTAGTGTTTTTTCAGGAGACGTCTAGTCTATTATTTCGGTTATCTTTGCAATAACTTTAAAGTGGCCCATAGGGTAACTATTATTAAAAGTAAGCTGTAACACTAGTGGCAAACTGAAATGGATTGATCTGACCGTAAGAAATGAGAATGGGATAATAAAGAATTAATATATATGGTGTGTCAGCAATGTCTGCACAAACAATGAATGCAGCTATCATCTTAATGGAAAGCAATGAACACAGATGCAATCTATTTTTATAAAGAGAGGTAGAAGACTAAGTAAAAAAATATAGAGAGGGGGACAGCATGGCCCATGTGCTACAATGAATTGACCATAACTGTCATATTTGCTTATTTGGAATATTTTTTTTATGCATTCTAAGGAGGGGTCCTAGAATTCACTTCAGCCTTAGAAATTAAGGAAACACTGAAAGTACCAGACTATTCCTCCCCCAGTTCATTGATTTCAAATGAATTGGCGGTAAGGAACAATAAGTCCCAGTACCGCTGACTAAATATGGTCCTTTGTGTTTGTCAAAATCTTTGGACTTCTTCGCCATTATTTTTATGGTAATCTACATAAAGGTGAGTGATTAGGAACAAGAGGCAAAGGGTCAGACTTGCTAAATGGCTGCACAGACTATAACATCTTATGGCTCCTTTAACAGGGTGCCTTCCCCGTTTATGTAGTTATGCAGGAACACCTGTGTGGGGATCCCAGCACTGAGCAGGTTAATTCAGAGCAGACTGTCTTAAGTGACCTGCTCAGTTGGTTTGTTAGCTCCTTTAAAAAGCCTGTAGCCTTCACTTCAATAGAGATCTCTAGTCCAGGCAGACACCCTGGGCTGCTGAAGGGATCACATGTGAACCAAGTCTCTCTGGCCAGGAAGGAACTGGACCCTGGACTGCACAGGAGAAAAACCCTGTACAAAGACTAGCAGACCGCTAACCCAGCAGAAGATAACTGACCCCACTATGTTGCCTAGATTTGTTGTTGGAAAGGGGCCTAGCCTCCCAACCCCTCGATGGGACGTATTGGGAAGTATAGTTTGTTTGTTTTTTTGTTTTCCTATGAACCCGTTTTTTTTGCTGGTAATAAGCTGTTTATTTTTAAACTTGTGGTGAATTAAAAGCCTATTTATTTTTCTCTTAAAATGTCTGAAAACCTCTGCACACATCTCCATATAATAATGATAGAATGTGCTTGTATAGCATTGCTAGTTTTACGTAGCGCTTTACAGATACATTTTGCAGGCACAGGTCCCTGCCCCGTGGAGCTTACAATCTATATTTTTGGTGCCTTGGGCACAGGGAGATAAAGTGACTTGCCCAAGGTCACAAGGAGCCGACATTGGAAATTGAACCAGGTTCCCCTGCATGCAAACTCAGTGCCAGTCAGTGTCTCTGAGCCACTCCTTCGATATAACATTTTATGGCTACAATTACATTTACTAAAGGTCCAGAAGACACCTTATGGCCTCAATTACGTAAGGCTACATAAGATTTGCTCTAGGAAATGTCATATTGGGAAAGTGCAGTATGGCTTTTATATGATAATGATCTTAAGCGACGTTTTATATATTGAGGGCAAATTTGCCAAACCATGCTAACCATCCACCAAAAGACATCTTCTGAGGCGTCTTTTCTCACTAGGTAGTATAGATTTGGAACAACCCATTAAAGCTGCTGATCCACCAATAACCAAAGCAGAATAATCACATATTTTTGTTTAATAGCTGACATTATTAAAATAATATATAAAACCTGTTAAAATTGGCGCCTTAACAAGTTATTCTGGATTGATGTACATGTATAAATGTATTAATATATCTCTACATTACACGCGGAAATCTCATAAAATATTAAATAAATAAAATCAACTAGGAATAAATAGCATTATTGTTAACTTGTTGCGACTCCCAGAATTAGTTTGCAATACATTGCTGGCCCCTCTCGCAGCAAAGGCTTCAAGCTCACACTTGTAGTAAAGTTTAAAAAAAATATTTCAAATTTCCTGTGAAACATAATTTTTTGCAGAACTGGAATATAAAATGTTATGTAACCGTGTAATTGTTATAGTTGTGTTGGTGTCACTGTAGTGTTTTCTTAAATTTTAACTTTTACATATTTTTTATACGTTATTGTATTTTCTCCTTTTTATATTGTTATATTCCGTTTTTTTGTGACTGTGGATGGGGAGGAGAGGAGAAGCAAAGGAGGCGTGGGATAATAGGAGGAAAAGACCTGGAAGCAGGTAGTCCATGGCAAAGGAGATAATCCCGCCATCCGGTTTATAAAAGGGGCAGGGGGCGGAGAGGATAAATTATTGAAGGTGACAGAGTAGGAGCGTTGGGAGAGATTGGATGAGAGGGTGATGCCAAGGTTGGTGAGGGTGGAGATGAGTGAGGTGATCGACGTTGTCAAAGGCTGAGGAGAGGCTGAGGAGAGTTCAGAGTGTCGAGCTTGGGAGAGAAAGTTGTGGATGGTTGAGTGCAGTTTCAGTAGTGTGAGTGACAGAAGCCAGTCTGGACAATGGGAAGGAGGGAATGGGTGTGGATGATGGTGGACAAGTATAGAAGGAGTGAGATAGGGTGAAAGTTGGAGGGGAGTTGATGGCAGGTTTGAGAGATGGTTTGTGAGGAGAGGGATAACTACCACAGTTTTGAATGCGTTTCTGTTTTGTCTGCTAGATAGGGGAGGAGAGCAGGAGGTGTGGAATGGGGTCAGATGGGGATGTGGTGAGATGAGAGCTTTTGACTGAGGGAAAAGCATCATCAGAGGTTGGTTATAGGTGGTAGATGGAGGGGCAACACCAATGGGGAAGGAAGCACAGATGTTATTTTTTTGTGAGACGTAGGAGGCAAGGTCTGTGGCTGAGAGGGGGAGGGTGGCTTAGGCGACAGAGATGGGGATTGTCGTAGCAGATTTTTTAGAGTGGAGAACAGTTTCTGTGGATGAGGTGAGAAGGGTGTTATAATATATTTGTTTTTGTGATTTGAAAGTGGATTGGAAGATGGCAAGTGAGGATGGGAAACTGAAATATTTCCATGATCTCTCAGCTGTGTGAAGGGAGAGACAGCGTATTTTGAGTTAGCAGGAGAGCCAGGGTTCAAGTACCTTTATGGTGGGATGCGATTGCATCAAGGGTGGAGGATAAGAGGATAATGCAGAGTTGAGGGTGCATAGGACAGAGTTTAGTGGGAGAGAGGAAAATTATGTGAGTGGGGTGGGGGGATTGATGAGGTGGAGGTGTTAAAGGAGGATGGATAAATGTATTTGAAGTTTATGCGAAGGATGGGATTGGGTGTGGAGGAAGGAAGAGGAGCAGGTAGGGTGATGCAAAGGATGGTTGAGCGGAGGTGATTGGCAGGTGGGACATGGAGTGTGCAGGATAACTTGGTGTGGCATCTTGCTTTGAAGATAAGGTCAAGGGTGCCTCCATATATGTGGACGGGGGAGATTCAGTGAGAATCCAAAGGTTAAAGGGATGAATAGGAAAACAGTTCTTGTTAATCCACGTGGATGAGGGAACCGGGAGAGCACAGCAAATGAAAGTGGGGACCAAACAATGAAGCTGCTATTAAAATTGAGGTTTATTCATGAAGTACACATAACAGCATGGACAGGAGAAGGTGAAGTATCAAAGATAAAAATAAAGTGCTGCAAGAGCACGAAACGCGTAAGAGGGATACTTCACCTTCTCCTGTCCATGCTGTTATGTGCACTTCATGAATAAACCTCAATTTTAATAGCAGCTTCACTGTTTGGACTCCTATTCATCATCAGTGGAGACGCACGCTACAGAGGAGTCTTGAATAGCCACAGACTGTGAGTACTACAAATATCCTTACCAATGCCATTGTGCTGCTATATGTGGAAAATTATACCTTGCTGCCGTTCACTTGTGATTTAGGGACACAGTGCTACCTGTGATCACCATCAAGATATATTGAATTATCATTTGGCAGGTCCACATTACAGTGTATAATTGGACATTCATTTTATGATTGAAGGTTCATTGATTACCATATGGGTATAGGTTTGGTAATAGGGGTTTGAGCTCTGGAGGAGACTCAGCAGTCTCTTTTTCAACGTTAAAGGGGTGAAGGCCGGTTGTCGAGGTGAAGGTTAAAGTCACTGATGATGACAAGGGAGTTGTGTGAGGGTGAGTGAAGAGAGGAAGCAGTCATACTCATTAAAAAATTGTGTGGGTGAGCCAGGGGGCCGATAACTTACAATGATTGTGATGGATAGGGTAAAGAGAGTAGTCATTAGTCATGGAATTAAAAGGAGGGGAAGGTGAGTTAAAGGAAGATGTCCAGGATGAGGAGACAAGGAGGCCAACTCCTCCTCCAGTGCCAGTGTGATGTAGGGTAAAGGTGAAGTTTGATTGCGTAGATGTGAGGGCATCAGTGTTTTGGGTGGGGATTCATGTTTCGGTGATTCCAAAAATTGCAAGCTAGTTTTGTAGGAAGTGATTGAGGGTGAAGCTAGTCTTATTGCAGATGGATCTTGCATTCCAGAGCGAGAGTGGGAGGTTGGAGAGTGGGAGGGATGGGGGGAGGTGGGAGGAGGTGACAAGGAGAAGGTATATGAAGATACTGGGGTTGCCATGGTGAATGGAGGTTGGCTTGTGGTGAGGAATAGGGGTGGAAAGGACAGGTATTGAGAAGGATGATGACATGGGAGGGAGGAATGGAGGGAGGGATGGATAGGGCAGAGTTTCATTGGGAAAGGGGAAGGGAGGGCATGTGGAGGGAGAGGAGGAGTTGGATGAGTAGCAAGGAGAGACAGGTGATGGTGATATGGGCTTGATGAGGCATAGAATGGGAAGAGGAGAGGATAGTTGGTGAGGGATTGATGATTTCTGAGGTTGGTGTGAAGAGTGGTAGTTCAGCTAGGATTAGGTGTAATTGTAGTGGGGATAGTTGATGGAGGTGTCAGTTAGTGATGAGGCAGTCTGTGTAAGGGTAGAGTGTACAATTAATGGGGGAATAATTTTTAATGGGACCGTTATTTGTTAGCTTTTGCGACAGTAGTGAATCTTGAGAGCCCTGGGAAAAATCAGATTTTGGAAACAATGCTGAAGAGAACAAAAGATTTATAAGCACTTGGAGTTCTGCTGTTCATGGCTCTGGTATTGATGAGGAGGATGAGGAGCGGAGAAAGGAGGTAACAAGGCCAAATACACTATGCTTCATTAGCATAGTTAAGGTAACATTAATGTTGGGTTAATCATATTGATTATCCACTAAAGAGAATAACGTTAACCTGGAGCTAATCAGTGAAATAGCGTATGGAATACTTTTTACGGACGTTAGGGTTACTCGTATGCAAGTAATATGCTAATGATCGGTTACCATAACATCCAGATTCAGAAAAGTCTATTAAATTTAGTGTGGAAAATGTTAACATACAGTAAAAAGTCACACTAAAACTTGCCATTTATTCCCATCCAAACAGGGATTTTCTTAACATTGTTTCATAGAATTACCTAGAAAAAACTACATACTAATATAACGTTTCGATCTGGCACTTAGCCTTTTCTCTTAAAATAACCAACAAACAGTTTATAACCGACACACAGCAGTGCAAAGTTTTTAGCCAGGGGACCAAGTAATGGTCTACCCTTTTTCACAACTGTTTGAAATATTTAACATGTACAGTAGCTGCACTCTGATCATATGAAAGTTTAAAAAAAAATGCCATACTAGCTCTTGCGTTAAAAATACGGCCCACGGGAGGTAACAGTGTCTTGAATGTTGCCGAATATGATAAGAATCATTGCACCTTTTACAGATGACTTGGTGGCAGCAGCAACAGCAGCTGGCACTACTGGTACTGGCTTTTCCTGAGAAACTGACAGTTTCCGTCACATTCCCAATCTGCTTCTCCACATTCTCAATTTTAGTTTCCGTAGTCCTATTACTACCGTTGCTCTAGTCTGACTTAAACTTTCCGTTTCCAGTTTAAATCTCTTTAAATGGTTCATGGTCTAAGCAGTGGGGTGGGTGTGGGAAGACCTTCGGTGGTGGGAATGGGATTCAGTGTCCTTGTCCTTCAACTGATTATTGCTACTGTATAACTGCTGTGAGAAGTAGGTGCACCAGCAGCACTACATTTCATTGTTTTATTATCATCATTACCACAACCAAATCTACGTCCACCTCTTCTTTCCCCACCACGTCTCCTTTCCAAACATTTCTTAAAAGCACTAAAACTTGTATTAGACATGTTGTTAACTTGTTATATATGCTAGGATTACTAGCCTAGGTCAGACAGATTTAGATCATTTGCTACTACAGCCTGTAGCACAGTTTTAATTTCCATCAACTTATTATATCTTAATATATAAAATCGAATGGTTAGTGAGGTTAGTGCTATCTGCGGTGAATGTGATTGGTCCTCAGCCTCTGGCCAATCAGATTGCTGTGTGTGACGTCACTCAACTGCCACTCTCTTCCCCCTTGGCTCGCCGACACCCCCCCCCACACCCCCCCCCACACCCCCCCCCACACACACACACACCCCTACCCCCCTCTCTCTCCCCCCCTTCCTCCCTCGCGGCGCCAGTAGAGGTCCGGCGCTCATCTCTCCCGAGTCCCCTCCCGGCGCTCATCTCTCCCCTTCCTCCGGTCACGTCTCCCTCCCTCCGCTCAACTCTCCCGGCGCTCCGCTCAGCAGCGGACCCCCTTCCTCCCTCGCGCGCCGCGGAGAACAGGCAGCGGACCCCTTTCCTCACTCGCGCGCCGCGGGGAACAGGCAGCGGACCCCCTTCCTCCCTCGCGCGCCGCGGGGAACAGGCAGCGGAACCCCTTCCTCCCTCGGCCGCCGCGGGGAACAGGCAGCGGACCCACTTCCTCCCTCACGGCGCCTAAGATGGCGGCGCGCCCGGAAGGACCCCCTTCTTCTTCCCTCGCGGCGCCGAGTGAGAAGATGGCGGCGGCCGGAAGTAGAGGTAGGTGTCGCTGTAGGTGGTGTGTGTGTGTGTGTGTGTGTCACTGTGTTTGTGTGTCGCCCCCCCTGCCTTTCACGCCCCCCCCTGCCTTTCACGGCCCCCCTGCCTTTCACGCCCCCCCCTGCCTTTCACGCCCCCCCCTGCCTTTCACGCCCCCCCCTGCCTTTCACGCCCGCCCTGCCTTTCACGCCCCCCCTGTCTTTCACGCCCCCCCTGCCTTTCACGCCCCCCCTGCCTTTCACGCCCCCCCCTGCCTTTCACGCCCCCCCCCTGCCTTTCACGCCCCCCCCTGCCTTTCACGCCCCCCCCTGCCTTTCATGCCCCCCCCCTGCCTTTCACGCCCCCCCCCTGCCTTTCACGCCCCCCCCTGCCTTTCACGCCCCCCCCTGCCTTTCACGCCCCCCCCTCACGGCCTCCGGGCAACGCCGGGTATATCAGCTAGTTATATATATATATATATATATATATATATATATATATATATATATATCACTGTCATTAAGGTTATGGTGGGTAAAAAAAGTGACAAAAACCCTCCACAGTAAAGCATAAAGCAACTGTAAATATTACTGTATGTTCATTTGCATGTCTTAGACAGGTCTGCAACCCTGTCTTTCCCCATTGTCACCCAGCATACAGCGCATCCACTGCAGCAAGGGATTCTGGGAAATGACATGCAAATGAGCACTCAGTGCCACCTTTTGTCTCAAGCTCGTATTACACAAGCCAATCCTCAAGCCACTGCATGCTGTTTTAAACACAGCTTTTAAACAGAGGCTGGGATGAGATGCACAGCCATTAGACCTACTCACATACATGTTTCAACCTTGATGGGTATCATCAGTGTGAGGCTGGTCTTAATGGCTTGCAGGTTTGAGACTAGACTAGGTAATCACCACTGTCATTAAGGTTATGGTGGGTAAAAAATGTGACAAAAACCCTCCACAGTAAAGCATAAAGCAACTGTAAATATTACTGTATGTTCATTTGCATGTCTTAGACAGGTCTGCAACCCTGTCTTTCCCCATTGTCACCCAGCATACAGCGCATCCACTGCAGCAAGGGATTCTGGGAAATGACATGCAAATGAGCACTCAGTGCCACCTTTTGTCTCAAGCTCGTATTACAGTGGCTTGAGGATTGGCTTGTGTAATACGAGCTTGAGACAAAAGGTGGCACTGAGTGCTCATTTGCATGTCACGAAGCCGACAACAGCTACAGCAAGCAGGGCGAAACGCGTAGAGTGTACCAATTTTGGACTCAAACGCGACCCGTAGCTGACCAACCCTGCAGCCGTGACGTCATCTTCCTGGACGGGCGCCGTGAGGGAGGCTCTGAACCAGCACACAGATTCGTGAGAGAAAGCCAGCCAAACACCCGAGGGAGGCGGTGAGCAGTTCGGGGAGCTTCTACTTTCTCCATTTGTGAGATACATGCATGATTTTTACTGGCACATTGTAAATGCGCATTTTATTGACCCGTTTTTTAAATTATAAAGTTGTACCTTTTTGATCGCACTATGTAGTTCTCTCTCTATTATATATACATCATCCTGCTGACGGTATCTCTAACAAGGGGGGTCCAGATACAGATGGGTGGCAACCCAATTTGCCAATTGCCTGATTAACTCATACATCTTGTGAGTAATACATTTATACGAGCCAAGACTATATCATTCCACTTTATAGAAACGTCTGCACTTAAATTTTTATTTCTTTCCCCATATGCTCCCCCTGGATGTTTGAGAAAAATACT
This sequence comes from Ascaphus truei, assembly GCF_040206685.1. Lineage (NCBI taxonomy): Eukaryota > Metazoa > Chordata > Amphibia > Anura > Ascaphidae > Ascaphus > Ascaphus truei. Next base: position 40,777,978 of record NC_134485.1, on the reverse strand, counting down.
TGAATCCTTGGAACCCGTGAAACAGGTCCCACCAGTGAGGTTTGAGCTGGGTGGTTGGACTTTAATCATCACACTTCACTTTTTATAGATTTATTCACTATTGTTACTATTTAATTGTTGTTTTGCGCCTTATATCACTTATTCCACAATATAAGACATGCAAATGAACATACAGTAATATTTACAGTTGCTATATATATATATATATATATATATATATATATATATATACACATATATACATATATATATATACATATATACATATATATATATATATATATATATATATATATATATATATATATATATATATATATATATATATATATATATATATATATATATATATATACATACAATATCATTTCCACGAAATCAGCAGAAAGCACTCAGGTAAGGGAAGAAAATCAACAATTGTATTTAAACAAAGCATGAAAATCCAAGTTTCGGTCCCAAAAATGGACCTTCCTCAAGGCTCTGCACTGCGGAAGGTCCATTGTTGGGACCAAACATTGGATTTTCATGCTTTGTTTAAATACTATTGTTGATTTTGTTCACTTACAGTACCTGAGTGCTGTCTGCTGATTTCGTGGAAACGGTATTGTACATTTGTTATTATTGTATGGGACATGCACCAATATTAATCGAATGACTATTGGAGTGCTGCCTGCTTTATTATCTATCTATCTATCTATCTATCTATCTATCTATCTATCTATCTATCTCTCTATCATCGATTAAAGTAAAAAACCTATATATGTGATGTAACCGACCTACAGTATAAGCTAACACAGATGGTTAAAAGTAATTCAATTAAAATATACTACAGCAAGTGGTACAGTTAGTAGTAATTATATACACTACTTTAATATTAAATAGTCAGGTGGTGTGTGTGGACACTGGATCGGGGTATATTTATAATAGTCCATTTTTATTCGTTTTTTCAGTTTTTTCTTCTCATAAAACAGTATGGGTCATTTAGTTCAATCCTTTGGCCAAAATATTTCAAGCCTGCAACCATGTCAAGGAAGACACAATCTGTAGGTCCTATACTAATAATTTTGTGAAAAAGTGAGACAGACACAGTTTCAGAGGAGTCTTCTTGAAGATACCATGTGAGAGATCGACAACTTGTGTCCACCACATGTCTTATAACAGCCTGCGTGAATTTCTATGTTACTGTATGTGAAACAGAAAACAAATTCCAACCCACATCCCTCTAAATCAGTGGTTCTTAATGGTTTTTGAATATTTGGACCCCAAGTTCCTCAAGTATTTACCGGCAGACCCCCACACTATTAAATAATATAATTTCATAAACGTGTTAAAAATTAGCAAAACAAATATGAACTCAGGATAGGATACAGTGAGTAACAAATGATGGACATGCTCCACACACCCCCAGGGGTCCATGGACCACAGGTTAAGAGCCCCAGATCTAGATCTCTATCTTTAATGCAATTTACCTTACTCAATTCAACTAACCATTTCTGATCTCTTAATTCTTTTCAATATGCTGCATAAAGCCTGCAATGCAATATCTTATTTTCAAGTTCACAATATGGATCTTTCATTGCATATTCTATCCACAAGGTAAACCTCACCAAGGCAAACCCCAAATGGCACATCTTGCACTAGCAAAAAATATTTACCATATTTTTTTAAAGCAGAACTCTCCTTGCTTCTATTTCATTTTCATAGAGAAATAACTCTCCAACTTCCACAGCTGAAAAACATGTATTGTCTACTGGCAGCAAAAGAGTTTGAAAAAAAATAGGGTTACTATCCTCTAAGTATACAGTACAGTACATCAAGAGCTACAATTTGGTCGTCACCCAATACATACAGTAGCAAGCTCAAACTGTATTTATAGTTTTCCCTTTCTCCTCTTCTGCAATTCCCTTCTGCACATCTGATAAACCTACACCTATACTCCCTACAGGGAATGGATGGAGTTACCCTTTCTGAGGCAACAATTCAATGAGAAGGCATTTTAATGCGAGCAAAATGAATCCTGTTTAGTTGCCGTGTGCTTCATGAGTTTGAGCTCTGCAATAACCATCCCTCATTACATTTTCTGTACGCATTGTTTATACATATGTGGCTAATGAATGATCATATAAATAATCAGCCTAATTTAATCTAATAACAAATCCTGAGACTGGTAATTTTTTTTACGAGATGAGTATGTACAATTAGAAACAATTATAATTTCCTTTAGCATTAGCCAGTTTATATCCATTTACAATGATTTACGATGCATTGAGTATTATATCAGAGTTTTCCTGCGCTTCATAGAAATTTATTTACCATAGAACTCACTCAAGTGAATGGCCATATGTCAAGCAAACTAATTAAAATGTTGATGCATTGTTTTTTGATCTCCTGTCTCTTTCCTTCTGCCTCTTCTAACCTAGTTTATCTTCCATAACATTTGTATTTCTCTTACACTCGTATGGTTTTTTTCCCTTATTAATTCCTCTAAGATTATTCACTGCCGCTCTCTGCCTTTAAGTATTTTTGACAGAACAGAGACCTTTGCTCTAACAGCCATTCCTCACAGAAGAGAAGAGGAGGAGGTGCGGTTGAGGATCCTTCCAACCCCCCTACTGATCTGTGTTTGTGCCTTAGTCGGTGTTGCATTTTAATAAAATTAAACTTTGATCATACACGAAGATCAACTTTATGCCTCAAGTGTTCTCTTTTGTCATGTTTCCATTAAAATTCATTGGGCAACTACATAAGTCTAGAATATTAAATAGATGTATCCTTTTTATTTTTATGAGCTAGGTCAATGACATCATAACTCATTATATTTTACAATATTCACTTATAGACTTTCAGAGTCTACATGAAGTAACATTTGTAAATTATTTTGTAAAGGAAATATAACATTGGCTTATACCCTGTGTTAGGAAGATTAAAGGTTAACATTCATCAGCATTTTTTTTTTGTTGGATGTGGATGCTAATGCAAACAGATTAATTGTATTGGAAGTGATGGTATTGAATACATAAACCTGATGAATAAGCAGAAAGAAAATATTTAAAATACTTGCAAAATACATAGTTCAGGAATAGGTATGACACTAATTGACAAAGATTAGATACCTAGCCATGGAGAAATGTACAAGCTCAGTTGAGTGGGTGTTGATGGATGCAAATAAGTTCTATACAACATATAAATATGTACCCAACAAGTTGTGTACTAGATTATATTAGCTAGTAGAAAAAGGTACTACAGTGATAATTACATTATTTTCAATTTTAGGGTGTTATTCAATAAGGTTCCATGTGGCCAATTATAAAGGGATTAGCCGAAAACTGCAACTCAATTACTGAATAATTTCACAAATTTCAATCTTTCATTTGATCTTAAAAATATGTGCATTGACAACACTACACAATGGAGTAGAATTTACAACATTGGAGGAGATCATTGTGCCACAAATGGACAACAACCAGGCTTCTTAAAAATCCCAGGAAACTATGCCCGGTTGCCTATTCTCGTCAGAGTAAGCATGGGGTTAATATTGGGCAAATAGATTTTGCCCTGTTTATTGCAATATATCTTGTATGGGCCACCCGTGAAAGCAGTGGTACTGCTGGTACCTGTATATTTCAGATGTACATTGAATTATGATGTGAAAGATCTGCTTGGTGCAAGAGATTATGGATAATTGGGGGTTCATTTGTACTTTCTCTGCAAAATGACTTGTAATCACTATGATCATTGTAACTATCAGACATTGTGTGCCCAGGGAGCCCAAAGAAATGTATATTTTTTTAGGTGTGTTCCCAATGTGTTTATTCTGTGCCCTTTGTTGTGGAAATAAGCAGAGCTTAGAGACATCTGTGCTGCTTGCATTTTATTTTTGCAGATGAAAGAGCTGCAGCTGAGTGATAAGCCCACGTTAAGTCAGAGGACTTGTTTTTGTGCATTCCAAGTGGAGTTCTTCCTTTCCCCCTCCTTGCTAACAAAATGTTTAATACCTCCATATCCTGGAGGGCCTTTGAAGCTCAGTGGGCGGAATAGCCCCTGTTTCCCATGCAAATGGATTTTTATCCATACTGAATGACTTCTTCTGAACCTTACTTTAATAAAAATATAAACCTTGGGTACTTTTAAAACCATTTTCTTTTCCACTTATAAAGAGAAACCTTACCATATGCATATACCGTTGAATGTTATTCAATTCCCTGCCCAGTCTTACTGTTCTGGTCTGTGCTGAAGCAGAGATATTTGGCGGTAAGCAGCAACTTACTTTCTAGGGAGGATTTTATCCGGTGTTCTGTGTTCTTCATGTCCTCAGGAATCTGGGGGGATTCCTGAGTACATGTTTCGGGGTAACCCGCAACACTGGCCCCCTTCTACTCAAACACACCCTGACAACATGTTACCGTAAAATCACCCCTGAAGCTCACGCCCTGCACATCTCCTTTGGTTGGCCCTCCTGAAACAGTAAAAATACACATGCACCTTTATTACAAATGCAGTTACATGCCATGATTGGGTTGAAGAGCTGACAATCACAATTCCCCAATATGGCTCTGGGGCACCCAGCCGGGCCAAATACATTTATTAATGGCCTGGGTACCCCCTCACCATCACAGTTTTGTTTCCACTTCTCTTTATGCAGTGGAAGATATACAAATGTCAATAACAAATTTAGCAGTGCAGGATCTGCTGAGGGCGTCTACCTTGGCGTGGTTGCAGGGTTGAAATGTTTTGGCCAGAGGATTTAACTTAATGACCTATACTTAGCTCGAATAAAGTGTGTCGCCAGTGTACGACAAAAGAAATCAGATAGTATTGAACAAAATTTGTCAAAATGGATGTAGCATTAGGGCCTTTTTGTCTATCCACTATCCACTTACCGAGCACCCTGTAAAAGCCTGATATACTGAGTAATGCCATTGCATATAACCCATTTGTTTTGACCTCCTTTAGAGCTGGGTAAGGAGGGTTACATTTGTTTTTCACTACCACCTCTACGCTGACGACACCCAAATCTACATGCCTTCTGAATTCTTCCCCTCTTTCTAGACTTGTGTCACTTACAGTCTATTTGCTGGATGTGTTATCACTACCTCAAACTCAACATGTCCTAGACAGAATGAATCATTTGGCCTCTTTCCAGACGTTTAGGTGTCATCCTTGACTCCTCCCTCTCCTTTTCACCATACAATCAGCTCCTAATCAATTCCTGTCGTTCCATCTCCAAAACATTTGTAAAAAAATGCAATTAACTTACCACGCAATCTATCAAAATGCTAATTCATTTACTTGTATATCCCCAGTGGACTACTTTGACCTTGCCATATCGGTCTCCCCCTCATTTGAGTGCCCCTCACCCTCCAGTCCATCTTAAATGCTACAGTGCTCATTCACCTACTCAACCTACATGCACTGCTTCACTGAGTAAACCCCTGGGCAAAAAGGTTTTGGTTTTCATCTACAGAACAAAGCTCTCTATGACACAGCTTATTTCTATATTTCCAATCTCATTCCCAAACACTCTCCCACATACAGTGTGCCCTGCTCATGAAAAATATATAATCGTTAAACCCTTTTAAAATGTAGTTGTTTTTAAAAGAAAAACATTGTACAGCTCTACTCATAAATCATTCAGCAAAGATGTTATTAACAGCCAATAAATTAAAAAGAAACAGAGTCGTAACAGCGTTTTAACAACAACAAAAAACATATTTTTTTGTGTGTAAAAAAAGTATTCATTAAACAGTATAGCCGTGTCAGTATGGTCAGAGCTCAACCTACCTAACAGATATAGTAACTTAACACAGAGGAAACGAGTAAAAGCAGTGTTGATTGTGATATTTCTAAAATATACAAATCATTTCAAAGTAACATTATCCCCTCTAAAAAATATCATAGACCCTCATAATTTTTTTTACTGTAACTTCCGTAGTTATAGTATGTGGAACAAATACTGTATTCAGCAGTACTCATATTTTATTAAGTCAATCGCTCACTCTTGTAAGTTGTCCATATGTTCAAAACCACAAAAATGTAAACTTCTTAATGTCCCCATCCTTCCATTTTAGCATTCACCTATAAAGCATTACAGTTATTTTTTTTTAAATCTTCATAGTGTAATCCTGTTTTTCAGTTTCCTAATATAGGCAATACATTGGTAGCCATGTTGTGTGTGTGTGTGTGTGTGTTGCAGAGGGGGTGTCATGTTGTGTGTGTGTGTTGGCAGGGGGTGCCATGTGTGTGTATTTCAGGGGGGTGCCATGTTGTGTGTGTTGCAAGGGGGGTGTCATGTTTTTGTGTGTGTGTCTTGCAGTGGGGGTGCCATGTTGTTTGTGGGTGTTGCAGGGGGTGTGCCATGTTGTGTGTGTGTGTGTGTGTGTTGCAGGGGGGTGCCATGTTGTGTGTCTGTGTTGCAGAGGGGGTGTCATGTTGTGTGTTTGTTGCAGGGGGATTGCCATGTTATGCGTGTGAGTGTTGCGGGGTGGGGGTGCTATCTTTGTGTGTGTGCTGCGGGTGGAGATTCCATTTTTTTGTGCTGGAGGGGGGGTTGTGTTGGAGGGGTATTTTGTGTGTTGGGGGACAGGGGGGTATTATGAGTTTTGAGGAGGGCGGTATTATATGTATTTATTTATAAAAATGTTTTACCAAGAAGTAATACATTGAGAGTTACCTTTCATTTTAAAGTATGTCCTGGGCACAGAGTTATAAAATTACATGGTTACATTAAAAGAACAGGGTTATAAAGTCAATTCACAGACATTTCATGGACAGATAGAGTTTAAAATTGGGTACAAGGGATACAGGGCTTGTGAGTTTCAGATTGAAATAGAGCAGCTTTAACATCACCAAACATCAGCAAACGGCAGCAAGAGACTCATACCCGTTGGCTGCCCTTCACCTTTGGGGCAAAGAAGATGGACACTGGGGTGGATAAGATTCAACACAGCTGTGAATACAAAGTTCTTTGTATTCTTGGCTCATTAACATTCCAGTGGGTGGGGTTGACATTCCACAAAGTACAAGCAAATGTTAACGCTTAGCATGTTGCTCCTGTGCAGAGGGGAGCAGCTCTTGGGGAGCCCCATCAGGCTCTCTGCCTTCGGGGAAATGCAGATGTACACCGGGGTGGTTGAAATTCAATGCAGTTGTGTATTGAGGAGAGGGCGGTATTATGTGTATTGAGTAGGGAAGTATTGTGTGTATTGGTGAGAGGGCGGTATTATGTGTGTTAAGGAGGGGGGTATTATGTGTATTGTTGAGAGGGTGGTATTATGTGTGTTGAGGAGGGCGGTATTATGTGTATTGTCGAGAGGGTGATATTATGTGTATTGAGGAGGGGGTATTATGTGTATTGTCGATAAGGGCGGTATTATTTGTATTTAGAAGGCAGTATTATGTGTATTGAGAGGGCGGTATTATGTGTATTGAGGGGAGGGCGGTATTATGTGTATTGAGGGGAAGGCGAGATGAAAAAATGTAGTGGGGGCAAAAAGGTATGGGCGTATGGGTGGCAAAATTGTAAATCCACCACTGTATGTGGGGTGTATGACCTGCAGAAGTGGACTGATTCAAAGTTATCAGGATATCTTCTCTCACCTAGCATTTCACTTTTTTGGTCTAATTTATTCTATGCCAGTGCAGTTTGATGTTTTTTGGGAAGACCAATCACTCCTAGGAATGTATGAATGAGCATAGATCGAGTATATGACTGTCTCTTAAGAAAGGGGTCTACTAAATCTGTTGCTAGACATTGCCTTGAGCAAGGTCACCAACTATCGTTATTATGATATGTGATCATTGATCAGAAACGAAACCCAGGCGAAAAGGTTATACCTGTAAGCTGCTTTTGAAACGGAATTCAATTTGGGGTGTTTTCTCTGATACTGACATTGTCATCATGGACCAGTGGGATTGAAACTGTATTACGACGTGTGAACTCAGCATTAGGCTATATATAAGTGGTTTACTGTGTATTTTTGTAATTTTGGATGTAGCATTGGACTTCTCTGTCACTTGTTGTATACATTTGCCATGCTCAGTAGCTCTCCTTTTTGACACTTATACACATATATATTTTGTGGGGGCTCAGGGGTTCCTAAAATTAGCTTGCTGGGGTTCTGTGTGTTGTTTGTTAACTTATTTTCAGCTGGTCTCAACTGTTGGAGGTTAATGTCTCTTTCCCAGGGTTTAAGCTCGCCCCTCCCCACTTCCCAAGTCAGCAGGTCTTTTTCATTCTACTGGATATATATCCAATGTTGGTCTTTCTCCCTCCTAATAGAGGTAAATGAGAATTTTAATTCTAATAGAGGTATATTAGTATTTTATCTGGTAGTGTTAGGACCTGCAAACTGGGTCTGCCTTGACGTGGCTTGTAGGCTTACGATGCTTTGGCCAAAGGGTTAAACTAAATGATCCTTTTTCAAGAGAATATATAAATATTTTACTGTGTATTTTAGTCATATTGGATGTAGCATTGGGCTTCTCTGTCGTTTGTTGTATACATTTTCCACGCTCAGTAGCTCTCCTTTTTGACACTTATATACATATATATTTTGTGGGGGCTCATGGTTTCCTTTAATGAGCTTGCTGGTGTTCTGTGTGTTACAGTTCCAAAGTGCAGGGAAATATTTTCAGGCGAGGAGAATCGTGCTTGTGCAGCCAACACAACATAATGTACTGTAGACAAATAAATTCTTCAAAATGCAGGTCTGCTTTAGGACAAAGGTACAACGTACATCTTTACTCACAAGTTCATAATGCAATTCTTTATTTATTGTTACAGCCAAGAACAGAGGAGGAACAATGTTTCAGGTCCCGTATGGACCTTTCATTATTTGTGTAACGGATCGGGGGACTCGCGCCTCTCAGCGTGTCCTGTCACCTCAGGTCCCACTGCAGCTAGCTGCCCCGGTTCCCCACTTCCCCACTCTCTCCCCTCCTCCTCTCCCAGCCATTCCTCCGCGGCACGGTCCGCACGCAATCGGGGCACGCGCGCAGCTGCCTCACTGAACGCGCACGCTCCCGATTGCTTGTGACGTATCAAGGGACACGCGCCCCTCGGCGTGCCTCCGTCACCCCAGCCCTTACTGTTCCTGGCTCCACCGCTCCTTCTTCCCTTCTGCCTCTCATGCCGAGCCGTTCCTCCACGATGCATTCCACACGCCCAGGCACACAGTCGGTGCGTGCGCATAACAACCTTACAGAAGGCGCGCGCACCTGATCTAGTTATCAGCCTTCCCCATGCACTGGCTCTGCCCCCCGTCGCTTGCAGGCAATTGCCCTGGATTATCTCCCTGTCTCCTCCCCTGCTCACACGGACCTATCCCTGCAAATACCCAGACAAACCTCTGCTCCAACCTTCACTCCTATTGGACCTCCTTCCTTTATTACCCCACTCTGTCCTCTCAGTCCTTGCTCTGCATAGCTTTCCTGTAGCTCCTGTGTGTGCAGTGTCTATGCCTAGCTCCTTTGTCTGTTTCAGCTCGGGTTCCTGTCCCTGGCCCTGTTTGGATTCCTTTGGTGTGAACTTGGACTTTGCTTTGGACTTGCTAACAAAACGCGTAGGATTATTGCTTTTATTGGTACCTTTTATGTCCATTATTTTTATCCTTTAACAGTTTTGTTGGATAGTTATTGAGCTACATTTTTTGCTGCCATGTATCTATGCTATACCGCTTGGGTGTCTCCCATTGGAGGTACGCCCCTTGTGTGACATCACACGTACAGAGGCGGCACATTTTATTTGAGTGCGGCTAGCTCCGCAAGCCTTGGGATGCCCCGGCATGCTAGCCGCACTCCCTCGGCGTGCCGCGCGTCATCGACGCGCGGTCACGCGTCATCGGGTGCCTGCGCCCCCTGCACGCGCGTCCAGGGCTCCCCGAGGGAGCCCTGGTGTCCCGCGATGTGGGGGACAGCGGCAGGGGGTTCCGGGGGACCCGGCGGACCCGGCAGTGGGAGGGAGAAAGCCCCGATCGGAGGGCGCTCCTCCGTGTCTTCGGCGCGCGCCCGGCACCCTCTGGCACGCGCCAGGTTACTGCTGCGGCCGAAACGGGCAAATGCTCGAATAAACTCGACCGCAGCAGTATGCGCGTAGCATTACGTCACAGTCAGCCGACGGACTTTTAAGCACAGATGCGTAACACGCAACTGTATCCTGTCAGCATTGATACTTTGTTGAGTGGACTTAGAGACTTTGTCCCAACGCACACATAGTGTGTCCTTTTGGAGTAAGAACTTTTCATCACTACAGTACCACGGACGCGGCAACGGAGTTCCTGCAACACGTGACTTGGATGACCTGGACGCTGGTGACTAACTGCAGCCACGGAGTCAGACGACATCTGGAGAGTGCTGAAGTCTACCTACCTGAGGAATCTCCCACCATTGCCTACCCTGATGCCAGCTGTGTGGTAACTCGTGTATTGATACACGAAATGCTTATGTTCTATTTTTTTGATGTACGCAGAATACTTACCCTATTTTTACACTAAATATGTTTTGATATACTTCACCATTTGCGTTTTACGCTTGTTTTTTGTATTTTGTCTCTACTCGTGAAGAGCCTATTTCCTTGATTTGAATTTGTAACTGTTGTCTAGGGACATTAATCCATTTTGGAAGATACGAAACTATATTTTAGTTGACTAATTTGGTATATCGTAGGATTCCCTTCTCAAGGGTTCATCAATTAATTTACCATTACCATTACTCAAAAACAGCAAGCTTGACCCTACCTGTCTTTCTAACTATCGACCTGTCTCCCTCCTGCCTTTTGCCTCTAAACTCCTTGAACGTCTTGTATTCTCTCGCTTGCTCCATTTTCTCAACACCTATTCTCTCTTAGACCCTCTACAATCTGTCTTCCGCACTGCTCACTCCACGGAAACAGCCCTCACTAAAATAACTGACAACCTCCATGCTGCCAAAGACAGAGGTCATTACACTCTGCTCATATTACTCGACCTCTCTGCAGCATTTGATACTGTGGATCACCCTCTTCTCCTTCACATTCTCCATACTCTTGGTATTCGGAACAAAGCTCTATCCTGGATCTCATCCTACCTCTCCCATCGTACTTTCAGTGTCTCTTCTGCTAACACCTCCTCCTCTTCTATTGATCTCTCTGTGGGGGTACCCCAGGGCTCTGTCCTGGGACCTCTTCTCTTTTCTCTGTACACACTCTCTCTAGGTGACCTAATAACATCTTTTGGGTTTAAATATCACCTCTATGCTGACGACACACAAATATACTTTTCAACACCCGACCTTACACCTGCTATACAGACCAAAGTTTCTGAATGTCTCTCTGCTATATCATCCTGGATGGCCCTCCGTCGCCTTAAACTCAACATGGCTAAAACAGAGCTCCTCATACTTCCTCCCAAACCTGGCCCTACTACCTCCTTCCACATTACTGTTGGAACTACGATCATTCACCCAGTAGCCCAAGCATGCTGCCTAGGGGTCACACTCGACTCCTCTCTCACATTCGCCCCTCACATTCAAAACATTTCTAAAACCTGTCGCTTTTTCCTCCGCAATATAACAAAGATACGCCCTTTCCTCTGTTGTTCGACTGCTAAAACTCTGACTCAGGCCCTCATTCTCTCCCGTCTTGATTACTGTAACCTCCTGCTGTCCGGCCTTCCTGCCTCTCACCTGTCTCCCCTACAATCTATCCTAAATGCTGCTGCCAGAATCACTCTACTCTTTCCTAGATCTGTCTCAGCATCTCCCCTCCTGAAATCCCTCTCCTGGCTTCCAATCAAATCCCGCATCTCACACTCCATTCTTCTCCTCACTTTTAAAGCTTTACACTCTTCTGCCCCTCCTTACATCTCAGCCCTAATTTCTCGCTATGCACCATCCCGACTCTTGCGTTCTGCTCAAGGATGTCTTCTTTCTACCCCCTTTTTATCTGAAGTCCTCTCCCGCCTTATACCTTTTTCACTGACTGCCCACACCTCTGGAATGCCCTTCCCCTCAGTACCCGACTAGCACCCTCTCTATCCACCTTTAAGACCCACCTTAAGACACACTTGCTTAAAGAAGCATACGAATAGCACTGTGAACATTCTGAACACATGATACATAAAGCTTGGCCCCCTGCAGACGCACTTACTAGAACTCCCTCCTACTGTCTCTGTACGTTCTCCCTACCTACCAATTAGATTGTAAGCTCCTCGGGGCAGGGACTCCTCTTCCTTAATGTTATGTTTATGTCTAAAGCACTTATTCCCATGATCTGTTATTTATATTATCTGTTATTTATTTGATTACCACATGTATTACTACTGTGAAGCGCTATGTACATTAATGGCGCTATATAAATAAAGACATACAATACAATTTACAATATGTTTAATATTAGGATTAAACTTGTAAATGCTGTGATATTTCTGTACATTTATATTTGAAAGAAGTAAATTGGCTTTGTTTACCATTACCATTACTCAAAAACAGCAAGCTTGACCCTACCTGTCTTTCTAACTATCGACCTGTCTCCCTCCTGCCTTTTGCCTCTAAACTCCTTGAACGTCTTGTATTCTCTCGCTTGCTCCATTTTCTCAACACCTATTCTCTCTTAGACCCTCTACAATCTGTCTTCCGCACTGCTCACTCCACGGAAACAGCCCTCACTAAAATAACTGACAACCTCCATGCTGCCAAAGACAGAGGTCATTACACTCTGCTCATATTACTCGACCTCTCTGCAGCATTTGATACTGTGGATCACCCTCTTCTCCTTCACATTCTCCATACTCTTGGTATTCGGAACAAAGCTCTATCCTGGATCTCATCCTACCTCTCCCATCGTACTTTCAGTGTCTCTTCTGCTAACACCTCCTCCTCTTCTATTGATCTCTCTGTGGGGGTACCCCAGGGCTCTGTCCTGGGACCTCTTCTCTTTTCTCTGTACACACTCTCTCTAGGTGACCTAATAACTTCTTTTGGGTTTAAATATCACCTCTATGCTGACGACACACAAATATACTTTTCAACACCTGACCTTACACCTGCTATACAGACCAAAGTTTCTGAATGTCTCTCTGCTATATCATCCTGGATGGCCCTCCGTCGCCTTAAACTCAACATGGCTAAAACAGAGCTCCTCATACTTCCTCCCAAACCTGGCCCTACTACCTCCTTCCACATTACTGTTGGAACTACGATCATTCACCCAGTAGCCCAAGCACGCTGCCTAGGGGTCACACTCGACTCCTCTCTCACATTCGCCCCTCACATTCAAAACATTTCTAAAACCTGTCGCTTTTTCCTCCGCAATATAACAAAGATACGCCCTTTCCTCTGTTGTTCGACTGCTAAAACTCTGACTCAGGCCCTCATTCTCTCCCGTCTTGATTACTGTAACCTCCTGCTGTCCGGCCTTCCTGCCTCTCACCTGTCTCCCCTACAATCTATCCTAAATGCTGCTGCCAGAATCACTCTACTCTTTCCTAGATCTGTCTCAGCATCTCCCCTCCTGAAATCCCTCTCCTGGCTTCCAATCAAATCCCGCATCTCACACTCCATTCTTCTCCTCACTTTTAAAGCTTTACACTCTTCTGCCCCTCCTTACATCTCAGCCCTAATTTCTCGCTATGCACCATCCCGACTCTTGCGTTCTGCTCAAGGATGTCTTCTTTCTACTCCCTTTTTATCTGAAGTCCTCTCCCGCCTTATACCTTTTTCACTGACTGCCCACACCTCTGGAATGCCCTTCCCCTCAGTACCCGACTAGCACCCTCTCTATCCACCTTTTAGACCCACCTTAAGACACACTTGCTTAAAGAAGCATACGAATAGCACTGTGAACATTCTGAACACATGATACATAAAGCTTGGCCCCCTGCAGACGCACTTACTAGAACTCCCTCCTACTGTCTCTGTACGTTCTCCCTACCTACCAATTAGATTGTAAGCTCCTCGGGGCAGGGACTCCTCTTCCTTAATGTATGTTTATGTCTGAAGCACTTATTCCCATGATCTGTTATTTATATTATCTGTTATTTATTTGATTACCACATGTATTACTACTGTGAAGCGCTATGTACATTAATGGCGCTATATAAATAAAGACATACAATACAATTTACAATATGTTTAATATTAGGATTAAACTTGTAAATGCTGTGATATTTCTGTACATTTATATTTGAAAGAAGTAAATTGGCTTTGTTACCCTTTTCAAAAGAGAGTGGCTTAGTCCACAATAGGAAGTAAGGATAAAATTAATTTTATTTGGCCCCTCACAAATATGTTTTCCACCCAGACCCACATTTGTCCTGTTATTTTTTTGTGAAGTTGCTCAAATTACTACAACATTTTATTAAAATCATCCGATTCTCTGTACTTCTGTCTTTTAAGAGGGGAAGTGATACTAATAAATTGAGCTCGCATTTAAGGTTTGTGTGATTCCAAAGCTTGGGATTAATATTAATATTGTTTTTCTTACAAAAGTAATCAAACAAATCTGTCAGAAGGACTATATATTTTCTATATATAGTTCTATAACAGATTTTCATTTAAACACTTCTGAGGTCCAGTATGGGTTAATGATATAAAAATAAGTACTATTACATGATCAGGCCAAGTGATCTGATCTCTGCATTCTTCAACTGTGGGTAGAGATCTTGATTTAATAACCTACAATCAATCCTACTGTAAACCCTATAAGGGCCAGTGTAAAGGTATAATTTCTTCAAATTAGGTTCAATATTCTCCAGCAGTCTAGACTAACAATTAACCATTTTTTGGAGTGATTGAATAACCATATTTGAGATCTGGTCTCCCAGTTATTAGGTTACACATGGAAAAATCCTCTGTGAGAATTCTCATGTGAAGAAGAAATTGGGAAACCAGTTACATTTAGTAAATACAGTTTTGGTGATAGGCCACATCTACTGTATATGCAGTATTCTACCACTTCAGCACACATAAGTTTAATTTGAGTTGCAAGTTATATCTTAAAAATATATGGTATTGTTCTATTTCTGTTTTTATCTAATCTGGTGACAAAACCATAACCCAACACAACCGTTTATAGTAAACTGCATATAGAGTAATGTATGTTTCTTGTAACATTCTTTTCTGTAACTGAACACTGCTTTTGTATATTAAATCTATCTAAAATTTAATAAATATTGTGCTTGGGCTCTAATTGAACTTTCCACGTTTTGAAGAGAGTAACTGTATTTTCGGACATATTGTGCTACAATAGTTTCTTTTTGTGTTAATTATGTAACGGGTATTCCCCCCCCCCCAATCGCATATAGAGGGTATGTGAGGGGGAACCTATATGTTATCAAGTGTGGTGCATATACCTGCAGGCTCACAGGAGGCGTGAGCCAGCAGGTATATAATGACCCTAACATAGGAACCCACCCAGAAACCACATACACCAGTATTATGGATAACAGATTTACTGAATGAATAAACGATAACAATACATTACAATTGTACTCATAACATCACCACCGTATAACATCCCCACAGTGCCCACAGCCCAACCCCCTTTGTCCCGTGGTCAGCGCTGCCACTATGTGTTAACAGAATGTTATGATCTTTGTTGGTGCACGTATAGAGTACCTGCCGAGTGCTCCTGCACTCGGACCTGCAAGGACTTCACAAAGGATCAGTCGTAGGATGGCGTAATCTGATCCCAAACCGGCCTCCTTGCACGCGGACCGCCAGGGGTGATCCCAACCTGGAAACAGTCTCTGCGGACCCCAACTTGGATCCAAACCTCTTAGCAGGAACCGCAGCGTCCGCTGTGTCCCTATCTAATCTACCCTACTGTGACAGGATCCCTAACATAGGGCTTGTCCCTACCGCACTACGTGACACGCGCTATACTATAGGCCGTCCCTACAGCACAGCAACCTGTAATGGCTTTGGGGGAAACTCCAAGGGGTTAACAGGGGTTAATAACCTGCCCCACCCCCTTAACTCTTCCCAGTATGACTACTACTTAACTTATCCCAGCGCCTGCAGCAACAAGCTGTGACCCACTGGATGCTCGCAGCTAAAGTGCTGAGAAACAAGGTGCCTACCTGTCAGACCTCACAGCACTGACAGCCATGACTCTGACAAGGCAGCACTACACTAAGGCAGCGTCCCTATCTTGGGCGTCTACCTACTGTTGGCTAGCCTAGTGCAGATCCTCTCCAGAAATCCTGACCTTGTTAACAGGCTATCCCTTCAGGCATCCTACCCCTAGCACTACCTCAAGGTGACTAGAACAGCTATAGCCCCTCTCCAGACCCACTAACTTAGTGGGGAGTTGGGGCCTACCTGGGGTGTGGGTACCTATCTGGGTGCAGGAGCTGCACTAACTCCCCGCACCCTTCCTTCCCTCACAGCTCCCTGACTCCAACTCCAGCGAGGGCTAAGCACGCGAAATGTATCCTTCTCTTGCCAGCGCAATCCTGCAGCCATATTGGCTCCTATGAGGCACCTGGTGCCTCCCTCACTATGCTCCATGGGAGTTGTAGTCCCATAGAACCTATCTTGGCATTGGGGCCGCGTGTGCACTTGCCCTGCGCATGCGCGAGTCTTTAGTGGCCGCCTCAACCTTTCCCTACCTACTCTCACCCTCGCGTGACTTCCTAAGGCCTGCCGTAACTGGCTAACTAGCCCTGCGCATGCGCAATCTATCTGGGGTCTTCCCGGCGCTCCGGTGCCCTTGCGCATGCGCAACGCACCTGTAACGGCGGCGCTCTGCTTACCGAGCCGCCAAGACATTAGAGACGCGATCACGGCCCTAGCGACGGCCCAATTGCGTCCCCGGCAACCGGCCCGCTCGCGGAGGCAGAGCACTACTCCCTGCTCCGGCCCCCACCCTTGGAAGCAGCCGTCGGGTCCGTCGCTGGCTCCGGCGGCACCCGCGACCCTGCTGCACCAAGAGAGGGGGGTCTCAAGGAGCTGCTGGAGACCATGGCTACACTCTCCCCCTGGTGAAACACCCAACGTCCCCGCTTGGGGAACGACAACAATCGGCATAAAAGTTATATAATCAAAATGCATGGCACAGAAAATACAACTTATCATTTCGACTTTACAGAACAGGGTACATGGCAATTCACACCCAATAATACCCGAGGCCAGCTTAGTATCAGCTGCTTGCTGAGGCCTTTTGTGGGGTGCCCCTAACTGATCAAGCCTTTACCCGGCCATCCGCGGCATGGATGCGGTAGGCCAGGAGGCCAGGACCTTTCCCGCGGTCCACTACGTGTTGAATGAAGCGCTCCTTTTTGGGCTTAAAGGAGGCAGCTTTCTCTGAATCCCTCGTTACACAGTCTTTGTCCCTACATACAGGCGAGGCTTCCACTGGGAAGCGAGCAATGGACAATGTCTCTTTCCTCAAAGTCTCTGGGTCACCTGGCAGGGGGTAAAGGGTAGATACCTTACCACTGCGGTGATTCCCGGTGGCCAACAGGTCCTCGGGGACGCTGTCAGTTCCCACCTCGGCAGTCTTGGGACCGGCCCCTGGCACTTCTGGGGCAGTCCACTTACTCGCTGGAAACTCGGGAGCATTGGATCCCAGTCCTGGGACCACTGGTGTCGGATCGCACGGGCTCACACTCAGATCAGGAGCCTGTGGGAAGTAAAGAGGTTCCTCACCACTCCGCTGGCTTGCGATGGGTTCCGCTTCATCTGGAACACGATCAGGTAGATACGGGTCCACTCGCACCACTGGACAGCTACCTTCTAAGGAGGACACCTCCGCCAGGACACGATGCAGAGGGGAGCCATTCGCAATGGTGACCAGACTTAAGGAGCTATCGTGCTCCGCGGTCACCTGGAGGCTCACCCCCAACACCCCTTGGGCAGTCGACTCACCCTTGTCTTCGTTAGGTATGGGTCCCAAGCCTAGGACCGATGGTACCATCGTAGTAGGCTGGACTGGCCGTTGTAGGGCACTCAGGCCCACAGCAGGGTCCGCAACATCTGGATACACCTCCTCTAGGGCACACGAGCCCACAGCAGGCTCTGTATCCGCCAAAATAGTTGGTTCGATGATTTCACTAAAGGAAGACGGGGGTATAGACACCTTACCCTGTGATTCCTCTGTCTCTTCTGTATCACCTCTGGGGTGGTTCACCGGTAGGCACATCGCCACCGATAGGACTTCAACCTCTTCCCCGGAGGATATCACGATAGTATCCTCCGCATGGGAGTCACCGGGGTCTTCTGCGATACAGCCAGTGGTTGTTGGTACGAAGCTGGCGTGCTCCGGTACCTCCACTGCGGTCGCGCTCTTCTCCACCAATGGTTCACTTGGCTCCTTAGCTGGCTCTGTAGGCTGGGGTACAATAGGCATCAAGAAAATTGCACCGCTGCAATCACATTTGGGCTCCCACGCCAGTGCGCCTCTAGAACAGTCACAGGTGGGGCTAAAGCACTGTATACATGGTTCCCCATCCACCTCGGTGATCTTGAAGTCTATTGGTAACTGGGACAAAGTAGCTCCCTCACTATAGGCTTCTTGCAAGCAGGACACATTAGTGCAAGAACTTCCATTCCTGGCGTTCGCCAGGGCACATACACATTAGGGTGTATCCCCTGACAGTCTATCTCATCCTCAGAGAACAAAGAGTCTATAACGGCATCAACGTATAGTTGAAGATAACAGTGCTTGCTCCCCCTGGTGGAATCTGAAGGAAGGGCACTTTCTACAAGGGAGTGGTTCTGGCTCTGCGCTGAGTCACTCACATCACAGGGGAGGGGCTCTGATTTTCGCGCCAAACCCGGACAGATTGTTGCAACATCTTTCTGTGCAGGTTGGCAGTCAGCAGCACGTGCGCTCTCCTGATTTGGAGAGAGACGCCATTTTGCTTGGTCTGCGTAGACTAGGGGGTACCCCTCAGACGGGGCCCCGGGCATAAACAATGCGGATGGTGCCTCTGCCAGGCATATATCTGCAGTGTGGGTCACTACAAAAAGTATGGTTTTCCATGTGGACGTGGGATCTTGTTCTTCATCTAAGAAACATGCGTACGGCCACCCAGGAATTTAACACATATGCTCCCGGACCTTGACCGCGGGTATAATTACGGGAATGCCTCCTACCACCACTACCTGGCCAGGGTCTAGATATTGCCTCAAATCCCAGGCACGTACCTCGTGTCCGGACTTTACAAACATGGTGACAAAAATAGGAACGGGACAATTTGGAAAAAAATGGAACAGGGCACCCAGGTGGTATCTCAGCAGCGCCTCCAAATGTAAAGGGTATTCCCCCCCCCCCCCAATCGCATATAGAGGGTATGTGAGGGGGAACCTATATGTTATCAGGTGTGGTGCATATACCTGCAGGCTCACAGGAGGCCTGAGCCTGTGCTAGTGAGAGCCTGGGGTGAATCCTCTGGAACGGTCTCGGTTTCAGCGCCTCCACCTATGTAGGATTCTATGGAAATGTAGAATGACCCTAACATAGGAACCCACCCAGAAACCACATACACCAGTATTATGGATAACAGATTTACTGAATGAATAAACGATAACAATACATCACAATTGTACTCATAACATCACCACCGTATAACATCCCCACAGTGCCCACAGCCCAACCCCCTTTGTCCCGTGGTCAGCGCTGCCACTATGTGTTAACAGAATGTTATGATCTTTGTTGGTGCACGTATAGAGTACCTGCCGAGTGCTCCTGCACTCGGACCTGCAAGGACTTCACAAAGGATCAGTCGTAGGATGGCGTAATCTGATCCCAAACCGGCCTCCTTGCACGCGGACCGCCAGGGGTGATCCCAACCTGGAAACAGTCTCTGCGGACCCCAACTTGGATCCGAACCTCTTAGCAGGAACCGCAGCATCCGCTGTGTCCCTATCTAATCTACCCTACTGTGACAGGATCCCTAACATAGGGCTTGTCCCTACCGCACTACGTGACACGCGCTATACTATAGGCCGTCCCTACAGCACAGCAACCTGTAATGGCTTTGGGGGAAACTCCAAGGGGTTAACAGGGGTTAATAACCTGCCCCACCCCCTTAACTCTTCCCAGTATGACTACTACTTAACTTATCCCAGCGCCTGCAGCAACAAGCTGTGACCCACTGGATGCTCGCAGCTAAAGTGCTGAGAAACAAGGTGCCTACCTGTCAGACCTCACAGTACTGACAGCCATGACTCTGACAAGGCAGCACTACACTAAGGCAACGTCCCTATTTTGGGCGTCTACCTACTGTTGGCTAGCCTAGTGCAGATCCTCTCCAGAAATCCTGACCTTGTTAAAAGGCTATCCCTTCAGGCATCCTACCCCTAGCACTACCTCAAGGTGACTAGAACAGCTATAGCCCCTCTCCAGACCCACTAACTTAGTGGGGAGTTGGGGCCTACCTGGGGTGTGGGTACCTATCTGGGTGCAGGAGCTGCACTAACTCCCCGCACCCTTCCTTCCCTCACAGCTCCCTGACTCCAACTCCAGCGCGGGCTAAGCACGCGAAATGTATCCTTCTCTTGCCAGCGCAATCCTGCAGCCATATTGCTCCTATGAGGCACCTGGTGCCTCCCTCGCTATGCTCCATGGGAGTTGTAGTCCCATAGAACCTATCTTGGCATTGGGGCCGCGTGCGCACTTGCCCTGCGCATGCGCGAGTCTTTAGTGGCCGCCTCAACCTTTCCCTACCTACTCTCACCCTCGGGTGACTTCCTAAGGCCTGCCGTAACTGGCTAACTAGCCCTGCGCATGCGCAATCTATCTGGGGTCTTCCCGGCGCTCCGGTGCCCTTGCGCATGCGCAATGCACCTGTAATGGCGGCGCTCTGCTTACCGAGCCGCCGGGACCTTAGAGACGCGGTCGCGGCCCTAGCGATGGCCCGATCGCATCCCCGGCAACCGGCCCGCTCGCGGACGCAGAGCACTACTCCCTGCTCCGGCCCCCACCCTTGGAAGCAGCCGTCGGGTCCGTCGCTGGCTCCGGCGGCACCCGCGACCCTGCTGCATCAAGAGAGGGGGGCTGCTGGAGACCATGGCTACACTTAAATAATTGTTTTTTAGTAAACGGGGACCAAGGACCCCTAGTGAAGACTTTTTTTAATTTTTATCCTTGGAGGTGGCAGCAATTTAAGGTTATATTTGTGACAGATTGAGGGGAGATATAACTCAATTTAGGGACCCTGCAGGGAGCAAAGTGGGTTAGCTGGATAGCTGTGTTTGTTAACCTTTGTCACATACACAAGTCACTCGCTCACACGAGTGGCGTTCGTGACAAGTGTTCCATTACGTAAACCCTTTATCCCTAGCAATTCATTCTGAGCTGCTAGAAATAAACAGGACTTGTTAAGCAGCACCTCTAAAGTATAATCCCCAGGAGCCCACAGTACCAAAGAGGAAGTTGAAACCAAGCCCAGAGGCCCAGTAGTTTGTTATCTTTGGCACAATGTAAATTAAGTGAAATTCATTTTCAAAGATGTAAAGCTACTTGTCATTAACTACAAAATATATTATTTTTATTACCTGGGAATAAACCTGGTACTGTGATCAGTACACTAACTAAAAAAAGGCTAATTAATGAGATTTTTATTGAATAATAATGAATTATTCCTACTAGATAAAGATATACCAGGAAGCGGGCACGGGGCCAAAAGAGATTCTCACCTGCTTTTATTTGCCATTATATTAACCAAAGCTCCAAGATACAGAAACTCAACTTTTGGGCTAAAATAGGGATCATACACAAGAGGAATCTGACACAGATTTAGTTAAACTTATGTAGCCATGGCTGGTTCTAGCTATTTCTCTTCCCTCCCTAACACACCAGTCCTGGTAGATGCAGGCAGTGTTAGGTCCATCTTGGGTTTACCCCTCCCCTCTGCAGCTTCCTTGAGTGGCAAGAGTGGAGGTGGGACTTGGTCTGTGTGTTGCAATCCAATCGTGAGTGCAGACCTTGTGCCTTTCCCTTCTACTCTAAGGAAGAGACACACCTAAATTGTAATCAGTCCTGAGTACTGCAGCAATGGAGTGAGTACTCTGTGGGTGTCTTGCCCTGCGGGGTGAGACAGCATGATCAGTTCCCTCCAGGGGGATTGTGATAAGGCCTAAGGCAAGATTTACTACAGGGAGCATCCAGAGGCCTGGGATCAGAAGAGTATTCTCTGTATGACCTGATGTATGCAGTGGATACCAATAAAGAGACCTCTGTTTTATATACTCCGGACCTGAGTTTGCAGTCAATCAAAGGGAGTAGAGACTGGTTCTGTCGTAGGGACTGCATCCAACACTCCTGGAGCCTGCGGTGGATGGAGGCACTTGCACTACAGAGAAAGAACTGAGCATCCTACCACAAAAGCCTGTCCTGTTGTTCCAACATCACCGCGGACCCTCAGCTCACCTGCAAGCTAACCACAGGGGGGAAAGCACTACTCTTAATTCTCCTAGTCTTAATAAGACACAATTAATGCACTTAAATCCATTATATATATATATATATATATATATATATATATATATATATATATATATATTTACTATATATATCAAATTAAAGTGTACTAGAAATGTTATTGTTTCATATTAGTTTCTCTATAAAGATGTACATCTAAGGGAAAAACTTAATATAATGGAAAATCATTTTGATCAGACATTAGTTAAATTCTGGTTCCTCTATACGTGTATGTGTGTGTGTATGTGTGTGTGTATTTGTGTGTGTGTGTGTTCTTCAGAACATGTTCACACTATTACAATTCCTAGCTCACACTGATAAACGTAACAGTCATTTCTTTTCTCCAACACCCCTTTCCTGGTATCTTTCTGAAAGGAATATGACTACATGCAAAATCTACTTCAGTAAAAGGTCTGCTTCATTTCGCATTACAGTTAAGATACTTTTACTGCCAGCAGTTTACCAAAGCACAGACAAAAATCAATTTTAATTAGTATTTTTGGCTTTAATGAAAAGTGATTACAAAATTGGCATTTTAGCTAATACTGTTGAGATTTATGGCAGGGTAATGCTAATTAATTTTCTGTTGGATTGCTATAGACCATGAATAACTGCACTGAAATGGCAGATCTGCTGATACTAGAACTATATCAGCACTTCAGAGCTTCTTAACAAAAGGGTGCATAACGGGCTGCAGGTATATTTTACATTAGTTCTCATAAACTACACATTATCACTTTTTTTTTCAAGAAGCCAGATGCAGAGCATTTTATAATTATGGTAAGATATCATCATATATTTTGATGTCAGCAAATGAAAGATTTCTATCAAATGGAGCTTTTTAGAATTCTGCTGAGCAAGGATTTAGTTGGAACTAACAAAATGATTTGTGAAATGAGGTTTGGAAAGAGTTCATTTAATTAGTATTGAATTGGTGCTCAATATAAAGGGACATTATCAAGCAATACTTGGTACCGTACCTGCACAGATGTGTAAGCTTTTTCAATATGCAAAGCAAAGCTGCTGTACAAAACCCTGAACAGGCGAGGCATGCATCATTCAGCAACTTCATTACATTGTAAGACGTACAGGAGGGGCCGACTCATTAAATAGTTATAGAGGCTCAAGGCAAATTAGTGCAGTATTGAAGAAGGTATGAATGCAATAAAATTCTGTGACTTTTGCCATATGCAATAAGAATTATTTGCACAATCACATAACATTTACACACAGTTTCTGTGTAAATAAGGAAATAAATCCTGGGATATCCCTAATCCTAAAACATCATACAAACCGTAAAAAATGTGCTTTGTATGTATGAAGATTCATATGTACTCCATACAGTACATATGAAACACAGTTATTTGTCGTTTGAAATAATTTTTGACACATAGCTCATGTTACATACTTGATTGATACAATTTAAATTAACACAGAATGATGTGTTTTTATTTGAGTATAAGCAAATATCAATTATTAGTGTAATACTATTTTTTGTAACCGTACTGTAAAATAATACATATTGTAACCTAGCAACTTAATAATGGGCTAATTCTATTAAGAGTCTTTTTAGGATTTACGCCAAGTTGACACACTTTTGATTGATTTTGTGACGCAAAGAAATATTCTTTTTAAGTACTTACCATTTACATCTGTACACCAAGCACAGTCCATTTCTATGCACCAATAAAAATTCAAATAAATCATTTTGATGCAGCTGGAGCAGATGGAGAAACTTGAGCTTCGTAAATAGAAGCTCAATTAAAATGGAGTTTGAAATGTGCCAATTTTGTTCAAGAAAGCTATTTGCAATGCTTAGTACATAGGCCGCTAAATTATTTACAAATTACTTTAAATAGAATAAATCCCCTAATTCTAAACTATTGAACATATAACTCAGGCCTAGATATATCAACTTCAGTTAAAACAGAGTTAATATCGCAACAAGTAAAAAAACAACAGCATCTTATTGATGCAATTTTATGATATATGTCATCACGATTGCAGTAATAATTTACTGAGTGCGATATTTTAACCGTAGTCACGGTGCGGGAATTAACGTGACCATATTGTATGACTAATATTTATACAAAAGGCTTCTGTAATACTGATTCCAAAACCCTATGGTAGAAATGACATTAACCCCTTTGATACCTGTGGCTACCAAGATATACCGCAGGCAAAGGGGTTAATATACAATCCAATTAAACTAACTAACCCCGTGGGTACCGTAGGCTTAGATACAGCCACTTAAGTTAAAGCAGAGTTAATATCACACTAGGTTAAAAAAAAATTAAAAAAGGGGGCCACGTCTTGTTACTGCAATTTTATGACAGAAGTCATTAAGATTGCGCTAATAATCTACTGGGTACCTACCCACCCTCCTACTAGGCTACCTTAGTGGCTAGCAAAGCATTGCTAAGGCAAACAAGGGGTTAACCCGTACCACCATGACCCCCGGAAGCCTAGCAACCTTCCTGAGGCAGCTATCCTATCACCTACAGCACCCACCCCCAATATTCCTATCTCAACCACCACCTCTAGTCTAATGGCCAATAGGGCATTTGACCATTCCAAAAACAAAAGATGTATAAAAAAAATGTACAAAAAAAAATGTAAAAAGAAAATGTAAAAATAAATAAATACATTACAAATAATACAAAAAAAAAATCAAAAACATAAAAAAAAAATTTCTTTGCATTGGACTGATATTTTCATGGACTTTGAAGGACTGTTTGTGTAGTTTGTATTCATCACATCAAAGAGGGTCCACGGCACACCTTTGTGTAATAATTTATGCACAATTTATTTTATTTAATTTTGCATTGATTTTTAACCAGTAAGAGTTTACAAGCGCAGTCCCTAATTTGTGTGTGTGTGTGTATATATTTCACTGTGAATTGTTGTCACATTAGATGTAGCATTGGGCTTTTCTGTCTTTTGTTGTAATAAAGGTTAAGCCCATTCCCTGGACCCTTCTTGTACTTTACTGGGGCTCATCTGTTCACTATACCCAGGAGCTACCCCATTTTAATATGCCCGGTAGCCCCTTGCATACCCTGCAACTGTAATTCTTTATTCCTGTGTGTTGTAAATTGTACCGAAGCATAAAAATGTGATTGGACATATAACACACAAAGCAAAGCCAATGTACAGGGCCGTCTTAACGTATGGGCACGCTGGGACAAGGTTTACTAGTGTTCTAGCCTCTTACTAGCCTCTTACTAGCACCCTACTGCGCGATTTTGACTGCTTGTGTGCGGCGCC
Source organism: Ascaphus truei (assembly GCF_040206685.1). Taxonomy (NCBI): domain Eukaryota; kingdom Metazoa; phylum Chordata; class Amphibia; order Anura; family Ascaphidae; genus Ascaphus; species Ascaphus truei. Next base: position 40,752,312 of record NC_134485.1, on the reverse strand, counting down.
GAATCCCCGTGGTGACGTCACGATCCAGGAAGTGCTTCACACGGAGGAGAGTGCTGGCGCCCAGCTGATGCCAAAAACTGCCCTGCTGAAGAACTGCAGGAATCAGCAGCTCCCAGTCTGCCTGCGCTCAGGGGAGCAAGGAACAGCAGAGGTTGTGCACCCATTTCAATAGGACCCTGCAATATCGAGGACAGCAGCATCACCCCTGCAAGGACACCTATTCTGGTCTCCGGAGGTGTTGGGTAAAATATCCCGAAACTGCTCGTTATTAATGCATTTGATGTACGCACATTACTCACCCATTTATTATATATGTCAATAATATTTTGTAATGCACTATGAGCGTTGTGCGCTGTGTCTTTTTTGTATCCATTTGCTAGCTCCAGGGGGTTTCTGAGCCCCCCCATTCCATCACAGCTGCAGACGCTCAATCCTAGGTTAAGTAATTTATTTATCTCACATATCCTTCACTTATCACGTCACGATTTAGTTTGCGCACTATCACTTCTTTTTTGTTCAGCACTTCCAGTGCCTGCTGCTGCTAGTGAGCGCATAGGAGTCTGGGAGTGACAGTGTAGACAGGGCCCTGTGCACTGCTTTGCCCGGGGTCCCCTAATGTTGTTAAGATGGCCCTGCCAAGGTCCCTGGACATGCGGGGCTGAGAAACCCATTTGGCAGCCCACATGTCCGTAAGACTGACTATTGTTGGGACTGGTGGTGAAGGAGTGGTGCAAGGAACAAAGAGGTGAGTATCCAGGGGTGGAGTTCGGGCCGGGGGGCCATCCACTGAAAAGCAGAGCATTGGGCTGTTTCCTCGGACACCGTGGCGCCAAGCCCAGTGGGGGATATCCTGCCGGGTGGAGGGAAGTCATTGCCAAGCTCCTGCTACTAGGTGCTGCTCCCATTTGCCCATTCGTATTTCCCTCCAAGCCCTTTATCTCGCCTCCATCCTGCCTCCAGCCCCGATTAGCCAATGCAGGTGAGCCCTCGCATCCTGATTGTTGCCCGTGTATCATCCGCACTGTGATTGGTCGCTACCCCATGTACCATGATTTTCTTGAGCAGCAGGGAATCTATGTAAGGGAAACTCGATCAGCGTTCCAGGTCTCAGTCTGATCCTAGCATGGAGGTGGTGTGCTCCGAGGTTTTGCCGGAGACACCTGGAAACAGGGCTGAGAGCCTAACTGAGTAGGAGATTTGTATGTATGTATATCTTTAATTATATACTGCCATTAATGTACATAACGCTTCAGAACTCTGCACAACAATGCTATAATATCGCATTTATGGCTTAATAATGTTTGATGTATCAAGGCCTTAGAGTTTTAGGGTTTTGTCAGGCTTGATGGCATGTCGCTAAATTGCATATAATGTTTTGTATTTTGGTAATGGTACTATTTTTATGTATTTTCTGCCTTGTAGACTTGTACAGTATGTTGAATATCTAACAAACCCCTATGGCATTCACACAGCTGTACAGTCTCCATCTTCTGTGAAGTTAGCTCTCAGATATACATGGTTGCATGATATGTATGGTTTTTCCAGGTCCCCGTGGGTCACTGCGATGGTCATGGTTATGCAAGTTTCATAGAGGAACAGGACTGCAAAGTATGTCAGTAAAGTGATAAGACCACACCTCATAGCTATATTTATTCCCCAACTGTCTTGGGATGAAGCCCCTGTTTGATAAGGCAGGTGGGGAACTTCTCACCACTCCCAAGATTGGGATATCCAGTTATTGGCTGGCATGCTGTTGATTTAAAAATGACAGCAACAAAAGATCATTCTTAAACATGATAACAGAAAGCAATGGCATGACAGGAGTGGTGATGCCTGATATTTCACTGGTTTTGGGGCACAGACCATATTAATTGAATCACGTAAAGGCTAGTTTGGCATAGAATGCCAAAGCCATAGTGATCACTGTAACTACGAAGGCATTAATATAGTTATTAGTTACATTGATGTATTTTAATGCTACTGTAGTGCTATTATCTCTTTAATTATGATAATAAGCTACTCCTGTAGAATATGTATTACTGATTACACTTGATACAATTGTATAATGTTGATGATTAAGATGTAAAATCCTGATGTGGGAGTTGAATTCACCAAAGTCTTTTTTTTGTCGTTGCTAAATTGTTCAAGTAATACTTAAAAATATGTCATCAATTCTCTACAAGACTCAAGTGCTTTCCATCTATCAAATAAGAGCTGGTCTCAAGTCATCTCAGAAAATGTAAGAAGAGAAGAATATATCAGGGTGTCCCAGTTTGTTTTATGTCAATGGGCCATACAGTAGAAGTATGATCTCTGCTTTGAAATAGTAGAACTTTATTCTTTCTAGAGGATGCCTACTGGTGCAAGTGACCAGGTGCTAAATCCACAGTAATTGCAAACAAAAACTGTAATATGTATCCATGACAGTTAGAACATAGTGATTTTCTTTTATTTAAAAGAGGTGCCGGTACTCAGGGTCACAGACAGCTTTCCTGGGGCTCAGGACTTCCCACTGGCCTTGTGAGCCCCCCCTCTTTATCTGTATCTCTCCCATCCCCACCTCTCCTCTCTGTAACGAGTGCTCACCACAAACAGGACGGGACCGCAAGGCTGAGGTGGGGATAGTGATATACACCGACCTACAACCGCGTGACCGCGCCCGGTGGCAGAGTGGAGGCCGTGTAGCCGGGTCAGGATAGGAGAGGTCAGAATAGTCGTGACACTTGCCGCGGTCTAGGATTGGAGAAGTCGGATGGTCGTTGTGCATGGCCAGGGTCCAGGAAAAGAGAGGTGGGAGTCCAAATACAAGCTGAGGTCAGGGTACATGCTTAGGTCAAAGGTAACAGAGAATCAAGGTAGAATACAAGAGCAAAAGCAGAGCAGGAGGCTTGAGGCAAGCACTTGAAACATAAACAAAGTTTATGCTCAGCCAATTTGCCTAAGAGCTGGCTGAGCATATAAAGAACAGAGAGCCAATGGGAAGGCTGCAGGAAGTGAGTCATCACAGGTAGACTGTGTACTGATAGGCAGGGGTGGAGTGTATCGCAGCTGTGGAGTAATTAATGTTTTTAACCCCTCAAGTGCCCCATGTAATGTGACATGGGTGTGTAGTGGAGACAGGAAAGTTCACCGTTGTGTCACAGGACGCGGCACGGGGAGGAGCTTAGGTCCGGTCTTGGCAGGAGTTTTGCGGCGCTTGCGAGCAGTGCACATGTGAGGGGCGTCACCCAATGCATCATGGGAGGCATCACGGGGGTGGACCCGAGGTCCAATCCTCACACTCTCCCACACATCCATCCTCTCGCCTCCCCACACCCCCACCTCTCTCTCTTTCCCCCCCACACCCCGACCTGTCTCTATCCCACAACTGTCTCCCCCCACCACCCCAACCTCTCTCTCTCCCCCACACTCAATAACACATTGACACAACCTAATACACATAATAACCCACCTCCCCCAATAACTAACATGCACACCAGTCAATTATTGTAGAAACCTGTTGCTTGACACATATGCCTAAAATGTTCTTTTCTCTACTGCCTTATTCTTTTTACTACAGCCTACAGGAATGCTTATTATTCTGCTAATAGCTTCTTCTTTATAATCTCCATTACTAAAGTGGAGGTTTACTGTTTATAACTGTAAATTCTATGTGTAGTAAAATAAAATATAAATATATTGTACATTATTGAAATCTTTTTGCAGAGGGCAGCAGTAAAAAAAGGGGGGGGGGTTAGGACACACACTCTTTACCTGGAGAGAGGGGGAGTAGGACTGCACCGGTTAAGTATGGGGCTACTCTGCTTAGCCATCTGGGGGGGTGGGGATACAAGTAGGGGTGGGGAGGGATTGTCTGTGTGTAGAAATGGCCCCGCCCTCTCAGCAAGTAAGGGAAGGGAGGTGGCAGTATGGCATACCAGACCACACCATCACACCTTGAGAAAGTCCTGCGGGATGAAACACGTTGGTGCGTGTTCCTATACTATTGCCAAGCTGATCATTAAAGGTTAATATATATTTTTCCCCATGTTTGGAGTTGCCCTTATTTTTGCATTTTGGATGCTGTGAGCTGTGCTCCTTCTCTCTTCTTCCTATCTATACTTATAGTAAGTGAATGAACATCATTGCATCATTAACTGTGCATTACCCTGCCTCTCACTGTATGAAATGGGGGACAGTTTATATAATAAAATACATGTAATAATATTTCAAATCAGGAGAATCTTTGGGGATAGCTTAACAAAAACAATAGCAGTGTAATGTTGTGGGGATAAATGAGGCTGAGATTTTGCAGTAGGTTATAGAGCATAGGGCTATGCTTATGGTTATGCTTATGGTTAGGCCTCCAGGGTGGGTAGCGGGGAGGGTGGGTTAACCCCTTAATTACTATAGCGGTTATTAACCGCTAAGGTGATAAAGGGGTTAGGGGCCATTAGAATGTATTTTGTATTTATTCTTTCTGACAACGGAGGAAATGGCCCTGCAGTATGCTGATGAGGATGCCGTTCATAATGGTGGGTTAAGTAGAACAGTTTCATTTACTTTATTTATGCTGCCTGGCTAATGTTTTGTTTAATAATGGGCAAATAATCTATTATCCATATCAGGATAATAGTTATTTTGCACATTACTATACTGTATGTGTTGGGGGGGTGGGGGGGAGTGTATTTATGGAAATGGAGGACATGTTAATTTTTTTTACAACACAAATGGTATCACAGGCCAGCAGGAATACACGGGAACCACCCGAGGACCCCAGACACCTGTGGGTAACACCCGGGGACACCTGCCAGCCTATGTTATCAATCGCGTGTTCAAATAAATAAATAATGGTTTTATGTGGGGCACAGGTGGTTGGTTGTGTATTGGTGCTTGCTATATATTTTAATTAAAATTGTATTACTAGTGTAGATGAGCAGGAGGTCTCCGGAGCAGAACCGCATTGTTTTCTGGTCTGGGGACCCCCTCCTTCCCGAGATTCAGGCCCCTTTATGTGGTGCCGGTATCACTTATGCATGTAAATGTCCCACGTCACGTGACCTTGACATTTCAATATATTGGAGATACCGGCACCCCATAACAGGGCCTGTATCTCAGGAAGCTGGGGGTCCCTGGACCTGAAAACAACGCGGTTCTGCTCCGGAGCCCCCCTGCTCATCTACACTAGTAATAACATTTAAATAATTTTTTTTTTTTTTTCGGCCGAGATTTGCGCAGATTTGCTCTCTCTGCAGCAGAATCAACTTGCTGGGTGAGCCCTTTTCAGGGGGCCGATCATCTCGTCACCAGCTAGTCACCATGTTTGCAAATGTTGCTATTACTGGTATTCGGGCTTTCTGCGTACCTGATGGCAACACTGTAAAAAATGGCAAATTAAAAATGGTGGCGATTTTTTCTATCGGACTTTACTGCATGAGGCACATGGTATAAACTATTGTTTTGATATGAGAGATATAATATTATACATGGCTGAGTGGTAAACACGTTATTGCTTTGTTAGGTCACTCACTTTAGCACCGGGCTGAGAGGCGCATACTGCACTTCCGCAAGCTCTGCAGATGCTGTGGACTACAATCTTTAGTTATTTGTTTAAATGGCAATTGTTAATACTATGTACAGTGAAAATGCTAATATATGTTTGAGGAACTTCATGTCACAAGCAATGAATACCAAATCTGACATGAATAATAAGCATCGATTCATAACATGGGTATAAATTCGATGTTTCTTGCATAGTTTCAACAAAAACAAAATATACATGCTTTGTCACAGTAGCCCTTTAGCAACTTACAGTATGAATGAATTCCCTACAGTATCCCACTGTTGGTATCCATATATTTTCTACAAACAGTTGTCACTGGAGACCAGAACTTTTGACACTTATTTATATTTGTACCGGGATCATTCACTAGGCAAAACAAGGTAGTAGGAACAAAATGCAATTCATTTGGTTAAACCCGCGTACAACACAATGAATACACAAAATACAGGTAAAAGCACACTTATTGGGAGTCTGGGGGTGAAACCTAGGCTCTACTAGATGCAGGGCGCCTGCTTCGGTAGGCTTACCCTGACCATGATATACACCCGGGCTTCCTGGTCCTCTTTTCGGCTTGAGTTCCTAGCCATGACTTCTACATTCAAAAACGAGAACTTGGACATTGCGTCTGACTTAGTCTCTGCAGGGCAGACTTTCCTGGCTTCAAAACTAAGCCGGTTGCTCTGCTAATTGTGACAGAGCAACTTTGAAAAGCCCACCTTAGCTTCATCGACACAAACCACTAGACCGTCTGGCTCTCTGACTAGGGCATCTCCTTACATACACTCCACTAAGCTATCCTTAGCATGTAGGTAGGAGGAGCGACCAATTAGAGTGTGGGAACCCTATCCAACTAGCCAATAGAAGCTGGGGCTCATCTCTTGGCTTACGCCAGAGGAGGGGGCGTGCCAAGCCGGCTCGGGATACCCCGTGGCCAGACATATGAATTGACCAATGGGAAATGTGCCAACATTCTGCCGCTACCCCCAGTCAACTCATTGCCACCTACTGGGCAGGCTCCACTGACTCTGTCAGACCAGAGTGTCCTCCCTGCAGGGGTCTCTGTTCTCCGGACCCAGTACTCCATCCTGCCCCGGCCACTTAGCACCCAGACAACTCTCAACATCCCGTCTCCTCTTTGAACTCCGATGTCTATCCAGACTTCCCAGCACCTGTATGGATGCCCGGGCTGACTGAATAGAAATTTATAGTAAAAGACTGGAAAAATACACAAATATAGTGCTATACCCTATAATAATCAAATATTTCAAATATACAGTATAAATACCAAAGCAACACGAGGATATCTCCTACACGTGGGCGTCCAAACAGAGAGTCGGAGCACACAGAATGTACAGCCAAAGCGGTGATTCCAGCAGGTCCGGAGAGAGGATACCCCAAAGTGCCCCACACAACCAGGCTTAGAAGGTTGGAAGGCGTTGAAAGAACGAAGACATTTTTTGAGTTTTATTCCAAATGTTTGTTTGTATGTGTTTCATTACATTTTAGCATATAGCAGTTCTGTGCTATGTTTTCATTTTTTTCTTTGCATATCACTGCTGAGATATCTCCATTTGCTGAACGGTCTTAACAACATCATTAAACCACTTATTTGTGAGTGTTTTTACATTTAAATATATTGGGATCCACCACAGTACTGATTTGAGTGTTAAAAGGTTTATACAGTATATTGGATAATGGTGTGTCTCTAAGGTCATTATTTTCACCAGTTGATATTTAGTGTGCAATTATATGGTATTATATGGTGTTATAACTGCACAGAGGTGATTTTGTCCATAAAATTGTGTGTTACTTTACATTGTTCTCTACATTTTCTATTTTTTTCATGAACTGCATTGTGCACGAGTATCAAGTACCAGCACCAAAGAGGACTATATTTTACAAGGAATTTATAGTAAAAGCACAAATGAAATAAAACATACTTTAATACATAGGATCACATAGGAAGACTCATAATTTTAAGGGAAATAAGACTGGGATATCTGGGCCTCGAACACAGGAGTCTGGGGGACACTGGGCAGCCCTGGTGTGATTTAACCCGCGTACCGGCAAATCATGTCGCACGCCGGGAGAATTAGGGGGCCACCGGTTTCTTTGGTCCCCGAACTCCTTCAAACAAAATAATTGCATTTCTAATGAAATATCCCACCTAAAACTTACACATGGAAAGTTTCATGATTCTAGGGCAAAAGGAACATGAAAAGTGGAAAAGCAGGGGACACGTTAACTTTTACATGTTATAATACCCGGCCCCTGGCTTATGGTGCTAGGTAGCTGCCAGCGGCCCACGGTTCTCAGGGGTAACCTTTATTGTATAGCCTTACCATCACACGTGTTATTTAAATTGTTCAGTAAGGAATGAGGTACAGTATATGCAATGTCTTAGGTGAAAAATTATTTGGACACTATTACAAATATTAGTTACGTTTTTGCTAAGATGCACAACAGAGAAAGTCACCTGACCAATATTGCAACTTGTCCATTTTCCCTTTCCTACTTTATCTCTTAATCTCTGAACATCAGGACATACTGTAATGCAATTGATGTGGAAGAGTTCATCTATAAAAAGGTGGTGGTATCTTACAAGCTGCAATTTTAAATATAGAAACTCCCTGCAGAGTAACAAAAGATGATGTCAGTACATTTTATAAATCATGAATCTTGCATTTGTCAACATCTAAATGAGCAAAAGATCTGGCAAGAAGTATACACATTTACAGGAACAGTATTGTTTACATTTCTATAATAAATCACATTATAGGCAAGAAGATGAAAGCTAAGCAATGATAAGTGGAACAACTAGTTGCTTCTTCTTAATGTGATATCACTAATTAGTTACTGTTTCCAATATGCCACCTGTTAAAACATTCATTATTTTGAAAGTTTCACCAATCATCTGACTGGCAGATAAAATACTGGCTTGTATCATTTATACACAAGACGCGGTGGCAGTATTTTAATCTTTTTTTTATAAAGACCCTAAATTTAATAAATCAAAGTTTACTGAGTGACTGGAAGCATGTGGCCTGATTTTGTTACTGGTTCAATAATAGAACAATGAACTAGGCTTTCAGACTTTGTGGTGTTGCGTTTTTAGGAATGTACGTTTCATGGATTTACATTATTTCGAATCCATTTTGAAATTAATATTTGGAATCAATCTACTGTATTTACGGTTGTGTGAACTGTTTAGATGAAATCAACTGGACACTACTTGTTTGGAGTTCAGTAGGTATGGCTGTAGGAGGGAAACTACCTAGTTAGCGAGATTGAAAAATGACATTTACAATTTCCTAATTTCATACTATATTGTGTTGGATATATTGTGATGTATATTGTGTTGCTCCCCCCCCCCTCTCCCCCTCCGGGAGATCTGGCCATTGCTACCGGTCATGTGGTGCTGCATACCTGTTAGGTTCCAGGAGATGCTGAGGGTCCGCGATGGTATGGGGAAACAGGACAGGCTTTTGGATGTCTTCAAGCTGTGTTCTTCTTTATCTGGTGCAATGCTTCCATTCACAGCAGGCTCCAGCATGGCTGGAGACAGTCCCCACTGGGAAAGTCATCATTCTTGCCCCTACCCAATAGACTGTAGGCTTAGGCAGGGGTATATGAAACAGGATCTTCTTTATTGCAGATAGCATCCACTGCAGATAGTATTACAGCAAATGCATTATGTCTAGCACAGGTCCCAGACCTCTAGATGGTGCCTGTCTTTTTCTTAGAATTGAGGCCTCCCAAGCCTTCTTGTTATTCTCTTCAGCCCCCCTGAGAGGGCTGAGGCACGTCTCTCTCCCTTGAGGGTGTGGCGGTGCTCATTTCAAGCCCGTCTGGAGAAATAGGCTCGTTCTACCTCAGCGGGGTCCATGTTTGGCCGAGCAAAATCTGACGGTGCCAGTCTCAAATCTGGAGGCGGACTCGCAGGCCTGAGGTAAGGATGCAAATAAACCGACCACAACCCGGGGACAGAGTCCTGTAAAAGTATCCATAGTCGGTATGAAAGCAGGGGTCAGGGCTGGCGGCAGAGTTGCAAAGTCCAGGGGACAGGCAGAGGTCAAGGGTGCTGGCAGAGGTGCAAAGTCAATGAGGTAAGCGGTGGTCAGGGCAGGCGGAAGGTGTCGAGGTCATGGTCTTGGGTCAGCAACAGGAATTCAAAACAGGCAAGAGGGTAAGGGTAAGACCGACAGGAGCTGCAAACTCACACAACTTTGCTCGGCGACTCCCACCAGGAAGTGCAGCCCTATAAAGTAGGCTGCCAGAACCCAAAATGGCCACAGAGAGCAGAAAGGACAGGAGAGACAGAAAACCTGGACCATAGTGAAAACTCAGCACGGAACAAGCAGAATCCTTACAGAGGGAGAGATTTGGACTCACTATAATTTAGAGCTGCTTCCTCCCTAGTGCTGAGGGGGAGGGCACAAGTCTACACCTGAATTGGCTGCACACAGACCAAGTTCCACCTTGTCACTCAGGGAGGCTGCCTGAGGATGGGGAAAACCCAAGATGATAGCCTGCCACAGCCTGCAGCTATCACGACTTACATGACGGTGGGGGGGGGGGGGGGGGTATATAGCCAGAACTAGCCATGGCTACACTGGTTTGTATAGGCTTTCCTTATACTAAAAAGCTTTAATCCCATTTATCAATTGAGGGCTAACTTAACAGGGCTCTGTTAACTCACTTTACCCCCCAACTCTCTTGGAGATATCACCTGAGTCGCAGCAAAGGCGGCACCCACAGTGTCACCCTTCCCTGCTCCTGTCCTCTAAGCTAATGTGGCAAGTACACATTTCCTATATACTGTATGAAGAGAAGAGAGCAGCACTCCAGAGGACTAATGAAACATTACATGATGTACTGAAGACCATTAGCATTTCTGCTTTGGTTGTTGTCTCAGGCACGGAAATGATAGATTGTGAGCTCCTCTGGGCAGGGACTGTGTCTGTAAAAATCCTACTGTATGTGCTGCGTACAGTGCACTATACTGTAATTGTGTAGGGCTTTGAGTTCCATTGGGTGAAAAGCGCCATATGAAATATATTTAATATTATTATGTTTTAATGTTACCATTGGTCAATGTTGACATTGCCTGTAAACGTGCATTTAACTTTACAGTAACTTTTTCTAGAGCAATTAAGTAAAATAACATTTAGTAGACTACCCACTGATAATAATGAATCTGACCAGTTTCTATTTATATATATATAGTGCAGACTGTAATAACTGCTCAGATGTATTGTATGTCAACAAGACTCAAACTCACAAAAACCGCTGCAATATATCACATGCCAGAGATCCTTCTCTCCCTGGCTGGAGCCCTTTAAAGCCTCTGGTATCAGGATATCCCTCAATGGATGGATGCGTTATGTGAATAAAGGAAACCACAATAGTGCATACTATTTCAACTCAATATATTGCATGTTTATCACAGATGATAAGGAAACTCACATTTTCCATATATTAAAAGGATGGTGGAGAGAACCGCCGGCAGAAAGGACAATTTGGAGCTGTGTCCCAGTGTCTCACTCGCTTTGAATGAGAGGACAGAGGCTCAGAAGGACTGGCAAACCTACTGCCGTTACTAGTTCCAGTTTGGCTTCACGCCCTTAGCTGTGACGCGGGAGCGGAAGTGACGCGACGGCGGTGACACATGCGAAAGCCCACGGCGAGGAGCGAGTGAGACACTGGGACACAGCTCCAAATTGTCCTTTCTGCCGGCGGTTCGCTCCACCATCCTTTTAATATATGGAAAATGTGAGTTTCCTTATCATCTGTGATAAACATGCAATATATTGAGTTGAAATAGTATGGACTATTGTGGTTTCCTTTATTCACATAACGCATCCATCCATTGAGGGATATCCTGATACCAGAGGCTTTAAAGGGCTCCAGCCAGAGAGAGAAGGATCTCTGGCATGTGATATATTGCAGCGATTTTTGTGAGTTTTAGTCTTGTTGACATACAATACATCTGAGCAGTTATTACAGTCTGTACTATATATATATATTTTTTCTCTTCTATATACCGTGGTATTTTCCTGCTCTCCTCCCCACCTCCAAGCAAAAAAATCTCCATATCCTGGGACTTGGAACTGTCCCACAAGAGGAAGTTGAGCTGCAATTTACACTTAATATTTGTAATTCACTTTTTTTGGTGTAAGGTGTATTTGTGTGTACTGTATATTTTGTGTTTCACTTATAACACTATTTTTATATTTGTTATCACTTGGGAAGCGCCCAGTCCATTCACTCCCCCCACCCCCACTATTACCCAGTTTCTATTTAACCTGATGTGCGGTACTTACAGAATAGAGCTATCTGGGGTTTACAGTTCAGAAAATCTGGCTGAACTCATTTTAATAAATGTTCACAAATTTCTTAGTCAGCAGATTGTTGTAATTCTTTCAGAAACATCAACCTTTTCCTTCCAGTTACATATTTTCTGAGTAAAGTTGGCAGATGAATCAAGTGATTTATCAAACATATTTTGCTGGCAGGGAAGTACAACTTCTCTAATAAAGCATTTACTCAAATGTACAGTTTCAATATGCTTCATTTTCATATTTTGGTTAATTAATGCTGTTGCAACCGTGGTTGCTTTCTACAGGTCTGAAATGTACGATCTAGATTGAGTTGAAAGATGGACTAGTATAGTAACACAAACCTTAAAGAAAGCTTAAAAAAAATAGATAAACTAAAAATAAAAATAATAATAATCTAAGGGAAATATATGCAAGTGTATATATATATATATATATATATATATATATATATATATATATATATATATATATATATATATATATATATATATATATATATATATAAATAATATAATATAATATAGCAAAGATTTTCCAAAAAAGAAAAACTAATCAAATAAAAGAGCAGTTCTTTATATATTCATCTCATGCAGTAGAAATAAAGATTTAAGTAGTGGCTCCCAAATTGAGTGGTAATTTTTAAGCAGGTGTTGTAGTGACATACAGTAATGTGGGGCTGTTTTACTTCCCTCCCCCCTGTCCATGCCCCCTCGTGGCACCTCAGGTGCATTTCTCTCTGATCACCTCTGCTTCTAATGCTTTACCAACACTATTGTGAGTCTCTACACCATCGCCTCCACCACGCAGTACTTTGGTTATACAGTGTTGAATTTCTGCGCTTCCTGAGTGATGATTCGGCGCAGCTCTCTCCACTATTAATACTCTAGCCTCTTCCACCAATGGAACACCACTTACTGTACTATATGAATGTTTTCTTCAGTGTCCGCCCTACAAATAGTCAAATAAAAAAAGATTAAAAGGAACTGCAAAAACTATAATTCATTTAAAAGTAGTGATATAGCCTGTGCATTTCGAGCGATACAATGCTCTCTAGAGAGCTGTGAAAAAGAGCGATGTATCATACATATTGCCACGACACACCAGCTTTAACATTGTCACTGATTTTTTCAGCCTCCACTTAAAGTCATTTCTCTTCCCCTCTAGCAAAAGCCCTATCCGAGTGTCTGGATGGGCATAACGCCAGACTTAAGTTTGACTTCAATAACTATGTTATTTCAAGCGTTAACTTTAATGGAGCTTACTGAAAATGGAATTAATAAAATTGTGGCTGTAACGAGCTAGTTTGCATATCATTTAGTATAACAGCCATTAAAATAATGTTGAAAGTCCAATGGAAGTAATTGCAGTCCCAAAGTGGTCTGCTGTCCCTTAATCTTGAGGTGACCTGGTGGGGAGGACGGCAACAGGTTACGGGCATAAGATGGTAGGATATAGGCTCCACGTGTAGAGAGTCCTAAGAGCGCCTCAGTTCCCCTGAGGAAGTGTGCTTAGACACACGAAACGCGTAGGGCTATTTCTTTTATTTTCTGGACACTAAGGGACAAGCAGGTACAGTGCTGATTATTGCAGCTTGGTGTGGAGGACCAGTAGAGTGGATATTGCCGCTTCCCTTGGCTTCATCGGACGGGTCTGCCAGGCCTTGACGTCACGTCCGGTGACGTCACTACCGGTCCCGGCATACATCGGAGACGTCATTTCCGGTGCCAACCAGGATACACGGAGGAGCACACGGCGTTCTTGGCGCTCTGAGGACTCTCTACACGTGGAGCCTATATCCTACCATCTTATGCCAGTAACCTGTTGCTGTCCTCCCCACCAGGTCACCTCAAGATTAAGGGACAGCAGACCACTTTGGGACTCCAATTACTTCCATTGGACTTTCAATATTCCACCTAATTGGACTAATTAGATGCTGGTATCTCTTTGTTTTTATGCTATTGTTTCTGATTGTACTATCAGATTTTTTCCTTGGCTGCCTAGCTTGTCACTAGAGTTCACCCCCATAATAGGGATTATTGTTCAATTTCACTAGCGCTATTCTACATCACCTTTTTTTCTTTTAGCCATTAAAATAATGCCATAATTTTTATGAGAGTAGAAAATGATTAACTATACAAAAAAAAAAAAAAACGACCCGCACCAGTATAACTGTTCATAATTGACTAATACCCTAAATCATAAATATATAAAATAAATGCTTGTGTAAACGTGGTATAAAGTTAATATGATCAAACAAGAGAAAAATCACGTTATTTGCTTTAGAGAATACTTCATTATTAATGGCCATTCACTGTCAGTAGGTTAGCGTTATGTTAAATGAGTTGGCAGAGATTAGTAAATGTGGGAACTAATAAACAAACGTCTGATTCCAGATTACAAATGAAGTTTCTCTTTATATAAAACCATTTTATGACCTAAATCCTAACATTCTCATTTACGCTTTCTACCAAATGTCTATCTGAATAAACAATTTATCTTGTCTGTAATTTCTACTTATTTAATTCTATAACTAAGAAATTAATCTGATACATAGTTAATTTAAGTAATGCTTTCACTAGTATAGTAAATAAGATTTTGCCTTAGTAATCAAGTATCCAGTCAATAGCATTTGGTGACTTAGTGTTGGTTTCCGACAACAATTTACTCTGGATGCCATTATTTAAATGTGCTTAGTAAACAAGTAGCACATTACTTGGCACAATATGAAGGTTAGGTATGCAATGATGTTAATCATCAAAACCCTACCATTGGTTTATCAATCATGCTCACAATCTTCAGAAGTTGCTCCAATCATCCCGCAGAGCCAAGATAGGGCTGCAGGCGATTTATTTTAATCTACGAAGACAATATCTTTCTAAACAGACTGTTACTGTACAGTATGTGTGAAAATATTTTTGGCTTTTGTTGGTGCATCCAAGTTCCATAACTAATCTGTCAGTAAATGCAGATGTATTATCTGCCTGGAAACGCAGATCATTAACATTTAATTACATTAATATCTACATTATTCCTGGTAAGTATCTTGAAAACACATTAAGCATTCAAAAAACATAACAGCAGATGTTTACCAAGCATTTCAAATTATTTCACTATTTTTCATGCCACATGTCTATGTGGCATTTCTGTATGTTTGACTTAGTGACTCTGCAGTTATGTATAATGCCAACTTTGTGTTTCCGTGGGGGTTTCATGTTTCTTTTGTTAATATACTAACTTGTAAAAAGTCCTCTTTAAAATATTTTGTCCCTTTTTATTGGAGTTTTTAGACATTAAAAAAAATATATAGAACAAAGAAAATGAAATACATACGTCTCCCTTTCAATGGAGATTTGACATTTGGTTGAAGAACCATTTAATTTTGATAGGCTGCTGCTTCATGTATGTTTATATATTGAATTATTAGAAGAGGCTTCAGCATTTTCTTTTCTAAACTGCCGACACTTCCTCTTCAGATTGTATTGAAGAAGTGAAGTAAAGAAAGTAAGATGTTAGTGTGACGCACTTTCCCCCACCCTATGGGAGATATGGTGACTACTGAGTGTGTGGTTTGTTACCTGTGGATCACAGGAGGCCTGAACCTCTGCTGTTGGGAGCCTGGGGTGTGCCTGATCCATCTGGTGACAGCACCTCCACCCGTGAGGGATCCTATCAGTGTGTGATAACCTCATCACAGGACACAATGTAAGAAATTCACACTGGTATGGTATAACAGGTTTACTGAACAGGTAATAGCAATACATAAGGCCTTGACCCTGCTGCCTACTACAGCGTCCGCTGTGGCGGATGCTGCACGGACGAAAGCCCTCCCCTCAATGGTGCCGGGCCCGCTGCGAGGGGGGGCTGCAGCGCCGGGGCGAGAGTTGCTCCTGCTCTCAATAGAATTGAGAGCAGGACTCGCGACGAGCGATACGGCACGCCCCCCGGCGGTTCAGCCAATGAGGGCGAACCTGCCAGGTGATGTCATGGCCGTGCCCCCGCCACTCCCCCCCCCCTCTCTTCCTGCAGTGAGCTGCAGACCAGGGAATCGGCTGCACGTGCCGCCAATCTCGCGGGCGCGCGTTGCAGCGGAGTTACCGGGGCCGGGGTTACCGGAGTTACCGGGGCCATACCCCCATGCTGTGCCCCCAACCACCGTGTCCACACACCAGTGGGGTTTGCCCCAAAGTACTGAGGTGCCCTGGTGTCCACAGGAGCCAACCAACCCAATGTGTGTGTGACAGCGCTGCCCACAAGAAGTGTTAGAGTTGGTGCACTTGTAGATGGGGGATACTTGCTAGGAGCTCCAGCACCTCGTATCACCAACAGAAGAGATCCGTGCTGTCCCACGCCGTCACCGTCAGCAAAGGCATCGCCTACACATGGGGTGGTATCTGGCTGGAGTGTCCTTCCATGATGAGAGTCTCTAGCCTTGCGTGGTGGTTCGGTCCCAGACCACAGGCCGCAACTGCTGCGCGGCGTTCTGCTGTGTCCCTGACACTAACGATGCTAAGTGGGGCAGTGTCCCTATCTAAGGGTCTGTCCCTATAGCAGCCACAAATTATGTGGGAGTGTCGGGGCATAGCTGGGGCCTAACAGGGGGTCTCTGGCCTAGTGCAGGGGCCTACAGACACCCTGCACACACACCCTTACCCTCGGATGTTCCAGCTCTGACTGGTGTGGTCTCAGACGCACCAAAAGTATCTATTCTCGGGAGCAGGGAATCCTGGCAGCCCTATTGGACTGTGCATGCCATGTGGTGTACCTACAAGTGTTGTTTGGGGGTTGTAGTCCTTTGCGGAGCTTCCCTTCTAATTGCCGCTGCTCGTGCTGCTATGGCGCATGCGCAAGCCTCCGATAATGGCCGCCGCAACTCTGGGCAACATTGCGCATGTGCGAATCATACTGCGCATGTCCACCCACATTGAAGATGCAAAGGGAGCCACGGGAGCCCCTGGTGACTCGGTCGCCTAGGTGTAGGGTTATGGTCAGCGCAAGAATGTCCAGGATAGATCTCAATATAAAAGACAATGACATATGCAAAAAAGTATAATATTTGACTGGAAACGGGATTATCCCCTAAACATGAAAGTAATCCATACCAATTGGGGGTGTCACTAAATATATATATATAAAACAGGAACTCACACGGCCATGTGTGAGCCACTTCACATAGATGGGGTCTTTCGGTTTATATATATAGACCCTCTCCTCTATTGATCATCCAGTTGGACCAAGTAGGGGTATTTGTGAGTGGATGGCATCAATCCCGTAGTCCCAAGTAAGGAAAATTGGCAAAGCCACAGTGAATTATCAATGTAGTTTTAATGATAGAAGATAAAAATAATAACACTCACACTTTAAAAATCACAGAACAGTTCCGGATATCTAGGCAAGTCCTCTGCTCCACAGTGAACTCCCACAAGGGACCTGTTAACCTGACGAAGCAATTAGTTTTGCGAAACACGTAGTTCCCTGCTGGTGCTTGTAAATTTGGACATGAGCAGCCACCACACCTCAGACGAGACCTCGGCGACCGGTCCCGCAGTTGGACGCACTGTTTCCAGTCAAATATTATACTTTTTTGCATATGTCATTGTCTTTTATATTGAGATCTATCCTGGACATTCTTGCGATGACCATAACCCTACACCTAAGCTGCTTTATAAAAATTATGGGATGATCTTCTTCTGTCAAGCTGCAATATTACTTAATGGGCCAGTTTTAATCTGTTATTACATTGTATATTTTCTGGTCCAATATTCTGTACTTTTGAATTCATTACTGTACTGTTTTTGGTGGTTTCACGTGTACACCTACATTCAGGGAGTGCCCCAGTTCATCTATATTATTGACTCAGTTGCCTCCCTGACTGCCGCAACACTTCCTACCGGCGGCACCTGCCCCTGCCTCCGCTGACAAGCGCGACCACGCTGGGAGTTAAGGGGCAGAAGGGGCCACATTAGTTTTTCATAATTCAAATAACTCGGCTACCTAAAATCTGGCCTCCATGTCTTATTGTTTTAAAATGAACTAGTAACTTTTTAAACTTCTTTGCAGGTAGTTTTTGGTAAAGATTTTCCTGATGAGCAGAAGTTAGTTTTTTGATCTTTCTCTTTAAAAGTTCAATAATTCTCCTTTTTAAACCTGGTCTTTGTCCTCGCTTATATAATAAAGAATAAGATTTGTGCAATTGTTCTAAAATATCTTTATTTGAATGATCTATTCCCCTCAGTCTGCTTAGGGCTGCCACCAGCTATGTCCCCCTCTCTCTCTCTGTCTCTCATTCAGTAGAGGCACAACCCCAAGGATCACCAGTTCTGCTTCTCCCGTTCTGTCAAATGCAAATTCCCCAATTGCATGGGTTTCGTTGGTTCTCCTGGTGTTTCTTTGGAAGGAGCCTGAATAGGTGGAGTCAGCGGAAGAGACCGAAATCTGTGAGAACGATCCTGCTCCTTATGTCTCTCCCTCATCCGAAGATCCAGGGACATGCAAAGGGCGATCAGTCCTTCCAGATCTACGGGTAGGTACCTATACGTTATTTCATTCTTCAGCCTCTCCCCAATGCCCTGACGGAAAGCAGCCTTCAAAGCCCCCTCATTCCAATCGGTCTCTGCTGCCTGGGTCCTAAACTCAATAGCATTCAGTCCCATAGTGCGAGAGCCTTGTTTTAACTGTAGAAGTCCAAATTCAGCGAAGCCGCATGGCTGGGGGCTATCAAAGATTGTCCAGAAGGTCTGCAAGAAGGCGACAGAATCGTCCAACAAGGGGGAACCCTTTTCATAAACAGGTGGCACCCAAGCTAATGCTTTATCCGTGAGGAGCAAGAAGATATATGCCACATGAAAAGTTAATAAAGACTTTTCTTATTACAAGTAATAACTGTATGGTCATCTGAATTTCCTTCTGGCTTGTTGAAGTTCGGTTTGTTCCATCTTCTGGAAAATTATCAGCTGTGACTGAGATTGTAAATGTCACGGGAGACCATAAACTTTAACACCTTAACCACCGAGATCACTATCACCACACAGGACACAATAATTGAGTAACCAAAAGTTTATTTTGGCAAGCCAGCAAACACACAAAATACTGTACATGAACACAGTGAAACACTCACCAACTTGGGGCAAGAATCTAGCCTCCACTAGGTGCAGGGGCCGGTTTAATTTGGCTTGCCCTGAGCATCTTCTTCCCCGGCTTCTCAGTGCTTTCTATATGCTCTTTTACACAAAGCACTTTTGAATCTCCCGCCAGCTGCGTCTCCGCTCCGCTCACTTCTCCGGCTGCTCTGGCACTTCTCCATCCAGCACACTATTTCCCACAGAACACTTTTGAAAAGCCCCCCAGCCGAGTCTCCGATCGACTCAAGAGCTGATCTGGTTCCCTGCTCCAGCAGCGCACCTTTACTAATGGCAACCATAATCTTGCATATCATCAAACAGGTGTCCCTCCCTATAGGAGACACTATACTACTGCGTCTCGCAGGACGCAACCCCTTCACCGTGTACCCACACCGTGTCCAGTTTACCCACACCAAAGTCCCCCCACCCCCAAAGTGAGGTATGTGTGTATGTGACTGCGCAGCCACAATGTTCTGATCTTATAGTTGGTGCACTTATAGATGTTACCTGCCGAGCGCTCCAGCGCTCGGGCCTGCAAAGGAACTTCACAAAGGATCTGACGATGAAGACACTCCAGTGATACCTTCCGGGGCGATCCCACCCGGTTGGCGACTGCTGTGCTGGCCGAGGTCTGAGCCCAAACCTCTGGTATGGTACCATGACAGTCTCTGGGTGTAACAACTCTCCTACTGATACTAAGGGGCTGGTTCCTATCTTATGGCCTGTCCCTACATCCGCTTCACTCACGGTGACTCAGGGCCTAACTGGGCCGGGGGTATGTGGCCTAGTGTAGGGGCTACTGGCCTCTCTACACGCAGAGCTCCTTCTCATTCCTCCTCCTGATCGGCTCTGCCAACGTGCTCCCCTGCGCAACCTCCTAAACCTTCCTTCCGTGAATCCGCCCGCCCTATTGGCTCCCTGTTGTCACCTGTTCTCGCTAAGGCTCCTGGGACTCGCAGTCCCGTGTGCTCCACCCTATAGGAATAGCTCCTGTTTTGCGGGTTCTCGCAACCCCTTACGGTGCATGCACAACCTCTGCTCCCTCACCACCTCCACGGGCTCACCACGCATGCGCGAACAACAAACATGGCGGCACCCTATTCGCTCGGTTCACTGCGGAGCCTCCGATTAACCGAAGCACTCCCTGCACGCACTGCAACCTTCCCTATCCTCCCAGCATATGGAGATAGGGGTAAACATGGGGGACCTGGCTACATCCTCACCCCTGTGGACTCCAACGTCCCCGCTTGGAATACTAGAACAACAACTGGCACAACGATTATATAATAAAAATGCATGAATACGTACAACGATACATTTCACACTCTATATAAGGTTATACATTTCACTGAACATAACGATAACTGACTTTACTCGATTGCGAGCCCACTGCGGAGCCTCATAATGGGGTGCCCCAAACTGATCATAGGTCATCCTCATTGGAGGCTGCCCAACTCTCTGGCTCCGTCGGAGCTGTTCTTCTGTCACTCCCTCGGGAGAATGACTATTATAGTCCTGAGGCGCAGCCTCTTCCCTGGAGGGGGTTACAGTCTCTACATGATCATTGGAAGGCACAAAACATGGACTCTGTGGGTCAAAAGTAGAATTCTCGGGAGCCACCGTTTTAGGCGTTTGTTTACCGAGCCCTTTACCCACTGCTCCTCCGAGAGATGCTCGTCGCATCTGAGGGCCCCTTTGAGAGGGTCCCTCTTGGGGGTCTTCATAGGCCATATTATTGTCAGTCTCTGGACCAACCTCTCACAGGTTCGTTTCTCCATCCAATGGAGTAGCTGGTATTTGGGCTCATCCTCTTCCACTTGTGGGATAGGAAGCAAATGGTTTCTGTGCCATACCTTTACACGGCCCTCAGAGTCCTTGATACGATAAACCGGGAGGTCAGGCATCTGCGACTCTACTTCATAGACTCCTTCTCGCCACCGGTCAGCCAGCTTGTGTTTTCCCGGTACGCCCAAGTTGCGGAGAAGTACCGCATCTCCAGGTCGAATTTCCCGATGTTTGACATTGTGGTCATAGCGTTTCTTATTATCAGCGTTCAGCTTTTCCGTAGATCTTTCAGCTTGCTGATAAGCCTGTTGCAGGTTCTCTTGTAGTCTCTGTACATATTTGAAATGAGTGGCGTTATGAACCCCATCAGTGGAGACCCTCAACCGTATGTCTACCGGCAGTCGGGCTTCTCTCCCGAACATCAGAAAGTAGGGCGAGAATCCGGTAGATTCGTGTCTGGTACAGTTGTAGGCGTGTACTAACGTTTCAACATGTCTACTACACTCAGTGCTTTGCATCCCCGTTAAGGTTCCCAGCATGTCTAGCAAAGTGCGATTGAACCGTTCGGGCAAGGCATCTCCTTCAGGGTGGTACGGGGTGGTTCGGGATTTGGTGATATGCAAGATCTTTAATAATTCCCGGATTAGTTTGCTCTCAAAGTCTCTGCCCTGATCTGAATGTAGTCTGTTGGGAAGCCCATAATGTATGAAGTATTTTTCCCAAAGAACCTTGGCTACCGTAATGGCTTTTTGGTCTTTTGTCGGAAAGGCTTGCGCATACCGAGTGTAATGATCTGTGATAACCAGCACATTGCAGATTCCCCGGCTATCTGGTTCAATACACAGGAAGTCCATGCATACTAAGTCCATGGGACCCGTACTTTTCAAGTGACCCATTGGTGCGGCTCTGGTGGGAATTGTTTTGCGTTGGATGCATCGGCTGCACCGTCGACAATGATGCTCCACGGCCTCTCTCATTTTGGACCAGAAGAATCTATCTCTCACGAGTCCAAAGGTTTTG
This sequence comes from Ascaphus truei, assembly GCF_040206685.1. NCBI lineage: Eukaryota > Metazoa > Chordata > Amphibia > Anura > Ascaphidae > Ascaphus > Ascaphus truei. Next base: position 40,730,506 of record NC_134485.1, on the reverse strand, counting down.
TCGACGCCCAGATGGCCATGTTCGTCATGTAATGACCTTAGCACCAAATATTGTAGCATTTTAGGTAGGACCAGCTGCCTTCTACTTGGATGATTATGATAATCCACAACTCGGTATAGTAGATTGTCCCGTATTTCGAATTTATCTGCTTCTCTCATCACATCGCCAGTGGCGTGCTTGAGTAGATCGGTACGATTTCTCTGGATAGCGTGGTGGATGGCGCCGGCTATCAGGTCACGAACCTGGTAATGCACCATATCTTTCCAGGATATGAGTTTGTCAGGAGTGATGTGCATGCCGCTGGGGTCTCTGTACGCAGCCGGGATGGTTTTGGACGCACACCCTAGAGAATCCGCCACCCTTAATTCGGAGAATGCCACTTGATCATTAACTATGGCTGCGGTGCAGCACATGGCCCGCATCCCGGGACCGGGGATTTCTTCCCATTTATCGTCATCGGGGGTGGCGACCAGCCACGGTCTTCTGGATAGGGCATTGGCTCCCACATTCAGAGGGCCCGGTTTGTATTTCAAGGTGAAATTGTAGTTGAAGAGTGCGGCCAACCAACGATGACCAGCTGCGCCCAGTTTAGCTGAAGTCATGATGTACATGAGGGGTTTATTTTCCGTTTGCACCTCGAAGGTAATTCCATAGAGGTACTGTAGTCATGAAGCTTATCCACGATGGCCCACTTTAAAGCGAGAAACTCTAGCTTATGCACTGGATAGTTTTTCTCACTGGGCGTCAGACTGCGACTGATGTAGGCTACCGGTCGTAATCCCTCTGGGTGTTTCTGATGTAGTACTGCCCCTTGTCCGCTGAGACTAGCGTCTACATGTAGGATATAGGGTTGCTCGGGGTCGGCATAGGCTAATACCGGGGCAGCCGTCAGACTCTGTTTCAGGTCCAGGAAGGCCGGTTCGTCCCGTGTCTTCTGGATATATTTTGAGAAGACTGTTGAGGGGCTTGGCCCAAAGAGAATATCCCTCCACAAATCTACGATAATATCCGCAGAACCCCAAGAAAGAGCGCAATTCTACCACATTATCGGGTCGCGGCCAGCTTACTACAGCTTCTATCTTGGCGGGGTCAGTGGCTATTCCCTCGGCGGACACGATGTGTCCCACGTAGGTCACTGAGGTCCTACAGAATCGGCATTTATCGAAGGACAACTCGAGTCCCTCTTGGGCGAGATGGTCGAGTACCTTCAGGAGCCTGGTCTCATGTTCCTCCAGTGTTTTGCCGAAAACGATGATGTCGTCCAGATGCACCAAACATTCTCTGGGGTTCAGGTCTCCCAAGGTTTTCTCCATCAGTCTTTGGAAGGTGGCCGGCGCTCCACAAATGCCCTGTGGCATGCGGGTGAATTGATAGAATCCCAACGGACAGATGAATGCAGTCTTCTCTTGGTCCTCGGGGCTCATGGGCACCTGGTAGTACCCGGATCTTAGATCCAACACACTAAACCATTTGCTCCCATTGAGGGCATTCAGGATCTCTTCTATGCGAGGGAGATTATACTGATCAGGAATCGCGAGATTATTCAAGGTCCTATAATCCACTCACAGTCTCACAGTCCCATTCTTCTTCCTAACCACCACGATGGGGGACACATAGGGGCTCCTTGACTCCATGACGATCCCGGCCTCCTCCATTTCGTGAATCACGGCCCGTACATCGTCTACGTCCCTAGGGGCGATGCGCCGGGAGCGCTCACGAAAGGGAGTTGTGTCATTTATCTGAATAGTGTGCTGGGCACTGCGACTGCACCCCACATCCATTTCACCAGTAGAGAAGACGTCACGCCTGTCGTCAAATTGGCCCCTTAATCTCTCTCCATTGCTCGGGCAGCCCGGACGACCCGAAGTCGAATTCTAGCCCTTCTGTGGAGCATCCAGCTTGGGCGGTTTTGACCTGGACAGGCTCATCAACTAGACTGACTGGGTAGATCCGACCCAATTTTTGTCCAGCATCTATAGCCATGGTGAAGGGGGATAGGTTCTGTACCAACACATAAATGCGAAGAGGAATGGCAGCGGCCCAATCCCGAAACTCAGGTACTATTCAGTATCCTCTTCGGGCGTCTTCTTCCGGAGTGCTCTCCAATGAGAAGAGATGCTCGGTGTCTGCACGCTCGGCATATGAGCACCATGCCGGCATTCTCTGTACTGCTCCCGGCGGAATTTCCATTAGGCCGGCTCTGCCGCAGAACAACAGCCCGTAGCTCTCGGGGACCGAGGCCGGGGGGTCCCTGCCCACCTGAATAAGCTGCAGTTGAAGACTGGTCATAGGCAATTCATTTGTCTCTTGCAAGTAGGCCTGGATAACAGCCTGCACAATGTCTGCATTAGTCCCCAGCATGATCAGATACTTGGGCAGGTCCTTGGGTTCCGGACACATGAGGGCGTCCACGTTCATGGGGTGTGACTTCCCGGTATTGAGCTGCTGAATATCCAGAGACACCGTCACGATGCCATCGATAGGGTAGTCTTCATTGCTCAGGTCCCTCACTTTTATATGTTCGGCCGACTTCATGGGCCTGTTCTGGAGATGTTGGTCGTAGAACCCTCGATATATGATGGGCACTTGTGACCCCGTGTCCAGCAAGGCTGAGGAGTAGATGCCATCCACTAACACGTGTATGAGGGCCACTGGTCCACTCGATTGTTCCAGTCTCGGGGACAGTCATCATCTCTGGTAGTGGTCAGAACTAGGTCATTTGTGGTGCGGGGCTCGGGAGGAGCCGGAGACTCCAAGGCCTCTCCGTCGGCGGCGTATACTCCACAAACCATGGCATTGGGCGTAAACTTCTTGGGGGAGGGACTCCGGTCACGGGATTCTCCCATCCGGCAGTCATAAGATAGGTGCCCCTTTTTACCGCACTTGTAGCATGACAGATCACAGGGCGGCATACGACGGCTGTAGGGGGGAGAGGTCCTCCCCAAGTATTTCGGCCACTCTGCCACGGTTTTGTCCGGGGGATCCTCTTTCTTCTCACTAGTTCCCTTACTCTTGGGGGTGGAGACCCCTTTTGCTTTCTGCGGAGAATGAAGCAGTAGATGAGCCTCGTGCTCCTTGACTTGCTGTAACAACTTCGTGAACGTAGGGGGGCTTCCTCTGGTGAGGTTATCACTAATCATGTTGGCAATGGGGTGGCTGGGGCTGGACCCCCGCAGGTATTGTTTACGGAGATACTCATCCATCTGTGAGGCTATAACGTACTTGTGGTGAAGTAGGGGCCCCAACGCTATCTGTACTCGATGGATGTAGGCTCACAAGTCTTCCCCTTCCTTTTGGTTAATGGCATAGTACTTGGCCCACAGGGCTCCATCATCTTCTGCCACGCAATAGGCCTCCGTCAAGAATTCGACGATCATCCGGGAGGTCAAGTCAGGATGTTGCTCTCTATGAATGCTGACCAGAGTGGACGCTGGGGGTCTTAAGCATTCCATGATGCATTGGCATTTGACCGCGTTGGTACAGGACCATTCCTCCATTACACCCCTGGTGTGTTCTTTCCACGGATCTATTCCGTCTTCCCCCGCCAGGACGGGCAGGGCCCCATAGAAAGCTTTCAGTTTCCTGTAATTTTGGGATTGTGTAGCCAAAGTTAGTGCTTCTACTAAGGGTGGTAAACTGGGTGGGGAGGCCAGTTGGCCTACCTTGTCGTTAAGTTTTTGCAGCATACCCCTACACAGTCCAGCTTCTTCGGACGCACTGGACCCCGGGTAACTAAATTCTGACCGACAACTACCCGGGTCACTGGCCGGGTAATTGGCAGAGGCGGGAGTATGACAATCTTCACCAAGCACATCGGTGGGTATGTCCCTGAGCGGGTAGACAAAGGGGCTTCCGCCAGGGGGGGAATTGGGGAGCTGGATGTATTGGGGAACGGAGGGCTCCAGGACCACTAAATCTCTGCGACAGTCAACTAGCAGGGTGTTCCACTTGGCATCTTGGTCTATTAGAACATCCACCAGGCGGGCTTTGGAGAATCCTTGTAGTTGTCTTAGGGCCGTTTGTAATGTCTCTAAGGGCCAGGCCATAGGAACTTGACTCACGGCCACCATGCGACGGGCGGGTGTTTGCATCTGCCGCGCCCATTCGCCCACGCTCTGACGCGAGGCGAGAGTCATTCTGGACAGGTGGCTGTGTGAATTTAGAATCGGGGCACCCCAGGTCTGCTCTCAGCAGCGCCTCCAAATGTAGCACTGTTTCCTATTGAATACAATGCGCTACTAATGCTGTTCAACCTGTTGGCTCGCAGGGCTTAAGCCTCCGCCACGGAGAGCCTGGGGCAACACATATGAATACCGATAACCTCATACCAAGTGCAGCGCCTCCACCTACGATGGCTCCCAGCAGAGTGGAAGTTGTTCCTCACAGGACAATAATGTAATACCACACACACAGCATATAAAATAACCAATGACTTTACTAATGGCAACCATAACCTTGCATATCATCAAACAGGTGTCCCTCCCTACTGGAGACACTATACTACTGTGTCTCGCAGGATGCAACCCCTTCACAGTGTACCCACACCGTATCCAGTTTACCCACACCAAAGTCCCCCCACCCCCAAAGTGAGGTATGTGTGTATGTGACTGCGCAACCACTATGTTCTGATCTTATAGTTGGTGCACTTATAGATGTTACCTGCCGAGCGCCGGGCCTGCAAAGGAACTTCACAAAGGATCCGACGATGAAGACACTCCAGTGATACCTTCCAGGGCGATCCCACCCGTTGGCGACTGCTGTGCTGGCCGAGGTCTCAGCCCAAACCTCTGGTATGGTACCGCGACAGTCTCTGGTGTTACAACTCTCCTACTGATACTAAGGGGCTGGTTCCTATCTTATGGCCTGTCCCTACATCCGCTTCACTCACGGTGACTCAGGGCCTAACTGGGCCGGGGGTATGTGGCCTAGTGTAGGGGCTACTGGCCTCCCTACACGCAGAGCTCCTTCTCCTTCCTCCTCCTGATCGGCTCTGCCAACGTGCTCCCCTGCGCAACCTCCTAACCCTTCCTTCCGCGAATACGCCCGCCCTATTGGCTCCCTGGTGTCACCTGGTCTCGCTAAGGCTCCTGGGACTCGCAGTCCCGTGCGCTCCACCCTATAGGAGTAGCTCCTGTTTCGCGGGCTCTCGCAACCCCTTACGGTGCATGCGCGACCTCTGCTCCCTCACCACCTCCACGGGCTCACTGCGCATGCGCGAACACCAAACATGGTGGCGCCCTATTCGCTCGGTTCACTGCGGAGCCTCCGATGTACCGAAGCACTCCCTGCATGCACTGCAACCTTCCCTATTCTCCCAGCATACGGAGATACGGGTAAACCTGGGAGACCTGGCTACACTTATAACATATATATCATGTTACTGGCTTGCTGACTAATTGTATGGGGAACATACAGTTAGGACCGGAAATAATTGGACACTGATACAACTTTTGTTATTTCGGCTGTTTACCAAAATAAATTCAAGTTACAGTTAAATACTGAATATGGGCTTAAAGTGCAGTCTATCAGCTTTAAATTGAGGGTATTCACATCCAAATTGGAGGAAGGGTTTAGTAATTACATCTCATTAATATGTAGCCCCCTCTTTTTCAAGGGACCAAAAGTAATTGGACAATTGACTCAAAAGCTGTTTCATGGACAGGTGTGGGCTATTCCTTTGTTATTTCATCATCAATTAAGCAGGTAAAAGGTCTGGAGTTGATTCCAGGTGTGGCATTCACATTTGGAAGCTGTTGCTGTGAACCCACAACATGCGGTCAAAGGAGCTCTCAATGCAAGTGACAGGGCATCCTTAGGCTTCAAAAAAAAAGAAAATCCATCAGAGAGATAGCAGGAACATTAGGAGTGGCCAAATCAACAGTTTGGTACATTCTGAGAAAAAAAGAACGCGCTGGTGAGCTCTGCAACACAAAAAGGCCTGGATGTCCATGGATGTCAACAGTGGTGGATGATCGTAGGATCCTTTCAATGGTAAAGAAAAACTCCTTCACAACATCCAGCCAAGTGATGAACACTCTCCAGGAGGTAGGCATATCATTATCCAATTCTACCATAAAGAGAAGACTTCACGAGAGCAAATACAGAGGGTTCACCACAAGTTGCAAACCATTCATAAACCTCAAGAATAGAAAGGCCAGATTAGACTTTGCCAAACAATATCTAAAAAAGCAAGCCCAGTTCTGGATCAGCATTCTTTGGACAGATGAAACTAAGATCAACCTGTACCAGAATGATGGGAAGAAAAAAGTATGGAGAAGGCTTGGAACGGCTCATGATACAAAGCATACCACATAATCTGGAAAACACGGTGGAGGCAGTGTGATGGCATGGGCATGCATTGCTTCCAATGGCACTGGGTCACTAGTGTTTATTGATGATGTGACAGAAGACAGAAGCAGCCATATGAATTCTGAAGTGTATAGGGATATATTGTCTGCTCAGATTCAGCCAAATTCAGCGAAGTTAATTGGACGGCGCTTCACTTTACACATGGACAATGACCCAAAACATACTGCGAAAGAAACCCAGGAGTTTTTTAAGGCAAAGAAGTGGAATATTCTGCAATGGCCGAGTCAATCACCTGATCTCAACCCGTTCGAGCATGCATTTCACTTGCTGAAGACAAAACTTAAGGCAGAAAGACCCACGAACAAACAACAACTGAAGACCGCTGCAGTAAAGGCCTGGCAAAGCATCACAAAGGAGGAAATCAGCATTTGGTGATGTCCATGCGTTCCAGACTTCAAGCAGTCATTGCCTGCAAAGGATTCTCGACAAAGTATTAAAAATGAACATTTTATTTATGATTGTGTTAATTTGTCCAATTACATTTGAGCCCCTGAAATAAAGGGACTGTGTATGAAAATGGTTGCAATTCCTAAACGTTTCATACAATATTTTTGTTCAACCCCTTGAATTAAAGCTGAAAGTCTGCACTTCTATTGCATCTCAGTTGTTTCATTTCAAATCCATTGTTGTGGCGTACAGAGCCTAAATTATGAAAATTGTGTCGGTGTCCTATTATTTCCGGACCTAACTGTACTATACTCTACATGTGGAATAAAAGTGCTTTTCTTTATTGTACAATCCCCAGTCCCCAATATATACAGTTTTCCCCCTTCCAGACATCAGACTGTTATTAGCTCTTTTCTGGAAGGGGTTACACAAAACATTTCATACACTGGCCAAAATGAGCCTCACAGAGGTTGCCATTACACATAGTATTGGGGCAGCCAGCCGGACTTCACCTTTATTATGGGAGACTGGATACCCCTACCGTCACAGTAAAGCCGATGGATTCCTTCATAAAAGCCTTTGCCTCCTCAGGTATGTTGAATGTATGAGAACCATCAGCAGCTCCACAGGATACATCATTGAGAAGTTATCTTGTAAATTCTTCTGAGTAATCCGGAATGTTTATCAAGTTATTAGTAATATGTACAGGGATCCCCAGCACACAATAAAGTAATAGAGAAAATATGACAGCAAGAAAATCAATGTATTAAATGTAATAGCAGCTACAACATTGACCCTGACCAAGGGTCTGGAGAGTACATCTCATGGAGGGAAACAATATAGAGGTAGAGGAGGGGAGGAAGGGGAGGAAGGGGACTGAAACACTAAACAATAACACAAAGAAAGGGAACAACGTACAATACATGTCAAGTAAAAGGAGATAAAATGTAAGGGTCTGTTTATGAACAGTACATCTATTTTGGTTCTTCTGGTGAGAGGTAGTAGGTTGAAAGTGTGAATACTAGGGAAGTACTATAGGCTGTTTTCAGCCTGTGGGAACAGGCATGATTAAGGGGCTTTTGGCTCCGAAACTTCGCCCCCCTACATTTTATCGCCTTTTACTTGACGTTGTTTCCTTTCCTTGTGTTGCTATTTAGTGTTTCAGCCCTTGTTCCCCTCTTCTTCTTCTGTATTGTTTCTCTCCAGACCCTGAGTCAGGGTCAATGTTGTAGCTGCTATTGCATTTAATACATTGATTTTCTTGCTGACATAATTTTGTCTCCATTACTTTATTGTGTGCTGGGGACCACTGTACATATTACTGATTTGCTTGGGGGTGAGAAGTTACCCCTTGTTCCCATGCAGCTTATCATTTATCTTGAATACGTACTTGGCTGTGGAGTGCTACTAGCACACATACACTTTGTTTATCAAGTTATTATTTTTATAATTTACTTTTGAAGATTTTCTGTAGACTCTCAATATATCTAGCCTGTTATGGAAATTGTACAGCTTTTTCACAATTCTGGGCCTGTTTTGGTTTTCTTTTTAGAGACCAACTCTGTGGCCAGGAATCATCAAGCTGCAATGAGAGGTATTGCACCACAGTCTGGGGATACCTGTCATTGACTTGAATTGTGGTATTATGCAGGTCTCTCCATGGCCTCAGGTAATTTCTCCACAGCAATACCTAGTCATTTTGGTAATTCAATGGAGGCAAAAGTGAGTAATCTCCATTTTCTATTAAGGTCTTTTGCAACCCTCAGTATTGTTTGGGAAATTTAACAGACTAATCCATGGTTGTTAACTTGGTAGAAGAACGCTGATTATTAATCCACCTGGTCGTTTCAGAGACATTTCTGCAGTTAAGACAGAGAGGATTTTTTTCATAGCTCACATTTACAGGCTAAATGTTAATTTTAGTTTCTGTAGCTCAATTAGTGTTTTGAAATCTTGTAAGGAACGTTGCCCCAGGGGCCTGAGCTAAGGCTATGGCTGATGCATTTTATCTAGTCAGCACATACCTGAAGTCCTCCTCATTATAATAGTTTAGTTACTTCAATAATGCATGCATCACTGTATTACTTTCCTTGGAGTTGGCCAACAACCAGTAAAGCACTTAAACAGTATGAGAGCGTTAATGCCAAATGTAGATATTTTAGACATTGTCCAACTAGAGACTGAACAAATTAGCTAATTCAAAGTACTACTTATTTAACATCTAACTAGTCTCAGGCACTGGAAGTGTAAAACATAGAAGCAACAAAATTGTTGGCAGATACAAACTACTGTACTTTGTTCACCCAGTCCCACAATTTTCTAAAGCAATTGTAAAGCCAGGACCCATTTATTCCATATATATATATATGAATTATTTTACTGTATTAAACCTGCCACCTCTGCTCAAAAGCTTTTCCATAAATCCACCATCCTTTCAGTGAAGAAGTATAATGTACATCTTCACATTTCCTTTGAGCATACAACCCTCTGGCTTAAGAGCATGAACTTTTGTTTTAGCGTTCCTCTTTCTCTGAAAAATGATTCCATCCTGTAACTTGGCAATATCCATTATGCATTAGCAAATGTATTTGAATATTTCATGCCAAATCTTCAGAAAACTGCTAGCCTAGATTTCTTTATTACAGAATTAGGAATTTTTGGATAAAGAAAATCTTTCATTCAAATTACGTTTCATTTGGATGGATTTGCTTTTCTCCAGGCACACACTTGGCGTAATAGAAATATTAGGACAAATACCAGTCTCAATAATCATAAATAGCATTAATTAGTTAAAGCCTTAAAGAAATCTGAATTTTTTTAACCAAGTTTTGACATGCTCAACTCTTCCAAATGCTTAATTTATTAATTCATGGATATGCCAAGAAAGTTAATCCGGTTAATTTACTGTGTAACACCATGCTATACTTTGTAATAATTAAAATATATCTTGATAAGTATCTCTTGTTGATGCAATACATTTCTTGCTATAAACAATGTATCCTTGCCTTGGTGGTGACACAATTTATGCTATTTCCAACATGGAGTCTAGCTTCTCCAGTTTAGATTTTGACCAACTACAAAAGAACTGGATAACTAATATGACTGATATTTCTTCTATTGATGCTACATCCATTGAACAGAAACATAGTTCTTTTGATAACATTGGTGTTCACTTGCGATTTTTATTATTTAAACAAAGTAAATTATGGTGAAATATCTGTAGTCTTGAACATTATCTGAAAGCCAAAATGATCCCACATGGTTTTAGAATCAAGCTCCTCCCTACCTGGGATTCAATTTAAGTGTATCAAAAGGTGGGAATCTGATTTTAATAGTTGTTCATCTGAATTAATGTCTTTGATTATTGTACCTCATCAAATGTTGTTGGATCAGAATTAGGGGCCTATTCTAGTAGCTGTCATAAAACATCTCGCTGGGCCTGTTACACTGCCAGTTTTGTCAGTGTAGTTATAACGGTATTCAGAAAGACTCTGAGGATAGCAAAATGACAAAACTGGCAAGGAGCATCGATGTAATATTTGCCTCTCCAAAAAGGCCTCATTCGTCTACCTGCAGCGATGTACTGCGATCTGGCTTGGGCATATCTCGCCAGTAATCACAGCGTTTTAATAACAATTGTAATACTAGTGTACGTGAGCAGGGTCTCTCCGGATCAGAACCGTGTTGATTTCAGGTCCGGGGAACCCCTGCTTCCCAAGATACAGGCCCCATTATGAGGTGCCGGTATCTCCTATGCATTTAAATGTCCCAGTCATCCAAATACCAAACAATTTAGTGAAAACATTAAACAGAAATAGAAAAAATAACAATCAATTGAAAACAAGCATTTGCCAAAAAATGCATTGCCTGTCACTGTATTTATCTGTACCCTAAAGGGGTACAGATTAATAAATTATCAGTCAACGGGCAATGTAAAGCATAAAAATCTGAAGAAAAAAAAGATATACATACATTCAATATTGATCTTACCTTTAAAAGTCTTCACCCTCCGAATTCTGGCGTATCAGGAAGCTCTCGACCCGCGACGTCATCCACTGCAATCCGACTCCATCCTCCTTGAAGATCAGCATCAGGTACAAAAATCTTCTTTCTATCTTCTTCTGTCATTCTATTCTTCTTTTCTTTATTCTTCTATCTTCATTAGTTGTAATCCAAAGTACCCCATGTTAAATCCAGCAACGAAAGTTGCCTCATCGCATTCTTGAGCTAAAATGAGACGGAACAGGCCTATTATAGGGCCTGTGTAGATAAGGAAGAACCGAGGTGCCCTCTTGTGCTTATTAACCAAATACAGATAAATGGTGCAAAAGTGAATCTATAAAAATATTATGTGCACACTGTGAACATTCATATATATGAATGTGATGTGAATAAGAGTAAAAATCAGATGTAAAGGTGATACACTGCTCGACCAATCAGAATCCTCCTTCGATCCTTATGGGGTGTTGATTGTAGAAAATAGGGAGCGCAGGATCATGTGAAAGACAAAATATGCATATAGTGCAATATTGTATTGATATAGGTGGGAGAAATAAGCTTGAACAAGAGATCAATGCTACTACTCACATGGCCTGGAGTATAAGCAGACCCATAAAGGTATCTTTAGAAGAGTACCCCTCTTCTCTCCAGATCACTGGCAGTGGTTGGTAAATTGTTCATGTGCTGCATAAAAATACAGTACAAGAATCTGTACTCACATATTAAAATAGTATCGGCGGCCAATTGTGGAGTGTAGTAACCGTGTGGACAGCGTGTCGCTTTGGATCCTTCTCTCGCGGGTCTTTTTTTACTTTACTATAGGGCCTGTGATGTCACATATCAGGGTGAGATGGTACAGCTCCAATCCGATTGGACGCGGTATCATGAGACTGGCTATTTTTTTTTTTTAAGGATGTGACGTCATCTCCAAGGGAGGTATCTGCCAATCAATGGGCAGAGGGTGGGGTACTTGTGCCGGGGTGGGTGGTTAGGCCTCCCGGGTGGGTAGCAGTGAGGGTGGATTAAACCCTTAATTACTATAGTGGTAATAACCGCTAAGGTGATTAAGGGGTTAGGGGCCATTGTATTTTTTCTTGTACTCTTGCTGCCAACGGAGGACATGGACCTGGAGTACGGTGATGAGGACACCCTTCATCATGGCAGAGGTAAGTAGAAGTTGTATTTACTTTATTTAAGCTGGCTGGCTAATGTTTGATTTTGAATGGAAAAATGATCTATTATCCATATCTGGATAATAGTAATTTTGCCCATTACTGTTCTGTATGTTTTGGGGGGGGCGGTTGTTGGGGGTAGAGGTGGTGGGTAGTAGGGTTTTTGTATTTTTGAATGTTTATTGTGGGTAGCGGGGATTGGTGAAGTTGGCATTTGGCTCTTGGTGATTGTTTATACCTACCGTGTGGGTATCAGGAGGGGTTAACCTCTTCATTACCTTAGCAGTATAAATCGCTAAGGTAATGAAGGGGTTAACTCCACCCACAACCCCACATGCAAGACCTAAACACCCACCAAAGGCCAAATACCACCTTCACCAACCCGCGCTACCCACAATAAACATGGCACTGGTAGTTAACCCCTTCATTGCCTTAGTGGTTAGCCGCTAAGTTAATGAATTTGCCTGTAAATGCATTTTTCATGCATCTGATTCATGCGTGGGGCCTCCAGTGCTGGTATTTATAGGTATTAGCTCCAGAGACCCCCGGCATCAATCCGATGCACGAAAAATGCATTTTTCTTCTAAGTTCCTCTCTCTCCTTGCCTCAGAAGCTTCTCACCAGCTGATTCAGCCCACTTATCGAGGCTTTCTGAATCGCTGTAGACATTTTTGGCTGATAACAGGTAAAATGCCTCGATAAGTGGGTTATGACTGCTACTAGAATAGGCCCCTAAATATTTTATCACTCATCTTAAACTTGGGCTTAGTGCTCTGGAATTTTACAAAGAGATTTTGATCAAAAAGGAATTAGATACATTTGAAAGTACTATTACTGATGTTAAAAAGAAGTTCCATAGACATTCCATGGATTATGTTAACCATCGGATTTATAATTGTAGACTTGGTGGTTTTAAGAGATTTAAGTCAAGAACACCAATGAATTATTCTATATCTGACTATAATTCTTCTGACATGGATATGGACAGAGTTTCTGTTTTGCAGAGGATACCATTTTTACGGGATCAACAGAATCGAGACTTACAGCCTGATTACCCCAAACCTAGAAAGTATAGCATCAGATGAAGCCAGAAGAAGATTAAGAAATCAGGGTCACTGGGCGTACAAACCCCAGATTTAGACAAGGTCATAGACTATTGAAAATGTCCAACCGGGAGCAGAGGGGTAGAGATCTATGGTTTCGGAAGTAAGCAATCTCTCAAAATACTCTGTTACTTAAATCTAAAGGTCTGTCCTTTCCAGGGGTCTTTCATCCCAACACCTACATTTAATACATTCACTTGTGTGGAAGATTGACATCTCTTTTGTAGGAAACGATTGCTTAAAAAACATTTTGCCTCTAATAAGGGTTGGACTAAATTATAAATAGACGCCATTGATGATATGGTATCCCTGCTCATTGAAGAAGACTGTACTGATCATGCTGAAGGGGTTAAACATGATATTCAATTTATATCAACCTTTACTTCTTCCTACCAGATGTGTCCTGCAATTTAAATGTTTTTGTAAATTGACAAAAGAGATATCACTATAGTGGACATGAAGAAGACACCTGTTAATAACCTCTTGGTTATTGGTTATGTAACCCTTTTAGTTACATGTGGTGGAATCGTTATATTTGAATATCTTCCATGAACATGGGATGAGAGCTGTTAAATTATTTTTACAGATGCAGGATTCCATTGCTCTTAAGAAACATGATCTGGTTCTGGACCTCCTTCAATTTATTCTTTCCCTCAGTTATTTTCTTTTTGATTATACATTTTTTTTTCAGAAAAGGGGAACTGTCCATCTGAACCAAGGTGAGGAGACATTACAGAGGCCTGCGCCGCTTCCCTGCCATTTCATTTAAATGCCTTTGGGAATTGTATTGGGAATCATATGGGACCTCTGAAACCCCACGCTCCCCCACAGGGGGGGCACGACTCCCAGTTTGCGCACGCCTTATATAGATGACTTTAAACCTTTTATTCAGCATCTAAATTCTAATAAGATTAATATTATACTTACATTGTCTAAATAATCCATCATGTTTCTTGATCTTAGAGCCAACTGTGTGTGTCAGACCTGTGTGCCGGCGAATAGCCAGGATCTTTAAAAGCAAAAAAATCTGCTCATGTGGAAGTTTGTTCTGGCTGCAATATTGCATGGAGCCTATTCACTAAACTACAATAAGTTGATTATAACATGGATTGGGTTGGAATTTTCCTACTGAACACTGGTAACTTTGTGTAAAAATGGTATTCACTGAGAAAAATCGAATATTTTTAGTGTTTGGTAAAAAAATGCCATACCACACTATCAATTTTGCTCCAACAGTCTGGAGGAGCTGCACAGAGAGAAACTGCATCTCCCTGCACAGCTGATCACCAGTTTACATTTTAATAGTAACCACCAAGGTAATGAAGGGGATAACCCCTCATTCCACTCTCCCGGGAGGCCTAACTATCCACCCTGGGGCAACTACATTGCTTCCAATGAATGAGCTACAAATATAAACAAACTCTAATACCATCCTAGCCCCTGTTACTAGTTTTAAGTATTTGGGCATATGGTTTGACTCCCATTTAACATTTGGGTTGCACATTGATACTCTGCAATCCAAAATACTCTGCAATCCAAAACCTATGCCAAACTAGGTGTACTTTGTAGGAACAATTACTTCCTATGTCTGCTGGTCAAAAAGCGCATCGCACAGCAGATGCTAGTGCTAATTATAGACTATGGGGCATAGTATATGGCACAACATCCCAAACTCACCTTAGCAAACTTGACACCCTGTACAATTCAATATGCCACTTTGTCTTCCAATGCACCTACAACACACATCAATGCGAAATTCTCAAAGAACTAGATTGTTCATCACTTGAGCCTAGGCGCAAAGCTAATCTTTCCTGTCTTGCCTTTAAATACTTTCTGGGCAAGTTACCTGCCTATTTGAACAAGCTCCTCACCCCTACCACATGCAGCACATATCTTCTGAGATCTGACTCCAAAAGACTGTCCATGGTCCCAAGGCTCAACAAAGTATCCGGCCGCTGCTCCTTCTCTTACCATGCAGCCCACAACTGGAACAATCTGCTGGAGACTCTCACAGCCGCCACCAGTCTACGTTCTTTCAAAACTAAAGCTGTCTCACATTTTAATCTAGTCTTTAACTGTTACATACGCCTATAACATTTATCATTTATTATATTAAACTGTGCATGCAATGTCATGTATATAATGTATAACCCTGCTCACTTAATATAACGACAGTACTGTCTGTATTTTTCCTCAGAACGCTGTGCCCAGGACATACTTGAAATCTCGCGGTAACTCTCAATGTATTACTTCCTGGTAAAACATTTTATAAATGAATAAATACAAGCTTTATCCACCATAGGTAGCGAGAAAAAAATGTGAGTGTTTAACCCGCAATTTTCATCTCAAAGTTTTGGGAATAGCAGTTGCTGGCAAGAAATGCAAGTTTGGGCATTTTTTGAGCTACTTGCTTGTAATAGCAAGA
Organism: Ascaphus truei; assembly: GCF_040206685.1. Lineage (NCBI taxonomy): Eukaryota > Metazoa > Chordata > Amphibia > Anura > Ascaphidae > Ascaphus > Ascaphus truei. The sequence continues at coordinate 40,715,051 of NC_134485.1, read as the reverse complement.
GCATAGCCCTTATTTTGGGGTTGGGGGGGCTGATGTAGTTATTCAGCATTACATAATATTGATATTTAGGCAGTGCAGATCTTTTACATTTCTATAAAGAATGTATGTTATGACCTACAAGTGGTATGGAATACAGCATGTTGGAGCACTGTCTACTCGTTGCATAGGTACGTTTCTGAAGAGAAATACACTTTTATATGTCAATTGTTTTAAATATATGTACTGTATTTAATAATGAAAACAGTTCAATTTTACCCCTTGAAAGTTGTGCTCCACATGTGTACTGTACTGTACTCCTGCCTTTACCATACCTACTGTTGCAGGTATGTCAAGGTTGTATCTTAAAGTAGCACTTTTAGTTTTCTAGATCAAGGATCTGACTGTTTCCAATATACTTATTGGTACAGTTGCTAGTATTAAGGGAATGAAGCTGTTTGTATTTTAGTATAGTAGTAGGGTGTCTCCGGAGCTGAACCGCATTGATTTCAGGTTCAGGGACCTCCTGCTTCCTGAGTTACAGGCCCTGTAATAGGGTGCCGGTATCCCTCTGCTTTGTTTAAATCCCCCGATCACGTGGGCTGTGACGCTGGTGAATTTAAGTATGGCCACATGTTTACCGGCACCCCAAAATGGGGCCTGTAACATGGGAAGAAGGAATCTGAAATCAATGTGGTTCAGCTCCGGAGACCCCCTGCTACAATACTGTATTATTAAAATAAAAACCCTGCAATTGCCTATTAGAGGCACGCAGGTAGAGTGACTGATTCAGTCTCTCCCTGACTGCGTGTGTATTATAGACAGGTGAAGCCAGGTAAGATTCAAACAGCAAGGACCCCCACTGTGTTATTCCGATGGGCCATTAGTCTGGCTCAGGGGTGGGCAACCTATTTTTAAATGTAGCCACAAGTATGGTGAACTAGAAAAGAAAATAGCCACACCAAGTAAAAATTGAAGTATTATGTTGCGCTTTCGTCATCTCCTCACCACCCTCATCATTATCATCATATCATCTCTTTCCCACCCCTCATCATCATCTTATTTCACCCCTCATTATCTTCATCTCATTTCCCCCTCATCATCTCCGCACCACCCTCATTATCATCATCTCATTTCCCCCCATCATCACCATATCATCTCATTTCACCCCCTCATCATCTAATTTCCCATTATCCAGCCCCCCACTCCCTCCAATATCATGATCTCGAGCCGCATCTCGAGCCAGCTTCTTACTTCTTAGCTTGCCTAGCAGAGCACTGGAACAGCAGTCTGTGGTGCGGTCGCCGCCGGGGTGGGTGCTCTGCCCCCACCTTTCTCTCATTGGTTCGTTCTCCACCAATCGCCTCCTGGCCACCGTCCGCAGCCCGTCCCCTCAGCACTAGCGCCGCCGCTGCCGGCATTCTCGCGCTTGCTGGCGTACTCGCGCTTGCTGGCGTACTCGTGCTTGCCGGCGTACTCGCTCTTGCTGGCGTACTCGTGCTTGCCGGAGGACTCACGCTTCCCACGGGATTTGCGCTTGCCCGCCACGCTTCCCATTATGCTGAGAAAGTACAATTCACCACAATTTGATTGCCAATTCGCCACAAGTGGCGAATGGCATCAGGGTTGCCCACCTTGGGTCTGGCTGTTCGAATCTCGCAGCGTGGGAGAGGCTGCCGGGCAGAACTTGCAAGACAAGCGGGAGAGAACAGGTAGTTAGTAGCATATACCTAATGGACACCTATTTGCTTATCCAGGACTGTACTGGTAAGTATATTGGGAAGCAAGGGGACCTCTACACTCTTCCTGTTTGTCCATGATTCGGCCATCAGCATACTCCTATAAATATCTTAAAATTCATGTTAAAACCCTCAGTCCACTTATTTCCGACCTCTAATAATTGATTCACAATAAATACTGAAGTGCAATAATTTCTATCTTCCTATGCATATTATTCTATTTTTTGTTCTTTAAAAGTTATGTTTGAATTTTTTTTACCATGTTTCCATTAAATTTTCTTAGGCCTCTAGTTAAACATTTGTAGATCTGATACATTACAATATTATTATTCTGATGTCTAAAGCTTGTTTCATTACCTGTTTCAAAGCTACAGTATGTTTTGCTTTTGTTTTTTACTTTTCCTTCATTTTATTAAACACATTAATTATTTACATGAGCTTTTCACAGTTAAGCCACAAACGTATCTCAAAATGCATATAAATTGAAATGCTGATAATGTTCTTTACTTTAGCTCCGTGCTGAGATACAATTTGCAGAAAGACAATCCCATTAATGACATGGAACATAAAACTTCATCAGATGAAGAAGTAAGATGCTTCAAACCATCAGCTCATTCAGAACCCTTCCTTTAGAAACAATCCAATAAAAAAATATAACAGAGCTTAAAAACAGTCCCTGTAATTTAGTAAACACAAAATACAGTACATTTCTTAAGAACAGATGGGTGATTTTATTTCTCAAAATTTCGTGAAACATTTGGTGATATTTGTTAGCAAAAAAATCCGTGAACCTTCAACCTTAGACCTTAGCATTGTCATGTACAATATATATTGCTATTTGTAGCAACATGTCGTGGCATTCTGGTAAAATGCACGCATTCCTGAGAAGTGAGAACTATTGTGATATAACCAAGTTAAGGCAAATATTGTGAACAATTACCCAAGGCTAATTTCAAGACATTTGCACACCTATAATTTTTACAATTGTACTGTCCTTAACCCCTTTAAAATACAGTAGATAAACTACTGTATGTTAATGTGAACGTTGTCTTTCCCAATGTGATATTGTTAAGTTTACATAAAGTTATAAAAGGTCAAATATAGGCACAATGTTCTTTTTATGAAGTTTATTTATTGAATTCTATGCTTTTCTTATAAATCACATGGGAAATATAAATGTGGATCCACTCCTTATGCCAACAATGCATATTCATTAAACTCTGTGCCCATTAGACTCAGTGGTACTCATACAACCGCGGCCCCTTTTATTCTAACACTTCACCGATATTGTCCGGTGACTTTTTCCGAATGCCACGCGCTTTGCCGCGTTTGTGCGGCGTTCTTGCCGTATTCATGTCGCAATCATGCCGGCGTCACCCGCGCTTGATCTGTTTAATGAGAATGTTTCGGATTTAATTGGTTGAAATTCTTCGCGTATCCACAAGGTTTCAGATATTCATGAATTTTAATGCGCATGCGCTTCAGTAATGTGTCGACTTGCAGGTGTTTAAAAAATACCACAGTGGTCCTTTGTGAATTGACCTTGGTACTGAAGAAGTTGTACAACATTGTATCTATTTAGGCGTTTCATATTAAAAACTAAATGCAAAGTGTCTGGTGTTCTATTCCATTGTTCAGAGAGGTCCAGAGATGAGTACACCACTGCAGTCCATGTTCCTAAAGCCCAACATAACGTACACTTATTTAATATGGTCAGCAATTAGTTCAGCAGATGATAAGATGGCCACAGTTGGTCAAATTTATCAATATTGTATCGAAAATTATGACTTTTACAAATTTTCACCAGATGCTCTGGGGTGGAAGCGTGCGATAAGGAAAAAGTTATGTGTCTATCCACGTTTTTTTCGTATTGCTCCTGCACCCGGAGTTACAGGAGGATGGTATTGGTGTGTTGCCCCTGAATTTTCCAGTATCTTTGATCATGGAGAGTTCAAAAGGCAAACGATCATGGTAAAACCAACAAAAAAGCATCAGTTCCCAGGCAAGCAATGCGCCAGCACCAGCTTCCAATAACGGTCCGACCGTCTGTGAAAACCTGCTGACCGGCAACTCTTGCTATCAGCCCCCGCCTGGATACCTGCAGCGTGAGCAGGATTTCACGTACAGATATCAGCAAGCTTGCATGTACCAAAGCGATTTCCAGCTACCTCAGCTGTCAACTACAGGTGTAGCAGGCCCGCAGTCACCTGTCAACTACGTGTATAATCAAGACTACGGGACTGGCAGTGGCTCGGTGCCAACCGAATGGCAAAGTCTATGGTGGGTACAGCTGCCGTATGTAATTATTTTTTTACCATATCAATATCAATGTACAGTAATGCGATTCTCCTGTAATCAATCGCTTTACTTATGGTTTTTAGTTCTTGTAGTCACAATTCGCCAAAATGTAGTCCAGCAATATAATTGGCTGCGCAGCGTCTCCAGTTAGGCGCATGTGCATTTGAACCTTGTTGAAACGCATACAGTATGCGTCTCATCCCATCTAGGCGCATGTGTGTACTGTATGTGAACAAGAGACGCCCTCCGAGAAAATAATTGTTGGGACTGACCGAGGGGACTGCAGGGACTGACTGTGGGAACTTCTTTAGGGGACTGACTAGTTTGAACTAAGCATTACAGTAATACTTTTATTTTTCTTCCTCAGAAAAGAAACTTTGTCATCGGGCTGAGAACGACAAATGAAGGGATTTCGATGGATAATATCGCTTTTTGTAACGATGCTTGCACACTGCTGAATCTGAATCAGTGACATTTTTATTGATTAGGATAGAATAACTGAGCTTTTTTACATACTTTTTTACATACCGTACTACACTGTATAATAAACCCCAAAAATAAAAGTATGCATTTATTCTGTACATGTATTACAGTGCAGTATGTGTGTTCTACTGTAATAATAATACAAATACCGATAATGCGTTTTAATACTGTTTTGATATACTGTAATGAGCAGTAAGTAAAAAAACATTAATGGTGTACTGTAATTAAAAACATACAGGTATATTTAAAAAAAACAGCAATTTATTTTATTGGTGGGTGCAGTACGTACAAACACATTAATGGTGTCCAATACAGTAAAAACATTGACAGTATGAATACAATCTACACCAATCGACATTATTTTTATTGGTGGAATACTGTAAGTAAATAAACATTAATGGTGAACTGTAATTAAAAACATTCAGGTATATTTAAAAAAACATATTCGAATACAATTTTAAACAATGAACAAGTCAGAAATGAATCAACATTTTAACAGACGACCAATCACGAAGCGAATTCGATCCCCAGCAGATTGTCCTTCCAGGGCCGATGCCTTGTATGCCGCAAAATGCCATTAATGGAGTCTCGCACGATTTTCGTTAAAGGATCGGTAATTGAAAAATAGAGCCGCAATTCCTCCACAATAGTCTTTCTTAAATTTTCAGGAAGAGCCTTTTTCTCGCGATTCCCTTCGTAGTTCACATTGTGGGCCCACACTAAGTACAACGAGTATGGCACGTGGTGCTTAAAAATTAACAAGGCATGCCTCTGGGATATACGAGCACTTGCAAACCTATACTTCTCCCTGAGTGGCTGGGGCAGCTCGCGCAGGATGATGTCGAGCACCATCTGAATGCAAGCGTATGTGGGTTGGATTCTGGGAGTGAGTGTTCTTCTGGGAGCCGGTGTGCTTGTGGCGGCGGGCGAGGGTAGGTTGTCTGGGAGGATGCTTTCCTCCTGTCTTCGTCTCCTTGTCAGTGTTGCCTCCTGGTGTGGTCTTGACGGGGTTGTCATGGCATCCTCGTCAACAGCATACATGAACACATATTCTTCTGATGGAGGGGATGCGCTTGGCGATGGAAGGTTGAAGGTCCCATTCATCCCATCCATGCCACCCTCCTGCTCCGGCATCCGAGATACAGGGGCATGAACTCCGAGCAAATTATATATCCCCGCTATGTCAGTCTCTATCTTCTCCATCTGTTGATCCATCTTCTCCATCCGTTGATCCATCTTCTCCATCCGTTGATCCATACTTAGCATGGTCTCTAAAAGAAGATCTATCTTTACCAGCATAGAGTTCCCAGGGATATCGACACTTAACCCATTCAGCATGCTGTCTAACGAGCTGGATCTTGTGCATCGGGTGCTGTGGACATCTGGGTAGATGGGTGCATAAGAGGATGAGATGGGGGTTCCCTGGAGATAAGCGGCAGCGTCGTCGAGGTGTGATGAAGGAGGTGTCCTGTGGATTTCCAAGAGAAAAGCGACAGAGTCGTCGAGGAGTGATGGAGAAGGTGTCCTCTGGGTTTCTGGGAGATAAGCGGCAGCGGCGGCGAGGAGTGATGGAGAAGGTGTCCTCTGGGTTTCCGGGAGAGAAGCGGCAGCGGTGGCGAGGAGTGATGGAGAAGGTGTCCTCTGGGTTTCCGGGACAGAAGTGGCAGTGGCGGCGAGGGCTGATGCAGAAGGTGACCATTTGTTTTGCTTTCTTCTTGACATAATAAGGCTTCTTTAAAGCTTTACCTGTAGCCTTTGGAGTCGTCAGAAGGTTTTCTTTATTAGCCTTAGCCTTTCGCTTTGGCCTTTGTTTGGAAACGGCTGCCGCCTTTCGCTTTTTCTGCATGACAGGCACGGCAGAGGCGAGTGGGTTCCTGCGTCCGTAGAATCGGGGTTGATCAATGGAAGCAGATGGCACAATGCAGTATCTGGACAAGGACAAGTTCAGATACAGATCATCGAGTGGGAGGCTATGCAATGTGTGTCACCTTTTATGCATGGCGATGAGGTGCAGGTGTTAAAAGTGAGCATATTCTAATGTGACTCATTAAAGTATAAATACACCATCCATTTTGTGGATTCACTGCACATTGAATACACAGACTAAACATTGAATATACATTTTTGTGCTTGTATTTCTTTCTACATGCAGCGATGCCTGTTAAAAATATTTCTAAGGATCTCAGCATGAGAATAAAGGAGATGTATACGAGAGGACAACGAATTGTGGATATTCAACGCTGGCTAAGTACTTCTGGCCTCATTGTGCCAGCAGCAACCGTGAGCTATCATGCCCACGGTAAGACCAAAAAAGTAAAGAGGCCACCAACGGTAACTACCGTGTACTGTACTGTATCTATCTATTATTATTGTTATCGCTGTATTTTTATATAACTCTATTCTATACAGTATCTATCTATTTTTATTGTTATCGCTGTATATTTATATAAAACTCTATTCTATACAGTATCTATCTATTTTTATTGTTATCGCTGTATATTTATACAGTATAACTATTCTATTAAAGTAATATCTATATTTGGCCATACTGTAGGCCTGAGCATAAATGTACCTGTATTTGTGGCCTACTGTAACGTATTGTTGTTTTTCCTTTAAACTGTAGGGAGACAACTGTTCTGGTTGACAGAATAAGTGAAGAGAATGATGAGAAGAGTGCCGTAAGGGTCAAAGACACTCTGCAGAAAAATCACAATCTAACCGTATCAGAGACCAGCATTAAGAAGATGAGACACAGAATTGGATGGAAATATGGACGTGTGAGGTAAGCACTGGACAGTACAGGAGGTGAAAAGTGTGGTTTAATAAACTGTACTGTACCTATAAATTTTTTCCTTGTCATTACAGAGCATATGATAAGGGACGTCAACAAGATAAAGAGAGTGGTCCAGGCACAAGCATGGATCGACAGTGGCGAAACTTTTCAGGATTGCATTTTTACTGACGAGTCTACTGTATCTCTGGAGAGATTTGCCACCTTTGCATTCCACAAAAAAGGATGCATATCTATGAAGCCGCGTAAAAAACACCAGTGAAGATGCATGTGTGGGTGCCATCTCTAGACGTGGACCAGGATGCATCATCATCTTTGATGGTACAGTATAATAATGCACAAAGTCACATGCTGTAGCCTTAAGCACTGTATTGTACTACTGTAGTGTGCATTATTTTGAGCACTTTTCTTTTCTTGTTACAGGAATCATGAATAAAGCTTTTTTCCAAGAGCAAATAGTGCCTGAGATTGTGGAATACATCACACGTGAATTCCCAGATGGTCACCATTTCTACCAGGACAACGATCCAAAGCACACCGCGTCAACTGCGCATATTCTTGCCTGCGGTATCAACTGGGTGAAGACGCCAGCGGAGTAAGTACGGTAACCGTGTCTCGTTTTTCCCACTGTTTACTGTGTTTCTCTTTAACTAATTCTCCTTTTTTCCCCCTCCAATGACAGATCGCCAGACTTCAATCCCATCGAAATGGTTTGGCATCAGCTGAATAACCATATCCGAAAAGTGGTGAAACCCTCAAAAAAGGATGAGTTGGTGAATGGCATAATGAGTTTTTGGAACGATGTGCTCACCGTGGAACGCTGTAATAAATATATCGACCATATTTCGACTGTGTTGCCCATTGTGATAGAGCGTTGTGGGCAAGCATCAGGAAGGTAGTATAGTACTGTACTGTAGTATGGTAAGTACAAGCACACCAAGTACAGCATGATACAGGTAAGTATGTCACAGATTGTTTTACAGTATACAGCATGCACTTTACTGCACTAATTTTTAATTTTTAGAGAGAGCTGGCTTGTTACAAAGTATGTTACAGTACTGTAGTTCCAGTATACAGTAGTTTGACAGTAGTAACTGCATACAGTAGTCTAATATGGAGTAGTTTTACTGTACACAATGCAATTATATGCACTTAACTGCACTAATTTATTCTTTCCTTTTCAGAGACAGCTGGCTGCACTACAAAAGGATGGGTAGGTGGAGGGGGGTATCATGTGTAAATTGTGTGAACTGTGTGTATAGTGTATCTACAGTCATGATTTACACAACCCCCCCCCCCTCTCTCAATGAATTCCAGAATGCAATGTGGCCATGACGAACAACATAAAGACTAAAAATTTGTATTACTGTTTTTATTATTAATAAATGTGTATTATTCATGATTATTTGTATTTTTCATTCTTCCATGATTATGCACCGGCCCTCAAATTTCAACTGACAGAAGAACTACAGTACACTACTGTACATGTACAAAGAAGATAAACACTGAAAATGATTATTTGTATTTTTTATTCCTGATAAAATAAAATAAATATTTCATTACATTCACATTTTTTTCCTTTGAACTTTAAATTCACTATGAATGTGTGTGTGTGTGTGGGGGGGGGGGGATTCTTCAAGAAGGCTTACATTTTTATTCATTGGTTACATTTTTATTCATTGGTTACATAATCAGATTAACATATTCAATTCGAGAAGGGTTTATCACAAGTGCGCATGCGTTACCGTAAACAAAGCCTCAAAGGGTTTGGATGGGGGTCATCATAATGGATTAGCAGAAGGGATTAGCCAAACATTTGAAAATGATTGTGAAGTTATACACGCATGCGCATTAATCATCAACTAGGTCCCTTCCCAAAGAGGATTACACGCAGGCGCAGTGATGTGACGCTTGGCTCGGGATGATTAAAAGCACAAAGCCAAGCTTTTGAAAATTAATGGTTTTCGAGAGGTGTCGATAAGAAGTTGAAATCCTTGAGCCTTGTGTGTGTCTGCGGGGTGTAGGGGGGTAAAGCTGCATGAAGGATTAGCAGTACTGTACTGTAGTACAAAGACATATTTTCAACAGGTCATCATAATGTTTTGATCCCCAGACCCCCAAATCAATAAAAATTACATAAAGCATGTGAATGACCAGTGTAACATTAAAAATCTAAAGTACCGATAGAATATCAGAATAACAAGAATTTTTATGCAGGCACACGTCTGGAAACAAAACATAAAAAAAAAAAAAAAAGAATTTTTTTCCAGACTTGAACTTCCACATGATTGTGAAGTTATACACGCATGCGCATTAATCATCAACTAGGTCCCTTCCCAAAGACGATTACACACAGTCGCTGAAATGTGACACCAGGCTCTGTACGTTATACACGCAGGAATGTGATGACAGGTTCGGGATGATTGAAGCCAGAAAGCCATCCGGATGGGAGAGGTGTACTGAACTGTAGATAAGAAGTTGAAATAGTACTTTAGCCGTGTGTGTGCGGGGCGAGAGGGAGAGCACTGTATGCACCGAAATGTGATACTGTAACACGCCTATGCGTTTCAACAATGTTCAAATGAGACATACAGTACTGTACGGTACACACATAATACTGTATAAAAAGAGTATGAAAACAAGTAAAAGTACTGATTACAAAATAATACAGTACATACAGTACTGTATAGAAATGTGATAATTTTATATTCGAAGAAGACGCAATGCTATATTTTTGTAATACTGTATACTCTAAATCCTCCATTGTACAAATACTGCGCGCGCACACACAGACATAATGCATTAGACATGCATTAGACTTATTAGACTTTTAAGACAACAGCTCGCGAACGCCCACCTGTGTTTTTAGACGGTATTGCAGTATAGCGGACCGCTCTAAAAATCCGAGCGCTAACATACCGGAAAGCGCTATGGAAAAAAAGAAAATATACCGCATCAGGCCGCGGTTAGTAGAGCGCCGCGGATCCGGCCGCATTAGGATAAAGGCGGCCGCAGCTGTAGGTTTGGAATCTCCGCAATAAAGCATTCCATTCCCATTCCACCTCTTCCTGTTGGTATTATTTTGGATACCAATATCCTAGAAATTACACTTTATTCTCCTTTATTATAACATTAAAAAAATGAGAGTAGATGGGATTGCATGTTGAAAATATTACTCAGTCATAACATATTTTAGTTGCATCAGTTTTGTGAATCACTGTAAAGATTAAGTATACTTTTGATAACTCATATTCTTATTTTATAACTTTGCTATACTCCTATGCGCTCTCTACGCTGTGCTCAGGTCTGAATTCTCTCTACTCCCTAAGTCATTTCAGCTCTGTCACGGCTACAACCCTTCTGTCTGACATGTTCTCCCTCACTTCTGAAACTCCATCCTTATCAATGTCCGCTAAGCACCTTCCCTTTCTAACCTCAAACCCAACTGAAAACTCTTCTGTTCATTAAGTATTTTCTAACTAAACTATAGAATGCTTTTATACACTCTAACCAATTAACTCAAATTTACTCCTACTGTTTCTTAGTCTCCGCCACATGCTGATTCAATTAGAAGCTCTTCCAGGCAGGTACTCCTTTCTCACAATGTTGCATTTATCTCTTGATGCACTTATCCAACCTGTTAATAAATTCTCTATATAGTATTTGGATTGTTTTAAAAATTGTAAAGCACTGCATTCCTAGTTGGCACTTTTATATTAAAAATATACATGCATATACAATTTGAAAAAAAAGCAATACAAATAACTTTTTTTTTTAAATCAGACCCCGTTGATTTTCCATTGGGAAATAATGTTCATATTGAGATAGCTTTCATATCAGCTTAGGGCTGAAGGAACGGCTCAGTGAGTAGCAACCCTGACTCTGGTACGGAGTTTGAACCTTGTTCAATTCCCGGTGTCAACTTCTTGTGACCTTGGACAAGTCACTTTATCTCCCTGTGCCTCAGGCACCAAAAAACATAGATTGTAAGCTCTACGGGGCAGGGACTGTGTCTGCAAAATGTCTCTGTCAAGAGCTATGTAAAACTAGCAGCGCTATACAAGAAAATAATAATAATATGTTCATTTGGCATAGAATAAGTTATAATAAAATTCTTGCAGCACATATTGCAAATAATTATTCAACTGTCTAGAGTCGGCAAAAATGAAAAGATCTGTAAGAAAATTTGATAAACCCAAAGAAAAATAACTCTGCTATTGTAGCACTCAATTACCATGATATAATGTATATGGAAACGTTTAAAATTAATCTTTAATTGATATAATATTACAATAGAGTGTGCACATGAAGGACAAAATTACAAATCATAAAAGACAAAACTCGGCCCAAATGGGAGGTAAATAATTGTGATATTATGTAATGGTCCCCTATCTTTAGGTACATGAATAGCAGTCCTTAAAAGTAACCCAATAATGTATGTGTGGAAAACACCCTATAACAATATAGGGTATTACTAGTGCTTACTAATTGATAAGCAGATGTCCTTTAGCGCTATAGTTTGCTGCAATCTCTAATTAGGTTCAGACTTGTAATCGAGAGTCAGTTATAGATTAGGAATCCACCCTGTATAGAAGGTAATATCTTAATATATCATAAAGGTAGCAGGCAGAGTAAATTAGTTAGTTAGTGTCAGTCTCGCAATCATAAGCTGATAGAGGGAAAACAGAGTGTAAAGTATTTATACCAGTGCTTCTCACTAGCAGCTATAGCAGATGTTCGTAATGAATGCAATTGATACATATAAATGTCGGTGGTTGCAGATACAAAAAAGCTTGCTAAATAGCTAGTAGTAATGTGAAAATGGACAGCAAATGGTTAGCAACCAGCAGTGAAAATGGTTAGCAACATAGTTTACACTAGCTAATACCTCTAGGTTAGGAGTTTGGTCTTAAACATTTCTTAAAAATCTGACTTAATAGCATCAGATAAATTGCTGAAATAGATCACCAACTAAATATTTGATGTGGTACTGTTGTTTAACCACAACGCCAGAAATGGTATAATCTGCTGAAAGTGCCTCAACTTGTGGTTAAATTACCACATCAAATATTTAGTTGATGCTCTATAGATTGTAAGCTCCTCGGGCAGTGCCTCTTCCAACACATTGAATGTCTATCCTAGCTCTTCTAATGCAATTTTAATCCTGTCGATAAATGTTACTTATGCCCATAATCATATCTCTGACTGCCCCTTAAATATCTGTAAACTGACTGTGTATAACCTTTGTGCATGTAATGCAACCATTTATTATTTATAATTATAACTCTGGCTTATCCTGGCTGTCTCTTGTGTAACAAAATGATTGTATGTAATTGTAGTTGTTATCAAACTGATTGTAAAGTATTGTGATGCCCTCTTAAGTGGAGGCCAGTATTTACTTAAAAAATAAAGGATGATGGTGGTGTGCGTCATGCCTATCCTCTTGGGTTTAAATCAAACCTTCGAGCAGTAGCTACAGTATGATGTTTTACAAATGCACGCTAGTCTGACTGGATTACATTCCTTGCAAACAGAAGCGTTTGCTTATAACAATTAAAGTCATGCCTCCACGGACCAAACGCTACTTTTCTTTTACACCTATGCATTTCACCCTAAAATGCTTCCACTGTAGCAGGTGTCCCCAATCCCGGCTCTTTCTGCCTTTGTTTCATCACAGCAGCAAGTTCATCAAGGGTTAACGATAAAATTGCATCAAGTCCTGGCCAAGTTAAAGGCTTTCTCTGATCCTCACCAGATGCCCATGTGTGCTGTGTCGGTGAAAGATTATGGCTCTCTACCCGGGATATATCGCTGAGATGCACCCCAAGAAAATTTGCTCCTACATTTCTTGGCCTCTTCATCGAGAAAGGGATGAATTTGGTGGCCCATATGCATTTACTTTCTTCATGGATAATTCACCGTGTTCCGCACTTTGCTACTCAAAACCTTACATACAAATCCCTATCCTAACAATGTCTTGAAACCCCCAGATTCTGTTAGAATCCAAAATACAGGTTTTATGTAATTGATAATGGGTCGGCAGTCAACTATTTAATTTGATTGACTGGAAGGGATATGGTCACAAAGAGCAAGAGTGGGAGCCGGAAGCTCAAGTATATGCTCACATCTGACTCACAAATTCCATGACCAGTACCCAGGGAATCCAATGCCTTCCTCACTAAAGGGGGGGGAGGGGTAATATAAGGACTCACCTAACATCAGGGCTTCACAACTTTCTTTCTAACCTGTTGGAAGGCTGTGTTACTTCTGTGCTGCAGTTCTGTTCCTGAGCTACTTCTGTGTTCTGCTCTCAGCTGTTGCCAAACCCTGGTTCTGATTTTGGCTCTCCTACTGATTACTCTCTACTCCTGATCCCTGGTTCCAACTCCACTCGCTGACTACTCCACTGCTCCTAGTGTGTTGTTCCAATTCCAACTCAGAAATATGGCTCCCCCAATTGATTTCTCCATGTGGCCTGATAGCTTCCCAGCACTGTGCATGATCGTATCTCCTTTTGCCGCTATCCTGTAACGCTCGGCCTGCCCACAAGCCAGACGAGACCCCGGGACTGAGGTGGAAAGGAGTAATACCACACACCTAACAGTAAACGGGGGCAAGGCCAGAGTGTGGAAGTAGCGTAGATGGTCCGGGTAAACAAAAATAGAAATGATACCGTACTTGACAGCTCCGGCGAAGAAGGGTAAAGTTCGTAAGCCAATGGTCGTGGATTGGAGAGAGCAGCGTAGTTGAGTGTCCGTAAGCCTGGGTCATGGAGTGGAGAGAGCAGCGTAGTCGATTGTCCATGTGCCGTGTCCAGGGGTTGTAGAAGTCTGCAGCGTAGAAAGTCCAAAGCGAAGTCCAAAGGGTTCCAGAGACAGTGTAGTAGAGTCCAAAGCAAAAGGTCAAACCCAGGGAGGTCAGCAGAATTTCCAGGGACAGGAACAGACACTGTAAGACAAGAGAGGCCAGACAACAGCAGACAGCACCAAGGTAAAGAAGCTATGCAGAGCAAAGAGTAAATGGTGAAGGGGGACTGAATAGGGGGCTGGAATCAATCAGGGGAACGGGAGTGACAGGAGCGGCCCGAAGAAGGACCTGATAGGAGAGCAGAGTGTGAGAGTTTGGGACCAATCAGAGTGAGGGGAGGGACAGCGGAGCGGCCCGAGTAAGACCCAGATAGGAGAGAATTACCAGAGGCTTTGGGAGTGGTCTGAGCAAGGGGAGGAGCGGAGGGATGGACAAGGGAAGGAACAGAAAGGGAAAGAGGACCTGGGAGGAGTAGCTGATGGGGCAGGGGCGTGCAAGGTACGTGCGCCACGTCAGAGGAGGCGGAGAGTGGGAGAGACGTACCGGAGGATTTGGGAGTAGTCTGAGCAAGGGGAGGAGCAGAGGGACGGATAGGGGAAGGGTCAGGTGGAGAAGAGGGACCTTCGAGGTGGAGCTGGTGGGGCAGGGGCAGAGACACGCAAGGTGCGTGCGCCGCATCAAAGGGGCAGAGTCTGACACCCGGCTCCAACTAATGGTGGCCTGGGTCAGCGCATGTCACCCCTACGGGATGTGCGGGGGGCAGCCGCCAGTGGCGAGGGACGCTGCCGGGGAGCCCGGACGACCTGTAATAAAGGTAAGGAGGCGCTGGAAGTGGGTATACCCGCAGCACGGATCCTTACAAATCCATAGCACAGCCTACTGCATGGTCTACCTGTTCTTTTGGCTATGTCAGTTCCTCTCTGCCACGTGGCTCTGACCCCTCCTCCTCAACATGACCTAGGATGCTGACTTCTGTGTTCCCACTTCTCCTCCTTCAAGGTGTGACAAATTATCTCCTTGCTGCTCAAGCACCAGCAGTGCAGCCTACTGTGGGGTCTACTGCCTCAAAAGGCACTCCCTCTGGTCTCACTCCCTGTTTCTTTGCACCTCAGCCTCCCACCATCACCTCTATCATGTGTCTCTTTGCCTCTATCCCCATCATGCGCAAAGCGTGGCAGTCTGCTCACCTCTTCTCTCTGCACTTCTGGTCCTGTATTGCTGTGGGGCTGCACCGCATGCCTCCTTTAAATGTACTCACTCAAGACCTTATGGGTCCACAGCAAGAGCAGGGCCCATAATCAGTGTACCTTTTAATCTACTACCAAACCCATTACTGTCTCTCTAAGCCTCCTCACTGCCTTTCGTCTTTTAAATCCTGCAGCAGCCCCTTAAGGAAACCCTGGGCCCTATCCCTCTCTGGCATGTTCACAGCCAATGAAAAGATAAGAAAAAATTATTTGGGCCAGCTGTGTGTTAAGTAAGCATTAGATGTCCATCACACTATTCCCACCTAACGGCTATTCTTTGCTTCTAGCAAATTCTCACACTAGAATCCACCCCCCCCCCTCTCTAGCCACTAGCCAGATCACTGCATTTCCCTCTTCAGACATATTAATGGAAACCAGCTACTCTTCCCCACCTCCTGTCATGCACCCTTTCCACTCAATTATGTCAGGAATTACCTTCCAGGGTTACAACGGATGACTTGATGGTTAATTAGTGACTGACTTTACACATTAGCAGTGATGGCAAGAACTTGAACAACAGGCATCAAATTCTCAGAGTGTGCAAATGCACATGCCACCTGCTTTGGGCCAGGCCTATTTGGGCTCTTGCTACTTTCCCCTACTGCACAATTGTCTACCCCTGTGTGAAGAGGAGGGAGGAGGGAGAAGTAAAATGGTAACAGGTCTCTCAATATTTCAACCTCTAGGTTTGCAAACAGGATACTAATAGGGTCCTGCCCCCCTTGTTACAGTGCCTCTGTGGTTTCTCCATCAGTACAAAAAAGAATAGATACTAAGTTGCTCTTGGCGCTTATATTCATATAAATTTAGTGAAACCTGAATAGTAAAAAAGCTAAATTTTGCAAAAACATTTTTGCAAATAGTTTCATGAATATCTGAATTTCTTAAAACAAAACCGAACGAAAATGTTAGTGAAGCAAAGTGCGAGGCATTTGCTCATCCCTGGAGTAAACTGCGAAAAATCCCCAAAAGTTATATACAGTAGAACTCTGAAATTGTCCAAATTCCCCCAGTGAAGCTATTTTGAAAAAATGATGGGGTTGGAGTTATTTATTGGCAGCAAAATCACTGCTTTGCAACTTTCTAAAAACGTTGAAAATATAAGCAGAAACACCCCCCACGCTTGTCTGTGCTGACTGGGAGGAGGGTAATTGCATGGAATTATAGGCCCGGATACATCAAACTTAGTTAAAGTGGAGTTAATATTGCACCCGGTAAAAATAAAAAATACAACACAGGCGTGATTACCACAATTTTAAGTTGATATAAATAAACGGTGGGGTAATTATTTACCAGGTGCGATATTTGTCAAAATTGCAATAGTTAATAATGCCATAATTACCCCTCGTCACAATAATATTTCTATCATAAGCTTCTGTAATATCTATTATATACAAAAGCCTATAATAGAAATAACATTAACTCATTTGATGCCTGTGGTTACCAAGGTATACTACAAACTCCAAAGAGGTAAATATTTTATATGTAGGGAGGAGTGGTTCAGTGAGTAAAAGACATTGACTGGCACTTAGTTTGAAGCAGGGGAACCTGTTTCAATTCCCGGTGCCAGCTCCTTTTGACCTTGGGCAAGTCACCTTATCTCCCTGTGCCTTAGGTACCAAAAACATAGATTGTAAGCTCCACGGGCCAGGGAAAAAGTGCCTGCAAAAATGTCTCTGTAAAGCTACATAAAACTAGCAGCGCTATACAAGAACATGCTTATATATATATATACACTGCCTAAAACCCATGCTCACCTTAGTGCATAGTAAAACAGAGCAACCCTTTGAGAAAGTCACAGCACGTGACGTGATGAAACGCGTTAGGGAACGGAACTGCGTCATCACGCAAGCGCATGACGGGCCGTATCGAGCGCTGATACACATTGCGGCCAGCAGAGATTGGAGATTTTCCTAAAAACTCAAAGACTGCATCATTGATTTTAAGGAGCCTTTCTACTCATGCACCAGAGAACATCTACCAGCAGCTTCAAGTGAGATTTGGACTGCAGGGTCTGGAGGCTGAGTGACCAGAGTTGGCGGTGATATATTTCACACACTGCTTGATTTTAACCTACCCTTGTGAGTGGATTTTCTACCCCCCCCCCTCCCCTTTCCCAATAAATGTACTGTATTATGCTATGGGCGTGCGCTCTCTCTCTTTTTTCTTTTCTAATAGGTATCATCTGGATGTGGTTCATCCTATTTGAGAGCTGCCGGAGATCCCCTCATACCAGGACTATTTTTTCCTATTTAAGGATTTTCACTCAAGGACTGGTTTTTATATCAATTTTTCTTTTTGCTTGTATTTTATGTTATCACATGTTTTTGGAGTGTTGTCTTAAATTGTTTTTCACTAAATAGGAGCACATAATATATGTTATATATATATTTATTTAAAATTGTAGTATACACATCTATAATTTTTAGTGATTTTGCCTATTTAGAAATATTCATTTAAGTTATCATTAATAATATTTTTACACTATTTCAACACTTCTTATTTGGCGCTACTTCACTCCCTTTTCTTTTTCATATATATATATATATATATATATATATATATATATATATATATATATATAAAGAAAAGGAAAAAAAGCGCACCCCCTAGTGCAATAACCTCCAGGACATAGAATAAAATTATTTAATAAAATAGATGTGTGATAAAAGTGCACACTTACAAGATGCATATAGAATAAATACACATAAAGGTTTCTTTGTTATAATGTGTGATTAGCCGGGTGACACAATGAAGAAGCCATGCTAGATGACTAAATAATCACCACAAGATGAAATGCATGCAGGTCCAAAGAGGGAAATTGTGCAATGGCATGAAAAAAAAAGGTGAGCGTCCAGCAATAGTCCAAAGCAGGGTAAGGGGGTTCCTGGGGGAGCATGGCTCCTTCACTGTGGTCATTTTCACATGTTATACATTTATCTTGGTGATTGAGTGGTACTGTTATTGAGCATTGAGGTAGAGCATTTTAGCATACTATTTTACATCTCTGTTTTGACCGGCCGGTCTTGAGAAAATTAAGCAGGTACATAATAATATTTCTGGTTTATACATTCTGCACATATTCCTTATTTCAGGTTATATTTAGGATACTTCTGTATCCTTTATCTGTGCATAAACCAGTATACATGTTTTGGGGTTCCGAGAGGACTGTTTTAACATTTTTTGTGTAATTCATGTATCTTTTCCATTGAATAAATTAATTTATTATTTATCATTGCTTGAGTGCTTTCAGTGGGACCCTTTTTTCTTTTTTTGTTTCCATATTATATGTCCCCAGCACCGTCATTTGGTCATTATCTATAATAGTTTGACCTTATATTTTGATTTAAGCAATTAGGTTTTATTTTTCTAGTTAGTTGCAGGCTTGCATGTCAGTTTCAGATACATATATATATATATATATATATATATATATATATATATATATATATATATATATATATATATATATATATATACAGTATATATATATATATATATATGCATGAATACAAATTTATGCAACTGTTCGGGACACTTAGCAGTGGCCTAAACAGAGATCGAAATTTTATGAGTCATTACTGACACTAGTGAACTCTCGTCCCATGAGCGCTAAAGGCCATGTCTGTACATACTGTACTGTGCTATATGTATGCACACACAGCTGTCTCTCACACATACTAATACTCCTTGTTTTTCCATCCCTATACACCAATAGGGACCACTAAGTATCCACACACACTTTTAGTTGTGCTACAAACTCTCACATTTCCACACCCACCCACACCATTTATATCCACTCCCACTCCACACACACCTTGTGTAAAGCACTGTATATACTGTGGGCTCTCCATTAATTTTTATTCACACTGATACACATACACACTCTTTCTTCACTTGCTTTCAGTAACCTTTTGACACCTCTAGCCATAAAACACATCCACACCGGGGGAAGGAACAGCACAGATAACATTCCAAGAGACACTGTTTTTAAGTATACCTTTTGCTTCATTCATTGTAACATCGCCGGAAGAAGAGATCAGTGTATCTCGAAAGCTCGCACAAATAAAAGCATTTAGTTAGCCACAGAACGGTATCATCTATTTATTTTTTGATTATTGAAGCTCGGCTAACACGGCACTGATACCTCTACATGTATATATATATATATATATATATATATATATATATATATATATATATATATATATATATTTTTTTTTTTTTTTAATACATTTTAAGCATACAACCATTGATTGACACAGTGGATATCTAGCAATGGGTGTTTAGGTTGTGAATGTGGCTTAAAATTAAAGCTATAATTAAAATAATAACAATTAACAGTATTAAAATACATTAATTACACCACTTCATTCCCTTAGTTGCTGTTTTATGTAGATTATTATGCTTTTCAATGGGCAAAAGTCCTATTCATCACATTTGCCTGGCGCATAAGTTGGTGTGATTAAAGTCCAAATAGAAAGGATAATGTGATTAATAGTCCTACTTCTACGACTTGGAGTAGTCGGTGAGAAATGAACTCAGTTCACAGTTCCTAGAGGTGGAAGCCAGTTCTTCTCATTGGATGGAATTAATCCTGCATATGTGAGATATTAAGCAGAAAGAACAAACATTGCGCAGTATATTTAAACAGACGACAATTATTTTCTGAATGCTGGGTTCACTAAAATGCCTACTTACTAGAAGTAGCTAGATCGCATGCAGGGGAGAGAAACTGTGCTTTAAACCTTCCTGGCCCCGGGAGCTTCTGGTGTAGCACGAACCCCTCGTGGTGTCCTTAGCCTCCGTGGGTCTTGAAAAGTTGTCTCTTCCGATCTTATCTTTTAGGAATCCTGCACCTTTTTCTCCGGTAAGAAACAAAGAGGGACAGGGGATTGCGCAGCACAAACAAACTTTAATGACGCCTTTCCTAAAACACAAATAAAATACTCACAAGTGAAGGTGAGTTTAAAAACAATAAAGAAGTGCCCGGCCCAGCACACACAGCAGCCGCCTCAGTCACTGAGAGTCCTTCCCGGTACCACGTGTACCTCGCGTGTATCCGGCGTAGTTGGATGACGTCACCGTCTTCAGTATTGACTGGCAGCTGGAGTGTCTGAGACAACGCTTCTTAGGCTCCTCCCTACGCGTTTTGTGACGGGGAACGTTCCCCATCACGAAACGCGTAGGGAGGAGCCTAAGAAGCGTTGTCTCAGACACTCCAGCTGCCAGTCAATACTGAAGACGGTGACGTCATCCAACTACGCCGGATACACGCGAGGTACACGCGGTACCGGGAAGGACTCTCAGTGACTGAGGCGGCTGCTGTGTGTGCTGGGCCGGGCACTTCTTTATTGTTTTTAAACTCACCTTCATTTGTGAGTATTTTATTTGTGTTTTAGGAAAGGCGTCATTAAAGTTTGTTTGTGCTGCGCAATCCCCTGTCCCTCTTTGTTTCTTACCGGAGAAAAAGGTGCAGGATTCCTAAAAGATAAGTTCGGAAGAGACAACTTTTCAAGACCCACGGAGGCTAAGGACACCACGAGGGGTTCGTGCTACACCAGAAGCTCCCGGGGCCAGGAAGGTTTAAAGCACAGTTTCTCTCCCCTGCATGCGATCTAGCTACTTCTAGTAAGTAGGCATTTTAGTGAACCCAGCATTCAGAAAATAATTGTCGTCTGTTTAAATATACTGCACAATGTTTGTTCTTTCTGCTTAATATCTCACATATGCAGGATTAATTCCATCCAATGAGAAGAACTGGCTTTCACCTCTAGGAACTGTGAACTGAGTTCATTTCTCACCGACTACTCCAAGTCGTAGAAGTAGGACTATTAATCACATTATCCTTTCTATTTGGATTTTAATCACACCAATTTATGCGCCAGGTTTTGTATCTATTTTTGTATTTTTATATTGGTTTGAGACATATGAGATGTCTCAGTAGGTTACCAGGCTGCTTAGTCATTTGTGCACAGCACTGTATTAATAGGTTTAGCGCTTGTTACAGTTTATTTGTATTTCTTATCACATTTGACTAATGGAATTATTGTCTATTACTGTAGGGGGAGTACTTTTGTTGGGGTAGGTGAGTGGGTAATGGGGTTGTTGCTCTAGGGTGGGTGATTAGGTCTCCCATGGAGGTATTAACTCCATTAATTAGCGATTAGCCACTAAGGTAATGAATATTGTTAGTTATTATTTTTTTCATTATTGTTTACCATTGATTGCCAATGTGGCTATCTTGGCTGCCCATTGAGAGGACGTAGTTATCCACAGTGACAATAAATGGTTTTATGTTTAATATATGTTTTTTTAATGTTCTGTTTTTTTCCCTATGCAGTATATATGTGTATTTTAGTTTGGTTAATGCCCCAAACCCATATTAGTCATTTTGGCTAATAGGGATCTTGGCCATTAGTGTAAAGCAGTGATTTCCAACCTTTTTTGTTTGGAAGAACCCTTGAAGGTTTTCAAAAAATCTCAGGGAATCCCTATCTGGCTGACACATATTAGGTTCGACTGGGGTCAGTCACAACATTTCATACCTCATGAGCCACCTCTATTTCCCACCCTCTACCCATGTATTTCTTTCCCATCCATCTCACTAACTCTCCCCCCTCCCACCTCGCATGTATTTATCCCTTGCGTCTCACTCTTACTCCCTCTTTTCCTCACTCCCTCCTGCCCCCCTCTCTTCCCTCACTCTCGCCCCTACCTTCCATCAATTACCCCACTCTCGCTCAATCCACCCTACAAAATACATACAAAAAAAAACAACCACCCCCAGGGGGGGGGGGGGGTCGGGCGTCTGTGGTCCATAGAAGGAACCCCTGAGACTGCTTCAAGGAGCACCAGGGTTCCACGGAACCCTGGTTGGGAATCACTAGTCTAGAGGATGGGTAGGTTTGTTGAGGAGTTGCGGGTGGGGGGGTGGATGATGGGGGGAGTTGCCTAAGGGAAGGGGGTTAGGCCTTCGGGGGGAGGGGGTGGGAGGTGTAGCGGGATGAGTAAAATTCTTTACTATGCGCTAAGGTGGATATGCACTGTAGTGTATTTTTATGTTTTATATTAACCACTTTGGAAGCTAGTCAGCTAGTCATGTAAATCGTTAAAAGTATTGGATTCGATACAAAAGAGGCCTAATACCAAATTTTTAGGTAAAATGGCCATATATCAAGTTCCGATATTTATCGAAACGAATGAACGGCAGAAATCCTGCTAATCATTTATCACCTACTACACGCTGAGGTTAGCCCTATGTTTATACAGTCAATGTCTGAGCCACCGATTGAGCCACCTGTGCTGAAGCAGGGATATCCTTAAAACATGGCCTGTTTGTGGCCCTTGAGGACTGGAGTTGGCTACCCCTGCTTTAGAGGATTTCTAAGAGGAGATTAGGGGTCAAGCAGAATTAGCAAAATGTAGGAGGAGAAGCTGTCAGTACTGAAATCAACACTACTTTTGTTTTCTGCTAGCTTTTCCTGTTGGCTTGGATGGGTTTGCTGGGTTTCCAGTCCCTATCTTCAGGGACCCCCAGACACACCAGGTTTATGTGGTAACCACTCAACAATCTATGCATATGCAAATTAGATGCATCACCTGGCAGCAACTGTAGTAGTTATCCCTTCTGAGAAGTGGGATGTAAACCTCTGGTTTAGAGTATTTGTTCAGTTTTTCTGCCACATGGATCTCACTAAGGCCCATATTTACTAAAAGGTGGGACATTTTTGCACAACTTAACACATTCAAATGAATGGGAGTTAGGACTTGCTAAAACGTAGCACCCTTTAGTGAATATGGGCCTGTGAGGGGAAGTTTGTGACCATTGACTGAATGGCAAAACATCAATTCTACTGTTTTCTGTATTCTGCTCCTTTTCCCTCTCTTCAAAATTCCTTCCTGATTGCTTCTTCCACCTTCTATACTACCACTGCTGCTGGGGAACTAATGGCACAAAAGCATGGTGATATACTGTAGGTGTTTTGGGTATGCAGTAGAAAAACATGCTAGAATAAAATAACAGTCGCTTTCAGTTTCATTTGGACAAATGTGTATGTTTGTGCAGTAGATTCATGCATTCCACATATATTACCTGCTGTAGATACCAGCTCGGGAAGTTTATGTGCTAGGTGTTCTAGAAAGCTTTAGGATAAGATTAAAAATGTATTTCATTAAAAAAAAAAAAAGGATACTAATAAATCTTCTCAAATGTGTATAAAATGTGATCTTTATGTTTATTAGCATCTTTTTTTTATTTGTATTTCGGTAAAGGTACTGTAGGTAAAGGTCTTACTGGGCTGAAAGAACGGCTCAGTGTGTAAAGGCACTGACGTAAGCAAATCATTTTCTCTTCCTCGACCTCAGATACCAAAAATAGATCGTAAGCTCTGTGGGACAGGGACTAATTGTGCATGTGAATGTTATATACAGCGCTGCATACACTGTTAGTGCTATATAAGAAAAATATAATTACTGGAAGATGCATTTACACAAATCAATATGAATTGTGTAGTTTAGAGAAATGTGTATTATACTGTATACATCTCACATTTACCTGAACATTAAAACTGCTGTTCTAGAAATCTGTGCTCATCTTCAATTAGCAATAATTCTGAAAAAGCCAATGGCCATGCAGTTATTGATATTCTTCTCATTGGGTTTAAAGATATGCAGGATGTTTTCCAATTATACTTGCATTTATTCTCTTAAGTCAAATTGTCTAATAAATGAGATTGTTATATTTGAGATACATTTAAGTAATTTTACATGACAGTATCCTCTTTGGATTCAAGATTTTGTAAATGCATTTTTACAGTGAAAATTCAAATTAGAACATAGCATCATTGTCTATCCTGTTTATAGTATTTTACTGTAATTCATCGGCAATGAAAGAGATACGGTACTAGAAGATGGCACGAAGACAAGAAAAATAATGATATGCATCAAAGCACGCAATGCACATATCTTAGGATCTTTAAAAATATTTCCTAAAATCTTAATAAATGAACTAAATCAATAGTGATTTTTTAATCTCAAGAATAAGTGGAAGTGGCAACGATCACTTCTTATTCGGAAGTCGTTGTGTTCACCAGATAAAGAGGCCATTTAAAACTCATGAGACTAATTCTATCATAAACTATCTTTAGGTTCCCAGATTGTAAAAGATTTCAAGATTGTCTTCAATCACATTGGTTGCTGTACCATGTGATATGTTACTTTAGTTAAAAAGGATGGGACATCATCCCTTAAATTGATGTAAAATTCTTTTGAACTAATGTAACCTATCACATGGTACAGCAACCAATGGGATTGTCTTCAAACCATGTGATATAGCCATGTGGTTTGAAGGATGTGACGTACACACACTTGGAGATGACATCACATCCTTCACCAAAAAAAAAAAAAGAGGCGGGCACATGATACAGCGTTCAATCAGATTGGAGCTGTACCATCTGACCTAAAAATGTGACGTCACAGGCCATATTTAAGGCCTTGATGCCTAATTTTACCTCAAGAAGCCGACGTGACAACATCGTGTTGTGGATTTAACATGGTACTTTGTGGATTAACAGAAGAAGATTGAAGATAAAAAAGGGGATGTGGAGTGAGCACAGCAAAAATAGTGCAGGCTGGACGCATGTGTGTAGAAAATACTTTATTACGACATGACAGCCAAAAGTTTAAAAACAAACAAGGATAATCCTCTGACGCGTTTCTCGCCTCTAGTGCGCTTTATCAAAGAGGATCGAAGATTGAAGATACTGCAGAAGATTACAGAAAACAAAGAAATTATAGCCCTCTTTCCTACTGACATAGAAAGACTACGAATGCTGTATATACCTGTCGGCTCAGCAAGATCTGGGCCTCCGCTAACTGAGATCCTGGGGCCACAATGTGTACTTGGCAGCGCCTCCACTTGCCCAGGATCCCCAATTAGTAAGATTCCCCTGGACAAGAATAACAATAATATTCCATATAGTATAACGGTTTACTATAAGTGAATGCATAATATGAACATACATGTATAACTAATCACCATGCAAGCAGATACGCCAATACAATAATATAACACCTGTGGCCTTGCCACCTCCACCCTTGAGTAATGACTCTACCAACCACCGCGTGTACCCCACACCATGTCCAATGTACTGGACCAGTCCCTTGGTCACTCAACCCTCAGTGTCCCCAAAGAACCCTCCCGCAAGGCGCCTGCAGGTACCGGTGTTGGTGCACTTAGTATAATACCTTCCGACTGCTCCAGCAGCTGGTAACTGTACTTCACAAAGGATCCATCGATCCAGCATAGTCTCCTACGAGTCTGTACTTGAGTCCAGCAGCTTGATCCCAAACCACCGCTCTCACCACAGCACACGAAGATGCTGTGTCCCTGTCTGCTGATCTCAATAAAGGGTATGCTGTCCCTATCTGTGGGCGCTCCCTGCAGTACCACAAGCTAGTGGTGACTCAGGGCCTGCACTGGGGCCTAAGGGGAATCTCTGGCCTATGCAGTGGGTCACCGACCCCCTGCAACACACACCTCCTCTCCCCTTGCTTCCCCGGGGTGCACTAGCTAGCGTGGTCTCTCCCCCACGCTTCCCTTTCCTGCCTGCCAGCCATCCTCCCCTTCTATTTGCTCCCTGGCGTCATGTGTCCCTGTTGAGGCTCATGGGAATTGTAGTCCCAGCTCAGAGTCTCTGTTCTATTGGCCCGCCTTCGCGCACTATTCACTTCCTGAAGGCCAGCTGGCCTGCCGCTTGTCCCTACAGCGCTCTCTGCTAAGTACAACAAATGGAGGCTCAGGGAAACACCACTACAAAATAATTACAGATGAAGAAAGAAGGTGTTAGAAGCTAAAAGAAAAAAGAATTGTATTACCTGTTCTGTATCTTCAAGGTGGATGGCGTTGGATTGTCTTTGATGATGTCACTGTACGAGAGCTTCCTGATACCCCTGGATTCGGATGGAAAACGCTTCTAAAGGTAAGTAAAATATTGAATGCATGTAAAAAAAAAGTTACAGGTTTTTTGGTCTGTATTTCTTTCTTTTAATGATTTTCAGTGCCAATTGACTGCTAATGTATTAATCTGTGTCCGTTTAGGGTACAGATCAATACAGTGATAGCCAATGCATTTTTGGCAAATGCTTGTTTTCTATTAAGTGTTATGTTTTCTATTTATCTTGATTTTTTTGGATTATATAGTTTGTAATTTGTATGGCTTGTTTGTTTGTATTTTTTCTATTGATTTAGCATTTTTAATTAATTAATTCTGTTGTTGGCTCCTTGTTTGAATTGATGTGTTGGCTAGTGGTTTTATTAATTAATTCCTTTGTTGGTTGCTATTTAAAGTTATTTAATTGTTTTGGTGGTGTGGCAGGACGGCCTCGCGGCGGGGTCAGTAAGACACTAGACACGGTGGGAAACGTTCAACTATAGTGGTTTATTAGCCACAACAAAAATAAATACGGGTGCACTGTCCCTTTAAGAAACTACTTTCTTGCAAATTAAAGCCTAGTCCCGTTAGGGACACTAACTCACTTCTTGAGCCCTTACTAACAGGACAGCCAGCTAATCTGGTCATGCCCAAAATATGCTACACAAACAATAACCAATAAGCATAATAAGAATAAAGTCTTATCGGTTTCAGCTCCAAACAGCAAACAGGAACACGGTTCCGGGGAGCAGGCTGTGTACAGCCTCGCAGCAATGTTTATCTTTATCCTGGGTTGGGGTCCCATCTGGTCCCAGCAGCAAAGCTCCTCGCAGGACTGGGGACCAGAGCAGCAGCTGCTACGGCTTCCAAGCCGGGAGAGTTCTCTCCATCTTCTGTGGAAAAACAAGCTCACCTTGTGTGAGCAACTTCCTGCTTTTTAAAGCACTTGTTTCACTGATAGTTCAGCCCCTGTTTAATTAGGCTGCAGGTGTGCTTCTTTCTGTCTGAGGAGATTAACACTCTGTGAACTGGCTGCAGCGTCTCCCCATTCACTATTCCAGCCTACTGAGTTAGTGACTCTGTCACAGTGGTTAGTGCTTTTATTAATTGAATGTGTTGGCTAGTGCTTTTATTTATTGAATTGGGGTGTTTAGGTGCTTGTGTATGTTTTATTATTGTGTTTTTTGGGCATTCATGTATTTTTTTTAGGGTGACCGTTGACTGCTATAGTGGCTTATCATGCCCATATTATATGGGTATGATGTACCACTATGCCAAACAATTGGTACAGGGGGGGTATTGTGGGCCTGGGGTGGGTAGCCCTCCAGGTTGGGTAGCGGGGGGGGGGTGTTAACACCTTAATTACTTTAGCGGTTATTAACCGCTAAGGGATTAAGGGGTTAGATGCCATTACATTGTATTATTTATTGTATTATTTCTGGCAATGGAGGACATGGCCCTGCAGCATGCTGACAAGGATGCCTTTCATTATGGCAGGGGTAAGTAGAAATGTTTATTTACTTTATTTCTGCTGTCTGGCTAATGTTTTATTTAATAATGGGCAAATGAGCTATTATCCATATCTGGATAATTGTTATGCGGCCCCTTACTGTACCATATGTGTTGGGGTGGGGGAGGGAAGTATTTATTGCAATGTATTCCCAAAAAAAATTTGACACAGGATTGGTACCGCAGGCCAGCGGGGACCACTCGAGTACCCCCAGACACCTGCGGGGGCCACATGAGGACCCCCGCACACCCACAGACACCACCCAAAGACCTCTCGGACACCCATGAGGACCACCTGCGGACCCCTGAACATGATGGGGAACACCCGCGAGGACCATCAGAGGGCCCACAGACACCCGTGGGGACCACCCTGTAGGCCCACGGATACTCGTGGGGACCACCCGAGGACACCCAGACACCACCCAGGGACCCCGTTGCTCAGAGGAAAGATATATTTTGCACGCAGAGGAGCACACCAGTCGGAGCTGGGACGAAAGGGTAGGGTGTGCATGTGCAGGGTGTCCATGACCCCTGCACTAGGCCAGAGACCCCTAAGGCCCCAGCTAGGCCCTGACTCCCACATAGATTGTGGCTGCACTAGGGACTTTTCCTAAGGTTGGGCATTGCCTGCTTAGCACCCCAGTTCAGGGGCACAGCCAGGACGTGGCTGCGGACTGGTGATCTGCTAGTCTGGGACCAGACCACCATAATAAGAGACTATCTGCAAAGGTGATACACTCCTCGCGGGAAGTCCCCCCACGTGGAGGCGGACGTCGTCGCTGACACCGCCATCGCTGGATCCTATCCTTCAGTGTGGCATTACCGGGTACTATAAGTGCACCAACTATAAACAAGTTAGTGGGGGCAGCGCTGTCTCACACATTTGGGTGGGAGTTGCTACACGTTGACACCAGGGTGGTTGGGTGCCCGAGGGCCCTCAGGACTTTGTGGGACTAAATCGCCAGTGTGTGGACACCAGGTTGGTGGTTCCTTAAGGGCATGACGGGTGTGGGGAGCTGTGTATATATATGTTCAGTATTCTTTCGCATGCAGTAAAACTGTTATACATACCAGCGTTTGTTTTATTATATGGGGTTCCTGTAACGGGGTTATCCCACATTGTAGGATCCCATACAGGTGGAGGCACTACTGATTACCTACTCAGATACACCCCAGGCCCCCAGTAGTGGAGGCTCAGGCCTCCTATGAGCTGCAGGCAAAGCAGTACACCGTAGCCGCCATATCTCCCAGGGGGTGGGGGAACATGTGCTACATATGTATTTGTAATCATAACTCTGTGCCCAGGACATACTTGAAAATGAGATGTAACTCTCAATGTAGTACTTCCTGGTAAAACATTGTATGAATAAATTAATAAATAAATATGCCCTTTCTGATTACATCAATAGTTTTGCCATCCGACGTGTTGTCATCATTAAGGGCGGTAAACATGTGATTCAGTGACCAAATTAGTTAAACGCCAAAGATTTAAGACAGTTGTCAACACAAACAGATAACTTTTCAAATAAGACCATATATTAATCATTATGGGTGTCCCCACTGTTTTGTATAAGGTACAAAAAGTTAGTTTAACCCTTTGAGTGCCAGAGGGGCAGCAACCACAGAGTGCCACGACCCCTCAGGCACACTGCAGTGGCATGACCACTTTTGAAAGTGGTCAAATGACTGTGGTGGCCCTTAACCCGGAAATGGAAGAGTCTTCTTCTCCTTATTCCTTTCACTTCATATCGTACTGCTCTGACTCTCTTCATCCCTTTGCTTCCAAGTGAATTGAACAACTTGCATTTAACCACTTGACTAATTTTCTCTATTTCAACTCCCTGCTTGACTCTTTGCAATACAGTTTCAACCCTCTACACTCTATTGAGATAGCGCTAACCAAAGTGACAAATGACCTACGAAAAGCTATGTCTAATTTCTCCATACTAATTCTCCTGTATCTCTCTGCTAATTTTGGCACTATGGATCACCACCTTCTTCTCCACTCCATCGATGTCTGTGCCGCAGCCCTCTCCTGGTTCATGCATTACCTACAGTATCCAGCTGATCCTTTATTGTTTCTTTCTCTGGTGTCTCCTCCTCTTTTCTCTCTCGTTCTGGTTCAGGGTCCCACAAAGCTCCATAGGGCTGAGTTCTTTTTTAGGAGTTCTTTTTTTTTTCATCCTCATCATTTTCTGATGGAAATTTGGACTATGAGCTCATATTTTGCTCCTTGAGTGACCCTTTTATATTCCTTTGTATAAAATTATATTGTATGTAAGATTTATGAGTCATCTTTTATCATAATTGTCATATTATGTTTTAATAGTTTAGTGGTTTGCTTTCTTTGTAAATGTAAATAGAGTGCCTTATTAGTTATTAATCAGTAAATGAAAAATGGTTTGTATTTTTAGACTGCGTCTGATTAATAGGCATATCACAACCATTCAAGTCATGTAATGACAGTCTTATTGAATCAAATCCATTTTATTTATATTTATATGCATAACATTTTAATTCACTTTTAATTAAATGTATCTACAGTATATATATATATATATATATATATGCATATATAAAATATATATATTTATATATATATATATAAAATCAAAAAATAAATAAATAGATGATACCGTTCTGTGGCTAACGAAATGCTTTTATTTGTGCGAGCTTTCGAGATACACTGATCTCTTCTTCTGGCAATGTTACAATGAATGAAGCAAGCAAAAGATATACTTAACAACAGTGTCTATTGGAATGTTATCTGTGCTGGTCCTTCCCCTGGTGTGGATGTGTTTTATGGCTAGAGGTGTCAAAAGGTTGCTGAAAGCAAGTGATGTAAGAGTGTGTGTGTATCAGTGTGAATAAAAATGAATGGAGAGCCCACAGTATATACAGTGCTTTACAAAAGGTGTGTGTGGAGTGGGAGTGGATATAAATGGTGTGGGTGGGTGTGGAAATGTGAGAGATTGTAGCACAACTAAAAGTGTGTGTGGATACTTTGTGGTCCCTATTGGTGTATAGGGATGGAAAAACAAGGAGTATTAGTATGTGTGAGAGACAGCTGTGTGTGCATACATATAGCACAGTATGTACAGACATTCCCTATAGGCTTAAGCTTGCTGCATGGTCACAGCTTTGAGCACAGCCATGGTTAAGGTGCATACCCAGAAAACCACCCACAGACAGCCGTTTCGACCTTGATGGGTCTCATCAGCAACCCCACACTGATGAGACCCATCAACCCCACACTGATGAGACCCATCAAGGTCGAAACGGCTGTCTGTGGGTGGTTTTCTGGGTATGCACCTTAACCCTGGCTGTGCTCAAAGCTGTGACCATGCAGCAAGCTTAAGCCTATAGGGAACCATGTTAAAAATGGTTATTGAGGCAAAAAGTGACACTGTGTGCTCATTTGCATATCATTTCCCAGAATCCCTTGCTGCAGTGGAAGTGCTGTATGCTGGGTGATAGTGGGGAAAGGCGGGGTTGCAGACCTGCCTAAGACATGCAGATGAGCATACAGTTATATTTGCATATTTGCTTTCCTGTGGAGGGTTTTTGTCACTTTTTTTACTCACCATAACTTAACTCAGTATTATGGTTTAGCCTATCCCATAGCCTCTCTTGCATTCCCAGTAAAATCAACCCCACACTGATGACACCCATCAAGGTCGAAACGGCTGTGTAGCTGAGACTGTGCCCCCTTGGCCTTGAGTCATCGTTCCGGAAGGGACTTAAGACTCATGCTGCTATTAGGGGGGTACGCCATCTCAGGCAGCGGGAGGTGATCAGGAGCGGACAAGGAGAGAGAGAGAGAGATGGTGAAGGGCCGGCGCCTTGGCCTTGGGGGATCGTCCTAACAGACTTAACCCCCTTGCTGCTATAAGGGTGCCGCTCCGGAGCCAAGAAGTGATTGGCGGACAAGGACGAGAGCAAAGGCATGGACGGCAGATGGTGATGGAGGGGACAACGAAGAACACCCTCAGGTTTCTGGTGGAGACGGCCTGGAAAGATCGAGTGGGACGTTGCTTTATCGTGGAGGAGGTGATGAGAGACTTACTCAAGGTGGAGTTTGAAGAAATCTTTTGTTTACTGGAGTACCGGAAGCAAGGGATCTTTGATTTGGCCTTCTTTCAGGAGGCAGACTGCTGTAAGGCGTATAAAAGATGGAAAGAAAGTGCTGGGGATCCAAAGATGCTGGGAATCAGCGTGTTGCCCCAGTTTTTGCTGAGAGAAAGACCGGTGATTGTACAGATGAATAATGCCTTTGTACGGAAGGAAACGATTGTGAGTTTTTTGAAGCACTTTTGTACAGTCGTTAAAGGTGGTGCAGAACAAAGAAATGAATATGGAATGTTCAATGGTGAAAGAAAGTTCTGGGTTTGCCTTGGGCCAGACCCGGAGGGAGTGGGAGGGGTGACCTACCCTCCTACCAGGTTTTGTTTTGAAGGGAAGGGAGGCGCTCTGTGGTTTCCAGGGCAGCCCCCTGGACTGGGTGACCACTTATATGACAGAGAAATGCAGGTCACTGCAAAGTGTGATATTTCTAAAAGGAGTAACTTTGACAACGGAGACAAACATTTCACGGGTTTTGGTACTGAGAAGCTAATTGGACAAACGGAAAGCCTAAAGGAGAAGGTGAATCAGGAAGAAAAACAAGGAGAACGGACTATGGACTTTTATGAAGAATTTTTGGGGGAGGGGTTGGAGGGAGGTTTTTTTGGAAAGCTATGTGTTGGGCTGACAGATATGGTGGAAGACGGTTTTTGTCCAGAGGAAGAGGTGTTAGGTGTGGGTGAGAAAGGAAAGGTAGAGGGTAGTGGAAGATAAGTTGATAACAGAGAAGAAGATAAGGTTGAAGGGAAGGGGGACAGTATGGGGGAGGAGGAAATCAGTGTGCAGAAGGTGGAAACTGAGTCTGAGGGTAGTGGACAGGATAGTGGGGAGGAGAGGGAGGACAGTGGAAATAAGTATAGGGTGAAAACAATGGAGGAAGATGAGTTGGGTGCAGGGGAAGAGGAAGAAAATGTAATGAAGGGAGGGGATTTGAGAGAAGGTAAGATTAACGGAAGTTTGAAGAGGTCTTTTGAGGAAAAACGGAAGAGAATTATAACAATGTTTCAGCAGGAAATAAGTGATGCAGTTTCTTGGGCTAAAGATTGCCAGGAGGCAGAAAGGAGTGAAGAGGATGTGAGAAAAGGTTTAGACGAGTTATATAATATGTTTGTACGGGATAGTAAAGATAGATAGCAAGGAGTGTGTATTATGCCATGGAATGCCTTAAACTGAAAAAATGAAAGGAATGGAGTGTTTTATGTATTGAGTTTTATGAGGCGGATGGTTTTCTTATGTAATGTATGGGTGTTAAAATGTGAAACCAATGCAGTATATTTGTGTACATGGCGACGTTTTCAGAAATTAAGAAACATGAATTTTCTGTTAGGATTAGAATGTATTTTTGTGTGAATTAACAGTAATTTATGATTTGCTGGAAAGTTTCTTATTTGTTCTTGTAAATTTATTATTGATTGAAAAGTTTTCTTATTTACTGTTTGTAAATATGTGAATGTGAATAAAAATTAAAAAAAAAAAAAAAAAAAAAAATGGTCGAAACGGCTGTCTGAGGGTGGTTTTCTGGATATGCACCTTAACCCTGGCTGTGCTCAAAGCTGTGACCATGCAGCAAGCTTAAGCCTATAGGGAACCATGTTAAAAATGGTTATTGAGGCAAAAAGTGACACTGTGTGCTCATTTGCATGTCATTTCCCAGAATCCCTTGCTGCAGTGGAAGTGCTGTATGCTGGGTGATAGTGGGGAAAGGCGGGGTTGCAGACCTGCCTAAGACATGCAGATGAGCATACAGTTATATTTGCATATTTGCTTTCCTGTGGAGGGTTTTTGTCACTTTTTTTACTCACCATAACTTAACTCAGTATTATGGTTTATATATAAATATATATATATATATATATATATATATATATATATATATATATATATATATATATATATATATATATATATGAGAAAATGAGAAAAAAACAGGCGCACACCTAGTGCATTAAAGTATAACAATCATTTTATGGAACATTAAAAAATAGACAAATGCCCACTCACAAATCAAACAATAAAAATGAGCAGTTATGAGATTGGCCCTCATAGGCCACTGGCAGCGTCTCGATCAGCAATGGAGTTTTCCTCCTCCACACGTGTAGTACAAACTCCTTCACCGGAAGTGACGTCCTCCCGGCGTGTGCCCCGCAACAGGAAGTCCCTCTGGGAACCAAAGATCTTGCCTTCTTTCTTCTGGCTATTGTACCATCAGGAGTAGTGGAGATCTGCCAGCTGCTTCTTGTCTGTCTCGCCACTCACGATACTGCGTCCGCGATCTGCTGTGTTTAGTGGGAAAGTGCCTCCTCCGTCTCAGCCACGCCCTACGCGTTTCGTCATCAAGGATGACTTCATCAGGGGTAGAGGAGGTGTGGAGGAGGAAAACTCCATTGCTGATCGAGACGCTGCCAGTGGCTTATGAGGGCCAATCTCATAACTGCTCATTTTTATTGTTTGATTTGTGAGTGGGCATTTGTCTATTTTTTAATGTTCCATAAAATGATTGTTATACTTTAATGCACTAGGTGTGCGCCTGTTTTTTTCTCATTTTCTCTCATAGGTAATTCCAAGGGAGTTGTGTCCCTTTCAAACGGGCTGCCTTTACCTGGATGCACTTTATTGGAACGGGACTCTATGTTTTTTAAGGTTTTTGGTATACATCTAAAGCTATTCATTTTTATTTTTTAGTAATATATTTTTTTGTATACTTTTATATATTTTTTATAGCATTTTTTATTAAAATTTTATTAGTTATTATGTGATATATTTTTTTAACATAGGATCCATCTTATATTATTACCCCCCCCCCCCCTGGCCACCCCATTGGTTGTTTCAACACAGTAGCTAATTCACTCACAATTTATAGGTTGTTATAGTAGGCGCTCCTTAATGTTTTTGTTTTGTTTTGATATATATATATATATATATATATATATATATTTATATATATATATATATATACACATATATATATACACATATATATATATATATATATATATATATGTCAGGGTCTCCAAGACCTCCTGCCTAGCCATAGTTCTTCTTTGTCCACTGGGTGTGCTGCTGTCTTCTGTTTCCTCTGGGTTCCTTCTTCTGCCTGTCTGTCTTCTTGTTGCTCCTGTCTCTGTCCTTTATAGCTCTGCTTCCTATCTGTTGCTTTTGCCTTTGCTTGAAGTCAGACTCCTACAGTATTGCACATGCCTCTGATCCTGATCTGTTTTCTGTACCTGTACCTGTATTATATAAGTCTGTTCACAGTAAAAGCCCTTGCTGGTAATCTGGCTTGTCCCTGTTTGTTCCTGTTCTCAGTCCCTGCCCCCAGACCTGTCCTTGCTCCCCTGTCCTGTTCCAGTCTCCTCGTTGCTGACCTCTGCTTGTTACCTGACTTCGCTACCTGCCGCCTGCCTCGGACCTCTGCTTGTTACCTGACTTCGCTACCTGCCGCCTGCCTCGGACCTCTGCTTGTTACCTGACTTCGCTACCTGCCGCCTGCCTCGGACCTCTGCTTGTTTCCTGACTGCGCTGTCTGCCGCCTGCCTTGGACCCCTGCTTGTGACCCCTACTACGCTCGTGCTGTTCCGGCCACCGAGATCCTACCCGCCACAAGAGTCTCCCGTGACAGAAAGCAAAGGCCACTTCTGGACCTTGCTTGAACAGATTCTTCTTCTGCTTGCACCCTTACTGCCTGCTGCAGCAGACCACATCCGCATGGTTGATGATAAGTACTTTCGTTTCTTTTTTGGAAATCCCAGTTGGGAAGGTTTTTTTTTTTTTTGCTTTGAGTGTTCTGCAAGAATTATTGCGTTCATAACGAAAAAACATTTTTGCTGAGACTAGAACTGATGCTGCAGAGACTAGTGCACCTTTCTTTGAGATTTTTCTTTTGTGCAGTGCCTGGGTTAACCCTTGCAGTACCTGTTGCCACCTTTTTAGACTCTGATTTTTCATTCCCTGGACAAGGCTTGTCTCTGCATCCCTGGTTGGACCACTGCTGTTCACAGTGTTCCCATTTCAAAAGACAAGAGTGCTTCCATTATTTTGTTACTGCATGCTGTGATTTTTCTTGCAATCTGTAGTTCTTCCTATGATTGGTTCTAAGGTTTCACGTTTACCTGCAAGTTCCCCTAAAGTGTGTTTCTCTGTAACCTATGATATCCCTACGCCTGATATCAAAAGTTTCAAATTTAACTGCAAGGTTCTCTGTCTGATATTCCTATGTCCGATGTCAAAAGTTTCAGATCTAACTGCAAGTTTTCTCTGTATTAGTTTCCTGCTGTCTATGATATTTCTATGCCTGATATCTAAAGTTTTCAAATTTAACTGCAGATTTCTCTGTATGATATTCCTATGTCTGATGTCAAAAGTTTCAGATCTAACTGCAAGTTTTCTCTGTAGTAGTTTCCTGCTGTCTATGATATTTCTATGCCTGATTTCTAAAGTTTCAGATTCAGCTGCAGGTTTTCTTTGTCTATATGATATCCCTACGCCTGATGTCTAAAGATTCAGATGTAACTGCAGGTTCTCTCTGTCTGTATGATATCCCTACGCCTGATTTCTAAAGTTTCAGATATAACTACAGGTTTCTCTGTCTATGTTTTTTCCTTGCATTTATAAATCTCTGTGACTGATGCTAAAGTCTCAAAAGGTCAGCTCTCCTATCTTGTGTCTCTCTGTGTCTAATATTCCTGTTGTTCATTCTAATGCTTCTGCTTTAAAGACACATTTTCTGCATTACTGGTTTCTTGGGAAGTTTGGTTTCCCTACAGTATGTCTGGTTATGGCTCCCACTCCGAAAACAGTCTTGAGCAGTAAATGTGAACACAGTACCACTGATTCTTCAGAACTTCTTAAAGCAAGGAAGAAGAAGAAAAAGAAGGGAGGCATTACTGTGGAAGTTGCAGAAGAAATTAAGAATGAAAATGTAACCTCAGAGTCTGCATTTGATGAAAGTGATATGCTGCAGCTTAAGGCAACTCACAGACGTATCCCAAGAATAGTGGAAGAAAAGAAAGATGCCATAACTCAGACGCTTCAAGCTGCACAGAAAACGATTGATTGTCTTTATGGACGTTTAGATAAGGAGCAAGAAGCCAAGACTGCACTACAGAGCTGTCTATCCTCAGCAATTGCTAAGTGTGTTCTCCAGGAAAAAGAAAAGCACCAGTTAGAGAGTGACCTGGATGTCATGTCAGGTGAGCTGGAGAAGGCATATGCTGATGCTGCGGAAAATCGGTGCCTCGCTTCTAAAAGTAACGAATTCCTGGAAAGTTCTATGAAGGAAATTGACAGGCTAAATACAGAGCTTAAAGTCTCCCAGGAGGACATTTGCTACTTCAAAAAAGAGATGGAAGTCGATCGGGAGGAGAGATGCTACTTGAAAACAGAGATGCGTTCGATGAGAGATGCCTCCGAAGAGTTAAATAGTAGGTTTGAAACTATAAACCAAATGAGTAAGAACTTCTCTGTCCAAGCCAGTGAAGGAGATAAAAGACTCCATAAATCAGAAGAGGAGAACAGACTATTGATAGAAGAAAAGTCAAGGATGCAATTAGCGCTGGAAAAAGCAGAAGGTGACTGGGAAAAAGAAAAATATCAGTTGGAGAATGACAGGGTGATCTTGTCAAGTAAGCTGGAGAAGGCCTACGCTGATTCTGCCCAGTACTAGACTTTCATGGCTCAAGTTGACGCAGCACTGGAAGCATCTCAGAAAGAGGTTCACAGGCTTACTACAGAGCTGGAAGCCTCTAAGGAGAAGAGTTGCCACTTCAACACAGAACTATGTTCATTGAGAGAAATCTTTGAAGGGTTAAATATCAGGTTTGAAACTGTAACCCAAGAGTGCAAGAATTTCTATGTCCAAGTCAGTGAAGGAGATAAGAAACTCCATGAATTAGGAGAGGAGAAGAAACAGTTGGCCCAGGAAAAGTTAGACATGCAGACAGCACTGCAGGATGCAGAGAGAGTGCTGCAAAAAGAACGTGTCTCCCTGGAGCGGCACACACAAGCAGAAAATATGCTGCAGAGTCAGCTACGAGAACTGCGTACACATCTGCAGGACACCAAGGAGAAATGGGTGAATGCTGAAGAAAAGCAGCGAGTTCTGCAGGAAGAAAATTTCCAGACTGCCTACAAAATAAAGATGCTGCAAGATTATTTGAGTACCCAGTGTGTCCCCAAAGAACAGCATGAGGAGCTGAAGGCCACACTGAGCATAACCAGAGCCTTGCTGGAGGAAGAACTAATGCTAGCAGCTGAACACACATCTCAGCAGCTCACAGCGCTGCAGGCGCAGAACGCTGAGCTCAAGACACAGCTTGCCAAAAAGGAGGAGAGAGAGAAGGTGTCTGTCTGACAAGTGGCTGGCCTGACACAGCGCTATGAGGTCAAAATGGCCGATGTCTGCAAATTCTTGGACCACACTGCCCGTGATAAGGTCCGGCTGCAGCTGGAGCTGGACAATGCCCGGGAGGAGTACCGGCAGCTGCAGATCAGAAATGAAGAAGATGAAACATATTTAAGCTTTACTCTGAATCAGCTGGGAGATATGGAGTCGCGACTCAACTCCAAAGAAGCCGAACTGACAACTGCATTGAGAGGGAAAAGAAGTGCAGAAGGACAGCTTCAAGAGCTGAAAAATCAAATAGCTGGTTTTAATGAGAATTTAGGTGATACCACGAAACGGCAGTCACAAGAGGAGACCATGAAGCGTGAATTCTATGTTCCCACTTACCCATGTGAAAAGTCTGCACCCATCCTTGATGCCCACATTCCTGATGTCCATGCCTCTGCAATGGAGTTGAACGTATCCATTGGGAAGTTCCAGATTCCAAAACAAAAAGAGATATATTGGTCACAAAAAGAGACCACGGAAAGTGAATATGTCCCCTCTGCCGCATGTGCAGAGCCTGATGTATCTGTTCCCGATGCCCCTGCTATGACGTTAGACGGATCCCGGGTGAAGTTCCTTACTATGCCTAATGTTCTTGATGCTGATGCCAACGCACTTGTGATGAGGATAAATGCACCTCTCACCGATTTCCCATCAGCACTTGATGTACACATTAAGTTGGCTTTCCATCAAGGTTTCCCTGAAGAGCCTGGAGGATCGTCCGGAGAACGCTCTTGAGAGGGGGAGTAATGTCAGGGTCTCCTAGACCTCCTGCCTAGCCATAGTTCTTCTTTGTCCACTGGGTGTGCTGCTGTCTTCTGTTTCCTCTGGGTTCCTCTGTCTGCCTGTCTGTCTTCTTGTTGCTCCTGTCTCTGTCCTTTATAGCTCTGCTTCCTGTCTGTTGCTTTTGCCTTTGCTTGAAGTCAGACTCCTACAGTATTGCACATGCCTCCGATCCTGATCTGTTTTCTGTACCTGTACCTGTATTATAGAAGTCTGTTCACAGTAAAAGCCCTTGCTGGTAATCTGGCTTGTCCCTGTTTGTTCCTGTTCTCAGTCCCTGCCCCCAGACCTGTCCTTGCTCCCCTGTCCTGTTCCAGTCTCCTCGTTGCTGACCTCTGCTTGTTACCTGACTTCGCTACCTGCCGCCTGCCTCGGACCTCTGCTTGTTACCTGACTTCGCTACCTGCCGCCTGCCTCGGACCTCTGCTTGTTACCTGACTTCGCTACCTGCCGCCTGCCTCGGACCTCTGCTTGTTACCTGACTTCGCTACCTGCCGCCTGCCTCGGACCTCTGCTTGTTACCTGACTTCGCTACCTGCCGCCTGCCTCGGACCTCTGCTTGTTTCCTGACTGCGCTGTCTGCCGCCTGCCTTGGACCCCTGCTTGTGACCCCTACTACGCTCGTACTGTTCAGGCCACCGAGATCCTACCCGCCACAGGAGTCTCCCGTGACAATATATATACATACACACAGTATATAGCATTTACAGTTTACTCAGTGCTTCACAAAGACAATACAGTACAGGAAATTAAAATAATACAATAAGCGCAGCACAGTTTGAGAAAAAGATGTTGGGAGTCTTACAGAGACAGCAAGTGAGGTAATAAATACAGTAGCTTGCAGTGCTTGGCCATAATGGTTGGAAGGAGCGACTGAGTGTGGGACAATAGCCATGAGTGCAGGCTACTGGATGCTTCTTTTGCGATATGAGTTTTAAGGTTGGTCGGCTTTAAATTAGATGGGTTAATACCAGTAGTAGGGAAAGAGGTGGCAGGGAGGCATTGGTAGAGCAGGTGTGTATATGACTGAGTCAGGGTTAGGGGAGGGAGAGAGAATGAGAGAGAGAGAAAGAGAGAAAGAGAGAAAGAGAGAAAGAGAGAGAAAGAGAGAAAGAGAGAAAGAGAGAAAGAGAGAGAGAGAGAGAGAGAGAGAGAAAGAGAAAGAGAAAGAGAAAGAGAAGAGAGAGAGAGAGAGAGAGAGAGAGAGAGAATGAGAGAGAGAATGAGAGAGAGAATGAGAGAGAGAGAATAAGAGAGAGAATGAGAGAGAGAGAATGAGAATGAGAGAGAGGGAATGAGAATGAGAGATAGAGAATGAGAATGAGAGAGAGAGAGAGAGAGAGAGAGAGAGAGAGAGAGAGAGAGAGAGAGAGAGAGAGAGAGAGAGAGAGAGAGAGAGAGAGAGAGAGAGAGGAAATATGAGAGAGAGGAAATATGAGAGAGAATTTGAGGTGTGTAGACGTTGTTGAGAAAGAGGTGTGTAAATAGTGGTGCAGTGTGTGGGCACATGCAAAGGTGGAGAGGAGGAGAAATTAAGAAAATGTGGATAGAAGAAGGGGAGCTGGGAAATTGGAGATAACAGAAAAGTATAGAAAGGAGTGTGAAAATAGCAAACAGAAATAACAATAGGGAGAGCATAATGCGATGCAGGCAAGAGGTAGCAGGAGAGAGTTTCCAGATATTGGAGGATAAGAAGAGTAGGAGTTGAAAGAGAAATCAACTAATATTTAACTAGTGTTTCCATGCAACATACATTGCAATTACAATTATACACTTTCTCAAAATATGCTACTATGATATTTACTTAGTTACGTAAAACTTTTTTTTACTTTTCTAATGATTTTACACTAGCCCCATATTTTCACTACACAGAAACTAATATTTATTTGATTAATGATTACAAAATCTTTAATAGTTAAACAACTACCTTTTTGTTTTCAAACACTTATCATGCATCCAATGAAAGACTATAACAATAGTCTCGTAGGCAGAAGAATATATCACATGTTATAATTTGCATATCTCCATTATTTTTTATAAAATAAATACACTAGATTTTCGGTTTGGAATGTATTACGTACAATTTACATCATCACATACTTATCATATGACTTAAGTCCAACACGTTTTGGAATTTTTTATTAACCTTTTTGACATTATGTGTGATGAATTGTTTGCATGGCACCAACAAAAAAATAAAAAATTATCATTACTCCAAAAGACAGAATTGTGTATAGAAAAATGTGCATGATGATAATATATGTTTTTATGTGTGAACAATGGTGTTTATTGGGGAATGCGTTGGATTAACACATAAATAACACTGTACATTTTTCAACCTGTTTAAAAAAAAAAATCAGCAAAATATTTGCACCTTTTTTTGCAAATATAAGACACTAGCTGACATACCCGGCGTTGCCCGGGATTTAATTTTCCTGCTC
Source organism: Ascaphus truei (assembly GCF_040206685.1). Lineage (NCBI taxonomy): Eukaryota > Metazoa > Chordata > Amphibia > Anura > Ascaphidae > Ascaphus > Ascaphus truei. Next base: position 40,673,536 of record NC_134485.1, on the reverse strand, counting down.
CCCCTCGCTCTCCGCTCACCCCCCTTCACTGCTCCCAACTTTAACTTAACTGTTTTCTTATTGTCATACAGATAAGGATTACAATGCAACCTGTTTCTTTTTAAATTTTCTGCAAAAGACAGGTGACTGAGTGGGTGACAGTGACTTGACAGTGGCTGGGTGGGTGACTGAATGGCTGAGTGAGTGACCGAGTGGGTGACTGAGTGGGTGAGTGGGTGGCTGAGTGAGTGGCTGACTGAGTGAGTGGCTGACTGAGTGGGTGGGTGGCAGAGTGGGTGGGTGACAGTGTGACTGAGTGGGTGACTGACTGGGGGTTGGGTTGAAAGGCAGGAGTGGGGGATGAAAAGCAGGAGCAGGGGGTGAAAGGCAGGTGTGGGGGGTGAAAGGCAGGGGCGGGGTGTGAAAGGCAGGAGCGAGGGGTGAAAGGCAGGAGCGGGGGGGTGAAAGGCAGGAGCAGGGTGAAAGGGGCAGGCAGCCTTGCAGGAGCGGGGTGAAAGGGGGGGCGGGCGAGTGGCCACCGAGCCGGGTGAAAGTTGTGCAGGAGCGGGACGAGAGGGGGGAGGGGATCCGGGCAGGAGAGTGGCCGCCGAGCGGGTGAGTGGGGGGGCAGGCGGGAGAGTGGCCGCCAAGCGGGGTGAAAGGGGGGGTGGGTGGGAGAGTGGCCACCGAGCAGGGTAAAGCAGGGGTAGGCGGAGTGTGGCCGCCAAGTGGGTTGAAAAGGGGGGGGGGGGCGGGTGGGAGAGTGGCCGCCTAGAGGGGTGAAAGGGGGGGGGTGGGCAGGAGTGTGGCCGCCTGATGGGAGAGGCGGCGGGCGTGCGGCCCGAAGAGAGGCGGTGGGCGGGAGAGAGGCGGCGGCCGGGATAGCGGGCATGACAGCGTGAGTTCGGGCGGTGATGCGGCGGGCCGGGTGTAAGTTGGGAGGCGGCGGTGAGAGGGACTGATATGAGGCAGCGGGGTGAGGGACTGATGGTGCGGTGATTCGGGGGGCCGGCAGCGGGTATATGTGCGGAGGCAGGGTGAGGGACTGATCCGGCGGGGATGCGGATGGAGGTGGCGGGCCGTGTGTAGGGTGTGAGGTGTAGCTGGGGGGATGCAGTGATGCTCGGTGAGGAGGAGAATCTGTGGCTGCACTGCGTGTGTCTCTCGCTCAGAAAGGCACACGGTGTAGCAGGGGGGGGAGACACTGGCCAATGAGAGCCGTGGGGGGCGGGACACACGGGGGAGCGAGACATACCAGTCAATGAGAGCCATGGGCGGGCGGACCGACGGACCAATCAAATGGTCTACAGGGACTCACAAACAACAGTTTCAGTTTTATATATATATAGATAGATAAATTGTGCTTCCTTTGCTATCATTTTCCATTTTATCTCTTATTTTAAAACTTTTTTTTAATTGTAGACAATTGGTCTATTACATATATTTATATTTCAAGAAGCAACTTTGTTAATGATATAATATATATACAGTATGATCATATCTGCTCTAGTTAAAAAAAATGGTTTGTGCAAGCATTGGATTATTTTGCAGTCTAGTTTTGTTTCTTGCATGACTCAAAAATCTTTGATTGAAACTCATAATATGTCCTATGAATTGTTGTGGAATGATTTTAGGTATAGTCAGTAGAGGTGTTTGTGCAGCTCCATTTGTACTTTTATTTCTGAATAATAATATCCATAAAACATTCTTGACTACTGAATAACATTTTTTTGGAATATATTCATAGACATATTCAGCACTTTTCTGCAGATTTTAGAAATTGCTGATACATGTAAATGCACACCTTAATGGCATCCTCTTAGTACTAATGAAATAAATTATTAATGACCTTACATCAACAAGTCTACATAGAAACATGCCTGCTATGCATCTTGTACAAATTATAATGCAATTTTATAGCACTGTCTCCGGCATATAGGCATACGCATACATCACGTTCTTTAGAGACATAATGGGCCCAATGAATTCAGGCTATATCAAGCAGATGATATATTATCTAGGAACAGGTTTTTGGGGGCTTAAAGAAATAATATCTAGCAAACTACTCTCTTCAGGGTTTATAGCTCATATCAAATGATTTGCCTCAAGAACCCATTTAAGAAACATGAAGGAATCTACAGTTTTGTCATTTTTAGCCACTTTTCATTCATGGAAAGCGTATGAAGTGCTAATTGCTCCTCCCTGTACTGTACGGTAGTTTGGACTTCATCCCTCATTCACAGTTTTAATATACAGGAGAAATACAGATAATCACACTTACACTTTACTTTCCTTTATTACCTGGCTTTAAAGGCCTCCCTAATTGCACCAGACATCTTGAGGACTATTTATTAAAAGCCTGTGCCTAAGAAGCCCACACTTAATACCATGCTGTCATCACTCTACAAATCCTTTTAGGGGTTAGGTAAGCTTCTCGGAGCAGGGGCCACAATACTTGATGTATCATTATGTTTAACGTTTAATTATGTATTTTATTTTTTGTTGATGTACTTCCACATTGCACTGTGTTGCAAAATATGTTGGTGCTAAATAAATAACATATAATAATATTTATAAAAATATTAATGCACCTGAAATGTATTAGAAACAGAGTAGGGGATTACATGGCTCATATACTACTTTGTTTAAAAGGCAACCAAGGAGGCGTGGCCTGGAACCTGACTAAGATGGCCATGTTGAGCTGAAGCCCTGTGGCAGAGGAACAATTATCCTTAACCACCTTTACGCATAACCATTCAAACTGCATAAAAAAATACAAATACTACAAGCTGACACACTAAGGATAATTTAAAATGAAATAAAATAGACTAAAATAGACTAAAATAAAATAAACCAAAAATTAAACAAATCGGACAGTATTCTGGTAAATAACCAAACATTGTATTTTGAGGTCTAGCGAATATGGTCACGTGGTGGGCCCAAGATTTGGAGGTCCTATTTAGATCTTGTGCCCACACCCCCTCTCCATTGTCCTCTACCCATCAAAGTCATATGGATGGACTGCTGTACATGTCGGGGGTGAATATGGAATACAAAACTCCATAATTGGAGAGGACCGTGCGTGAGTTAATGCCTACCCCTATCCTGTTTCCTATTCCGAGCTAGGACCTAGAGGATAAATTTGCATTGTTGGCCTGGGATAGAGAGGTCCCATCACAATCTTGGGCCTCCGCTCCTACGTCCCACCCATAGCAGACACTATAAAATATAATCATCACAGCTAGGGGACCGGGCTGCTGGTACCCTTGTCCCATCCCTTTTCCATGACGAGGCCTAAATGCCACAGTCGGGGGATGGCACTCCACATGAGCAAGAGGAGCAGAGCCACAGAAGGTTTGATTACTGTTTTAATTTGCTATTTCCATTAACCTTTTATTGACTGTTGTGGACTCCTGGTGCTTTTTTGCAAGCTGTGTTCAGCCTTTACTATACTATTGCCAACAGTGTCTTGTGGTACTTGAACTACTGGCATTGACTTTAGTGGATACTTGCTGCCCTGCTATTAGCTGTATTTAGCCTACACTGCATGATTGCTATCTATTTTCAGGGGTGTCTGATTTGACCAGTTATAGGGGAAGGGAGGCTTAGGGAAGTACCTCTGGGACCTTTTGGACCAGGGGGAATGGGCCAGATGAAGAGGTAGTCCCTCAAAACATCGCCCCCCGAGCATACTTTCCGTTCTCCGTTTTTTGTGTATATTCCTTGTGTTTCATGTTTTTTTCCCCTTTTCCTTTTTTTCCCCCCCACCCCTCACTTTGTGACATGCCCATTTGTGACACTGGTTTCTGCAAACACATTTGATTTATTTCTGGTTTGTTTTATTATTAAATGTATTTTCTGCATTACAAATGTTTTCATCATTTAGCTATTAGACAGTGAGTGCTGGTACTTACGTAGATTTGTTAATCCTAACCATATGTGTCCTGTTGGCATCCTCCCCATCGCCAACCTCTGTCCCCCCCTGTCCTCTCCCCTGCCGCTCCGAAACCTGAAGCTGATACACCATCGAAAATGGGGGTAAAGCAAAACAAAATGACATACTCCACTGCCTGCTGAGGGTATTCAGCTTGGCGACCGATCACCCAGCTGTGAGAAGGGGGGAACTGCCTTGTAAATTAAGCCGATCCTAAGTATAAACAGCCCATTAGAGTTCTGGGTCTCTGTCTCCATTGCCCTCCAGTGCCCTTCTCGACACTCTATCAGCCCAGACACTCTCGTAATTACATAGAGGCACATGGAGGCAAAAGAGGCTTCCTCCAAATGTTGTGTTATATCTTTCTACAGTGTACCAATAAGTGAACAGAGACCATCCTCTCAAAAAGTTCAAGTTTACAGTCCATTGTGTTCAGTTTCCCCAGTTAAAGATGCACTACCTGTGCATAATCAGTGGCAGGTCTGGCCACAGGGGTGCCATATTCAGTATGCAATACAGGAGCATCACAGTTGTCCATAATGAAACCACTTGACAATGTCATGCTGTGCCTGAACAAGGCACAAGTTACTGCTAGACTGGAGGTTGGTACTTGGTGGGGTGTGCTGTGTTCGAATTGGGCTAAGCTGGGTGTTCATTGGAGTGAGAAGGTTCCTAGTTGGGCTATGTGGGGTCTGGAGTCGAGTGAGCTGTGTCCAAGTTTGGCTGAGCTGGATATGAAGTGGTGGGCGGTTTGTCTTAAGTGGGATGCACTGGGTCTCATGTGGGGTGAGCTGGGTGTGATGGTGATTAGGCTACCTGCTGCAAAATAAGATTTTCAGGATATTTAATGGCTATGGTTGTCACTAGCTTCTTCTTCCCTGATCCTAGATTCTTCACCTATAGAATTTTGCGTGCTGCCATGTTTTATTTTCCCACTGTAGTTTTTGTGAGTGATTTTATGGGTCACAGACACCCTGAACATTCTTAAGGTCCTTAGACCTGTCACTGATAGAGCCTTGAAAGTGTTCTTTTGTTTGTTAAAGGTGTATTAATCCATTGTTTAAGGTGGAGAATAGCGATGCAGCAGGATTTCAGATTATGATCAGCCTTGTTCTTTAGTATCTGTGAGTATGGCTATTCTAGCTATTAGCATATCTCACAGGTATTGGAGGTGTACTACACAAGGAACATTACAATTTTAAGTTTTGTAGCATAGTCATGTCGCCCTAATATACTTGGCGGGACATTTGAGGGGATATATACAAATGAAGATACTTTTCTCTCTCACTCTCTCCATGTCTCCTTCTTTCCCCTTCCCTCCCGCTCCCTCATCTCCCCCATTTCAGTCAATCCAGTCAATCCAAGGCGGATCCAAATTCCGCAAACAGTTTTGGCCCATCTACATATACAGTATGTTTCCGCACATGCCAATTGATATGCACGAACATTGTATTATATTTCCATTCTTTTTTTATTAGTGCAGATCATATCCTATGATGAGGGATGGATAAAGAGTTGAGGAAAGTTTGAGAATGTCATATTTTTGAATGACAACCATCACCCTAGAAAGATTTTCCACTATGGCCCTAAATCCTTGCCCTAAGCATCCACTCAAGCATCCATTCAAAGTTCATGTGTGGGGTACAATCTCTAGAATTGGACCAGGACCTATAGTTATCTTTGAAGGTAAGCCCATTCCAGTTCCAGTTCCAGTTATGAACAGTAGTTACTGTATCTTATGTGACCTTGACCCTGTTCCCATCAACTAAAACAGTGTAACATTTTTATTGTTTGTCTAGGTACCATGGATAAAGTCTACAGTACTTCAAGGGGGTCTATTGCACTGGCAGCAGCACCATACATTACCGAATACTTCACATGGGGTCACTGGTTCTTCCAAGAGAAACAGTGCCTCTGTGACTTTCATGGAGGACGTTGGAATCAACTGGGTCAGAACATCTTTATTCTTGGCAATAACCGTACTGTATATGTCTCTATACGTACAGATCCCTTGATTTGAACCCCATATATTGAAACCTTTTGTTCCAGATGACAAACCCATCTCAGGCACGTATGAATGTTTTTTTTTAGTATCTTATGGTTTTCTGTCAGGAGATACCCAGCTGTGCTTTGTGCTAATGAGGGATAAAGTTCTCGGTAGCAAGTGATCTGGAAATTACTGAGGTCATTATGTTTTCTTTACAGTAATTGCCTAATTTTTTTTCTAATAGCAAAATTGGGTGCAATAAAATTGTCAATGCATTAAATGATTTATGACACAACATAATGTGTGCAAATAATGTTTTTTAGATTTTTGCCAGCAATAATGTAGAAATCCCAGGTTTTGCTATGTCTACTGCCGTACCCGCGTGTGTCTTTGTTTGCAGTGTCTCGGTACTGAGAATTACAATTAATGTGTGGGGGGAAGGGTAATGTTGGACAACGTTGGCTGTTTCTAACCAAATTATATTTTGCCTAATTACCCACCAATTGTTTTTTTAAAAAAATAGATATACAGTATTGTACAGTGTATGGACAGGGATATTCAGTGTGCTATATGCCGGATTCAGTGAAAAGCAGGACAATGAGGTCAGTACTGTGTGCAAATGCATTAAACTAATTGCTAAATTGGGTGGTACTTCATTGCCAATGCTTTTATTTTTTTAACTGCACGATATAATGTGTGCAAATAATGTTTTTTTGCATTTTAATAAACAAAAATGTAGAATGTAAAGGATTTATTTGCAATGTTGTCATTTCATGGATGCTCAGGAGGGGGCCGGGGGCGTTACCATGAGTCATGCTGAATGTGGCTCAGTTAGAGCATGTCGAGCACAGGCTAAGGTTAGTTTTATGTTTGCTTAATCCACAAACCGCGCCTTACTTTCTTTGCTGCAAGCTAAAGCCACGGATGGGTGGGGAGGTAGGGTAATGTTGGTCAACGTTGGCTGTGTCTTTTATTAAGACTGTTGTATTGTGTCTAATGTTTTTCGGCAATGTAAAATGTGTGCTCCTGTTTTGCTTTGCCTATTCCCACAAACTTTTCTTTTTGTACAGAAAAATATGATGTGAATAACTGCAGGGTAACCAATATGGTTAAACTCCCCCCGAAACACAAATGATGACTACTGTAAGTGTTTTTGATTTAAATAATTCTGATATTGATGGGGGCCAGTTTTTCCCTGTAAAGTATCAGAAAGGCAATAACTTCCAGAGTGAGAAAAGAGGAGCATGAGGTCATTTTTTTGTGCAAATTCATTACAGTAATGGCAAATTAGGTGGAACTAAATTGCCAATACTTAAAAAATGTTCATGCAAAACCTAGCGGCTTATTCTAGCAGCCTTCATAAATCATCTCGCTGGTCCTGTTTTTTCAGCGTAGTTATCATGGTATTCAGAAATATTCTGAAGACCGGCGATAGCTAAATGCCCACAACTGGCAAGGTGCAGCGATGTGATATTCACCTCTCTCAAATGGCCTCATTCGTCTACATACAGCGATGTACTACGATCTGGCCTGCGCATATCTCTCCATCGATCAAAGGGTTTTAATAACAATTTTAATACTAGTGTACATGAGCATGGGTCTCCTGAGCAGAACCGCGTTGATTTCAGGTCCGAGTACCCACTGCTTCCCGACATACAGGCCCCATTAGTGGGGGCCGGTTTCATGACGCGAAACATTGCAATGCATAGGAGATACCAGCACCCCATAAAAGGGCCTAATAATAAAATTGTTATTAAAACAGCTTCATTACCTTAGCGACAAGCCGCTAAGGCAATGAAGGGGCTCAACAGCAATAGCCTGTTTATTGGGGGCAGTAGCCCCAGCGTGGGTGGTTAGGCCTGCCAGGAAGGTTGCGGGAGGAGTTAACCCCTTCACTACCATAGCGGTGGAAACCGCTATGGTAATTAAGGGTTAACCAGTCCCGCTACCCCCCGAAAGGCCTAACCACCCACCGTTGGGGCTACTACCCTTCCACCCAATCACTCTATCCCCAATAAACAAAGGTCAAGACAACAACTCTACTACCCACCTCCTCTACCCCCAACAACCCCCCCAACACATACAGTACAGTAATGGGCAAAATTATTATTATCCAGATATGGATAATAGCTCATTTGCCCGTTCAAAATCCAACATTAGCCAGCCAGCATAAACAAAGTAAATACAACTTTCTACTTACACCTGTCATCATGAAGGGCATCCTCATCAGCATACTCCAGGTCCATGTCCTCCGTTGGCAGCAAGAGTACAATAAAAAAATACAATTTAATGCCCCTAACCCCTTAATCACATAGCGGTTAATAACCGCTATAGTAATTTATGGGTTAACCCTGTCCCCCGCTACCCACCCGGGAGGCCTAACAACCCACCCTGGCCCCACTATACCTACCCTCTACCCATTGATTGTCACAATAGTACCATATAATATGGGCATGATAAGCTACCCTAGCATTTTATGGTCAACCTAATAAAAATCATTAAGGGCAAAAATACACAATAATAAAAGAAATACAGGAGCACCTAAACACCCCAACAATAAAAGAACTAAAAAGCCTAAAGTACACATCAATATAATTCATCTATCACCAAAACAGGGAAAAAAATAAAATCATGTTATTCCAAAACATACGAATACAATTAAATAAACACCTATCTAACAAATCAATTAAAGAAATAAAACCACTAGCCAACAAATTAACTAAAGAAATTATACAGCTAACCAACAAAACAATTAAATACATAAAACCGCTAACCAATCCTAAAATGTACTAAAATAAGCCATCCAAAAACCAAACAATTTAGGGAAAACAATAAACAGAAATAGAAAAAATAACAATCAATGGTAAACAAGCATTTGCCAAAAAAAATATTACCTGTCACTGTATTTATCTGTACCCTAAAGGGGCACAGATTAATACATTAGCAGTCAATGAGCAATGAAAAACATAAAAAGAAAAAATACAATAAAAAAACACGAAAAAGACAATTACATGCATTCAATATTTATCTTACCTTTAGAAGTCTTCACCCTCCGAATCCCAGCGTATCATGAAGCTCCAGACCCGTGACATCATCCACTGCAATCTGACTCCATCCTCCTCGAAGATCAACGTCAGGTACAAAAATCTTCTATCTTTCACCTGTCATTCTTTTCTTATTTTCTTTAATCTTCTTTTCTTTCAATCCAAACCCCATGGTAAATCCAAAACGGATGTTGACTCATCGATAACTTCAGCTAATATGAGACATACAGGCCTTATATATGGCCTGTGATGTTACATTTTATGGTCAGATGGTACAGCTCGAATCTAACGCTGTATCATGTGACTGGCTTTTAATATTTTTTTAAGGATGGGACGTTATCTCCAAGGGAGGTTCGTCACATCCTTAAAACAACATGGCTCATATCACATGGTATTACAGCCAATGGTATTGAAGACAATCCCATTGGTGCCTGTACCATGTGATATGTTCCATTTGTTGAAAAGGATGTGACATCACTTTAAGGGATGATGTCACATCCTTTTAACTAATGGAACATATCATATGGTATATGAACCAATGGGATTGTTTTCAGTCCCATGGGCTGTAATGCCACGTGATATGAGCCTTCCTGCCGGGAAGGTTGTGGGAGGAGTTAACCCCTTCACTACATACAGTAGTGGTGGGAACCGCTATGATAATGAAGGGGTTAACCACTCTTGCTGCCCACCCAGTAGACCTAACCACCCACCTTTGCAGCAACTACCCTCATGGCCCAGTCCCTCTACCCCCAATAAACATAAAAAAACACAACAATCCTAATACCCACCTCCTTTACCCCCAACAACCCCCTCAACACGTACAGTAATGGGCAAAATTACTATTAACCAGATCTGGATAATAGCTCATTTGCCCATTCAAAATAAAACACTATCCAGCCAGCATAAAGTAAATAAAACTTGCAAATACCCCTGCCAGGATTAAGGTCGTCCTCATCATCATCCTCTGCATCCATGTTCTCCATTGGCAGGAACACAACAATAAAAAATACAATCTAATGGCCCCTAACCCCTTAATCACCTTAGCAGTTAGTAACCACTAAAGTAATTAAGGAGTTAACCCCCCTCCTCCACTACCCAGCTGGGTGGCCTAACCACACACCCCAACCTCTAACCACTGATTGGCACAGTGGTACATCATGCCCATATAATCTGGGCATGATAAGCCACTATAGCAGTCAATGGGCAACCTAAAAATAAAAAAATACGCAACAATAAAATAAATACCAAAGCACCTAATCACCAGAAGAATAAAACAAATCAAACGCCTAAACACCAGAAGAATAAAATACTAAAAAGCCTAAACACATCAATAAAAGAAATCAAACCTCTAAACAATCCAAACAAGCCATACAAATACATAACAATTAACTCAAAATAATAACCAGAAATACAAAACATAATAATGAATTAAAAATAACCATTTGCCAAAAAATGCACTGCCTGTCATTGTATTTATCTATACCCTAAAGGGACAAAGATAGACACATTATCAGTCAATGGGCAAGCAAAAAAATAAATATGAAAAAATACAAAAATAAAACCTGAAAAACAAAAATTGCACACATTCAATATTTTTCTTATACAACAAAAAACAAAGAAGCCCAAAGCTACATCCAATATGACAAAAATACACAGTGAGATACCTATATATCTCTTGAAAAAGGGTAATTTAGTTAAACCCTTTGGCCAAAGCGTTATAAGCCTGCTAGCCACAAGGCATGACCATTAGCAGGTCCTAACACTAACTGATTAAAATTCTTATTTACTATACCTCAATAATTAGAGGAAGAATGAGCGCATTGGATCTCTCACAACCAGCTGCATGCAAGACCTGCTCACTTGCAAAGTGGGGAGGTGCAAGCTTAAACCATGAGAGGGAGGGGCCACTGACCTCCAAAACAGCTGAGACCAGCTGGACAAAGTTAATAAACACAGTTACCCAGCAAGCTCTATGGAACCTCAAAAATTATTACATCATTTATATATGTATACAAGTGTCAATTGGAGTGCTAGTGGGTGTGGCTACATGGTCAACATTGTGGACTTACCATTGGGTTATTGGATTGACAGATGAAGAAAGAAGATCAAGACAGAAGATAAAGAAATTAAAGAAATACTCACAGATGAAGAAAGAAGAAAGTGAGGGAATATTCAAGAAAGAAGAATTTTATTACCTGGTCCGGATCTTCACCATGGATGGCATTGGATTGTGTTTTGTGATGTCACCAGACGAGAACTTGCCGATTCCCTGGGATTTGGAGGGCCAACGCTTCAAAAGGTGAGAGAAGTATTGAATGTATGTACTTTCCTTTTTGCAGATTTTTTTATTGGATTTTTCTTTTTTTAATGTATTTCATTGCCCATTGACTGCTAATGTATTAATCTGTATCTGTTTATGGTACAGATGAATACATTAATAGTCAATGCATTTCTGGCAAATGCATTTCTTCTATTTCCTGTTTTAAGTTTCTATTTCTTTGTATTGTTTAGATTAAATTGTTTGGAATTGTGATGGCTTGAATTTTCTTATATTTACAGATTGTTTTATGTTTTTATTTAATGATGTTTTTTGTTGGCTAATAGTTTAAATTCGTGTTGTCTAGTGGTTGGATTAATTAATTGCTGTGTTGGTTACTGCTTTTAGCAAGTACTTTTATTTTGGGGCTAGTGGTGTGATTAATTTAATTCATTTGTTAGTGGTTTTATTTATTTAATAGATTTGTTAGGGGTTTTATGCATTTAATTGATTGATTAGTGGTTGTATTGAATTAATTGCTTGTGGCTGTCTAGTGCTTTTAATTTTTAGAAAGAGTGTCCAGTCGGCGCTCTTGCTCTTTAAGAAATTGGAATAGTAGTTCCTCTCTAATCTTTTGCAGCTCTTGATGTTGAAGGTGTCTTCCCCCACCTCCAATGTGGATCTCTGCAGAGAACTCCAACAGCGATACCCAGTTCCAAGAAAAAGAAAAACACAAAAGCGCACCAAGATTGAGATATACAGTGTATTATAGACAATTAAAATTAGTAATATACACTTACATGGATAAAAACTTTATTGATCCTGATCATGATCCTGACATCTATAGTGAGGCAACAGTGGGGATGAAGGGGGATGATTTCCGTCTCTGCAAACAAGCCCCGCGCGCTGGGACTGTGTCTCTGGCTATGCTGCGTTTTCAGCTCCACACGGTTGTCAGCGTGATGGCCTGCGTGACGCGCATGCGCGGCGGATAAGGCCCCCAATAGTAGTCCCGAAGATGCCTGCCCGTTTTCAGTCTTAGATCGTGATTTGTGGAAAAAAGCACTTGTGTGAAGACTGGCTGTATGGGAAACAAGCCAGCAACACCCTTCGCGACGCGTTTCGAATACAAAAGTATTCTTCCTCAGGCGATATCAGGGGCACCTGTTTGGGGTCCTTTATATACCAGACTACATTTGTAATTGGTCAGTATCAATGAGCAGGCATCCAATCAGATGTTCTTAAAAAAGGGGGATGGATTAGAATCCCTAAACCTGCCCCTTAGTAATTAATATAGTATACAGATAAGTTTTACTAAATTATTGTGGTGGCACTTAGGATAATAAATAAATAATAGAAACGAAAGTGCAACTCACTAGTAGAGATATATAAAGTGAAACAAACAGGTAGCCCCTTCTACAAGTGCAACATTTAAAATATATTTGTTGATATATAAAAAACAGATAAAACATTGTGCTAAAACATACAAACATTACATGAAACAAATAATGTTAAGGGATGGGAATAAAATCAATATAAGAAAAAAAGGGGGGGAAACAGAGTATAAAATTTAAATTTGGAAAGGAAAAAAGGAAAAAAGGAAAAAAGAATTTTGAGGGAGAAAAAGAGGGAGGGGGGGGAAAAGAAAAGAAAAACATAATGATTAAGAATAATTAAAAATACATATATCTCAATTTGGAAGGCTTTCTAAATTAATAGTTAATGATATAAGCAGACTGTAAAGCCAACATTACCAATTGTTAGATTACCGCAGGAAAGGAGTCAATTCTACATAGTCATTTAACCCCCCAGGATGTTTGGTTTGGAGTGTGTAGATCCAAAATTGCTCCCTCCTTGCGATATGTAGGTCCTTATCACCAGCTCTAATAGTTGTAGTAATGTGTTCTATGCCCATATATTTAACCCCAGTTGTACAACACTGATGAACATCTTTAAAATGACACAACAAATGGGTTAATGGTTTACCGGAGGCCAATATTTTAGGAATGTTGACAATATTTCTTAGATGTTCCATCACACGTATCTTAAGATGACGTTTCGTGCGACCTACATATTGGAAAAAATGAGGAAATCAATATCCACCTGGGATTCCAACCATCCACCCTTGTTAGGAGTCCCCAAAAAGACTGTAAGAAAAAGACAGGATTCAGGAGAGGAATTAGAGGGAGGGACAAAGAGATAAACCAACAGACCTCCCCACCAAGACCTGTCCAGATGACCTAACATTAAAATCTAAAGGCATCTTTAATTTATCCCATTTTCAAATAGATCATACGTTAATGAATGTCTTGGGGAAAGGATTATCATTTGCCCCCACACGAAGGGTTAACAACTTTGATCTTTATATAGATCTGCAAAAATTTAATCGAAAGTTAACGTTAAGTAGACATTTTGTATCTGATCATGGGGGCCAAATATCTACTCCAGTTATTATTAACCCCACTGTCGACACACTATCCACTAATGAACAAAATCAGTTGGTGGATTTAATGTGTCTAATGGACGAGGGGTTAACTAATGAAAGAGACGATATATCAATACAGCATTCAGTGTTTAAGCCTAATTCTACATTCTACCCTCACTATTCTAGGGGACAGTATATTGATATTTTTAACAAAATGGTAGAAAAGGATTTTAAAGCATTGGAACAATCACAGTCAACTCAGACGAATTGGAATATGAATTTGACCAGTCAGGAAAGACATGCGTTAAAAGTATTACAACAAGATTCCAATACAGTTGTACGGGAAGCAGATAAGGGTGGAGGTATTATACTCCAAGATAGAGCAGATTATTGCCTGGAAGCAAATAGACTACTTTCAGACCCAAATTCTTACTGCAAGCTTCCCAAAGACCCTTCAGTACAATTCCAGAAGAATCTTGGAGAGTTGCTAACTTCTGCTTTTAAACTAAATATCCTTAACAAGCACGAGTTTGATTATTTGTATTGTACGGCTCCCACCATCCCTATTATGTATCATTTGCCAAAGATTCACAAATCACTCACCAATCCCCCTGGGCGACCTATTATTTCAGGGATTCACTCACTCACTGCTAATCTGTCTTCCTATGTAGATTCCTTTTTACAACCACTAGTATCTTCTTTACCCTCACACCTACTTGATACCACTTCTTTACTCACTATTCTCAAGGATTTCAATTGGAAACCTTCATATCAACTAGTCACACTGGATGTCCAAACACTTTATACCTCTATTCCTCACAAAGGGGGATTAGACGCGATTAACCACTTTCTATCACTACATGGCACCTTACCACTCCATCAACGTAAGTTTATTCACGATTCAATTGAATTTATTTTGAAACACAATTATTTTCTTTTTGAACACGAGTTTTATTTACAACTGTGCGGCACTGCTATGGGGACACGTTTTGCACCATCTTTTGCAAATTTATACATGGGATGGTGGGAATCGTTACACATATGGGGTGCCGATGTATCTCCGCCGCAGTTGATCATGTGGCGGAGATACATCGATGATGTGATTGCCATCTGGGATGGTGACAGCATCTCATTCGACAACTTTGTGGTGGGGTTGAATAATAACCAATTCAATCTAACCTTTACCAGTGAGCGGAATCCAACTACCATCACTTATTTGGATTTGGAAATATATGTTTCCGACAACAGGTTATTTACTAAAACTCATTTTAAGAGTACGAATGTAAATTCTTTTCTGCACCCTACAAGTGGTCATGAAAAAAGATGTATTAATAACATTCCCTATAGCCAGTTCTTGCGGATTAGGCGAAATTGTACTGATTTAGAGACATTTAAGTCTCAATCAAACATACTCCAGGAACGATTCCTACAAAAGGGATATGACAAGACCACGGTTAATAAAGCATTTAACAAGGCACTGCACACTAATAGGGAGAAATTGATTTGTCATAAGAATAATAAGTCGGAACATGATCTATATGTTAATGGTACTGGGAGCGTGGATATACCTACCCAATTAGAGGATGATATTATTGTCAGTGACAATATTACATCTAACGTTGTACCACAAACTGTAAAGCCATTAAAAAATACTGCTAAGAAAAAATACAAAACAAGTAAAGAAAATAAGATACCATATTTTATTACCAAATTTAATAGGTCACATAATAAGATAAAACATATTCTTAACAAATACTGGTACATCTTACATCTGGATCCCATTTTAACCAAATTTTTACCAAAAAGACCGCCAATTGTTTTTACAAAAAGCAACAATCTTAAGACCATATTGGCCCCGAGCCTCCTTAAAGGTAGTATCCCCAATAAGAAAAAGGACCTCAGAGATCTGTTGGGGCTAAAGGGTAATCATAGATGCAATAGATGCAAAATTTGCCCTAGAATGTTGACACAAGATTATTTTAAGTCCAATATGACAGATCAAAAATATGAAATTACTAATTATATAGACTGTCTATCCACATATGTTATATACATCTTACAATGTGGATGTGGACTACAATATGTAGGTCGCACGAAACGTCATCTTAAGATACGTGTAATGGAACATCTAAGAAATATTGTCAACATTCCTAAAATATTGGCCTCCGGTAAACCATTAACCCATTTGTTGTGTCATTTTAAAGATGTTCATCAGTGTAGTTTTTTCTTTTCCCCCCCCCTCCCTCTTTTTCTTCCTCAAAATTCTTTTTTCCTTTTTTCCTTTTTTCCTTTCCAAATTTAAATTTTATACTCTGTTTCCCCCCCTTTTTTTCTTATATTGATTTTATTCCCATCCCTTAACATTATTTGTTTCATGTAATGTTTGTATGTTTTAGCACAATGTTTTATCTGTTTTTTATATATCAACAAATATATTTTAAATGTTGCACTTGTAGAAGGGGCTACCTGTTTGTTTCACTTTATATATCTCTACTAGTGAGTTGCACTTTCGTTTCTATTATTTATTTATTATCCTAAGTGCCACCACAATAATTTAGTAAAACTTATCTGTATACTATATTAATTACTAAGGGGCAGGTTTAGGGATTCTAATCCATCCCCCTTTTTTAAGAACATCTGATTGGATGCCTGCTCATTGATACTGACCAATTACAAATGTAGTCTGGTATATAAAGGACCCCAAACAGGTGCCCCTGATATCGCCTGAGGAAGAATACTTTTGTATTCGAAACGCGTCGCGAAGGGTGTTGCTGGCTTGTTTCCCATACAGCCAGTCTTCACACAAGTGCTTTTTTCCACAAATCACGATCTAAGACTGAAAACGGGCAGGCATCTTCGGGACTACTATTGGGGGCCTTATCCGCCGCGCATGTGCGTCACGCAGGCCATCACGCTGACAACCGTGTGGAGCTGAAAACGCAGCATAGCCAGAGACACAGTCCCAGCGCGCGGGGCTTGTTTGCAGAGACGGAAATCATCCCCCTTCATCCCCACTGTTGCCTCACTATAGAAGTCACGATCGTGATCAGGATCAATAAAGTTTTTATCCATGTAAGTGTATATTACTAATTTTAATTGTCTATAATACACTGTATATCTCAATCTTGGTGCGCTTTTGTGTTTTTCTTTTGCTTTTAATTTTTGTTTATGGGTGTTTAGGTGCTTGTTGTATCTGTTTTATTATTGTGTATTTTGGACATTCATGATTTTGTATTAGGGTGACCATTGACTGCTATAGTAGCTTATCATGCCCATATTATATGGGTATTATGTACTACTATGCCTCTCAATGGGTACAGGGTGGGTATAGTTGGTACAGGATGGGTGGTTAGACCTCCCGTGTGGGTAGTGGGGGAGGGTGGCTTAACCCATTATATACTATAGCGTTTATTAACCGCTAAGGTGATTGAGGGGTTAGGGGCCATTATATTGTATTTTTTTATATATGCTATAATCTATTATCCATATCTGGATAAGGTATTTTGCACATTACTGCATGTGTTTGGTGGGGGGGGGGGGTGTATTTATTGAAATGTAGGCCATGTTTATTTTTTTAAATACAGGAATGGTATCGCAGGCCAGCTGGGAACCACCCGATGACCCACGGACACCTGCAGGAAGGAACTGATGGTCCCACAGCTGTGGGGGCCCAGGGGACCCACAGGGACCACCCGAGGGCCCCCAGACACCCGTGAGAACCACCTGAGCCCCAAGACACCTGTGGGGATTACCCAGGGACCCCCAGACACCTGCAGGGACCACGAGGATCCCGTTGGGGCCCACAGACACCCATGGGGACCACCTGGAGGCCCACTGAGCCTAGCGGGGACCACCCATGGGCCCCCAAACACCCATGGAAATGCCCCGGGGTGCACTGTTGGGCCTTCGGACATTTGTTGGGACCACCCAGGGACCCCCGCCAGCCTGTGGTATTAATCCTGTGTGAAACAAAATAAGTAATGGTTTTATGTGGGGGCACAGTGGGTGGGTTGTGTATTGGTGCTTAATACATATTTTAATATACATTTTCTTACTAGTGTAGAT
Source organism: Ascaphus truei (assembly GCF_040206685.1). Taxonomy (NCBI): domain Eukaryota; kingdom Metazoa; phylum Chordata; class Amphibia; order Anura; family Ascaphidae; genus Ascaphus; species Ascaphus truei. The sequence continues at coordinate 40,655,845 of NC_134485.1, read as the reverse complement.
GAGAAGGGGGTCTCTGGAGCAGAACCTTGTTGGCCTGAAATCAACGCTGTTCTGCTCCGAAGATCCTCTGCTCATCTACACTAGTAATAAAATGTATATTAAAAAAAAAAATAATTTGGGACGAGATTTGCGCTGGGAGAGATGGCTCTCTCAGCAGCTCTCTGCAGCAGAAATGAATCGCTGGGTTAGGCCTTTTCAGAGAGGCGATTTTCACTTCACCAGCAACTCGTCCGTTTTGTGAATTTTGCTATCACAGGTAATCAACGCTTTCTGAATACCGTGATAGCAACGCTCACATAAACGGCTATTTAAATGGCCCGGCAATTGTTTGTATGAACCTTTACTGCATAGGATCCTACGAACGCAAATACATGCAGGTTTATGCAAATCAAAAATAAAGAACATATAGTACAATTTTGTTTAAACCAAAAAGTGAGGTTCATAGATATCTCACTCACAATTGTGGTAACTGTTAGAGGCAATGCGGTTGTATAGAGTAACCAACTCAGGTGTTTCTTCAGGTACTCTCGGACGTCCCTCAGAACCAGGTGGGTAGGATGGGCAGACTTCCCATATGTGAAGAACAGAGAGGACACAAGGAGAGTACAGGTGGCTTTATAAAAAATCCAAATAAAAGTAATACACTTACAAATAAGCTGTGTGTACAAGCAGTGAGACCACAAAGGGTCAGACAGTGGAGGAAAACTGCAGCACTCCTTCCTTCACTGATGTGCCACCTGTGGTGGCCTTCCACAAAGGAAGATGTCAGAATTCAGGTAAGGGAGAACCAAATCTTGGCCCAGAATCCTCCAAACGTCACCACACACACCTTGAGGGTCTTCAAACAGGCTGTATGCTCAAAATGAAAAGATCTACAGTATAAATTCCATTTTATTATTGTCATAATTCATAGTACATTTAGGGCCCCAAATCTTGTATTTAAATATTGGTGGAGTTTTAGTACATTTACCAATTCCCAATGTAATATGTATTCAGAAAAAATATTTGTATCTAAAAATATATGCAATTTCTTAAACTGATCTACAAACAGGCTAGTAATATATGGAGCCATAGGAGACCGATAGCAATTCCCTTCACCTGTTTGTAAAATTTCTGATCAAACATAAAAACCTAACACCAATTTGGCCATTTTAACTGATAGCTATTACCTCTGTAGTGGAAACTTCGTTCTCTTAGATAATATACATATGAGCCATAGCATCTGTCGCCATATGTGTTATACTATATTGGCAAATAGAGATTCAATATCAAAAGGGACTAAAAAAATGAATTCATCAATACCAATATTTCCAACACATGAGTAAAATCATTCAAGAATAAGGAAAACAAAACAATTTCTAGGTACAAAACTGATCAATATAGCGAGAAAAAGTAAGGAATTCCTAGTGGTGAAATAAAGAAAATTGGGGTGAGCACCGCAATAAATGGTGTAACAGTAGGATCTTTATTCTATATTCTTCACTTTCTGGGAACTACTGGTCGAGGATGGGGCAGTGGCAGGGGCAGAATGGGCCTGGGTAAAGTCAACTATGTTCTGCACAGGGGGAGCATGGGATTGAATATGGGATGCTAGGGCCGGTGGCTGGGGCGCAGCAAAGTCCATGGACTGTCCTGTATGGTGGGGCTTTCCTTTGCCCCAAGGTGGTGATAAAAGCAGGGATTCAGAGGCCCGGTGACCTTCTCCCTTACAATTGGCCACATAACATGAATCACTTGGGGGAAGCTGACACACACTCACCGGTGCTGACTATAGCGGTGGTGCAGCAGGCTCCGTGGATTCTTCAGACGACATCTTGCCGATGTCATCGGCCATGGATAGTCCCGTGAGACCACCAGGCAGGCTCAAATCCAGCAGCGGTGATGACGTCACATCCAGTGAAACTGGAAGTTCGCCACCCCGCAGCGCAACGGACAAGGCAGCACCCGGCGCATTATCCAGGTAGGCCGTAACTCGATCTGGAACGAAGTAGGAAAGGGGCGGCTCACCCATCACCAGGTAGGAGACGTCTCTCGGTTCCTCCGCAGGCAGTTCTCGAGCAGCACCGGCGTCATTTGGAGTAGCAGAGCTTCTCGGACCTTCCGGAACCTCTGCCGCCTCTGGGATGGACGTGATCGGGCTGGAACTTTTCTCTGGATGGCAGGTAGGATGTGGGCTCTTCTCCACAGGTTCCGCCCGGCTGAATTCATCAGGAACACCAACGGATGGGGACACCTCCACCAGGACGCGAGACCGGCAACCATGCTTATGGAGCTACTTTGCCCCGCGGTCACCTGGGGACACACACCCGACACCCCTGGGTCAGTACACTCACCCTGAGGAACATCGGCAGTAACAGGTCTCAGTCCTGGGACCATCGGAACCATTACAGCAGGTTGGACTGGTAGTGTAGGGCACATGGGCACACAGCAGTGTCCGCGGCGGTCACTTTGGATGGCACCGGACAACTTAAGCATCCGGGTGCGTTGATGAGGGCACACGGCCCACGTCGTCTGTGACCAGGAAAATGAATGAGACCACACTGGTTGGTGTGGTGACTTGCAAAGGAGGCACACATACCTCATCTGGTATGGGGCTAACAAGCCTCAGATTGAAGATGCCACACTGCTGGCCCCGCACCTCTAGGCCGACTGCTCCTCTGGGCAGTCGACAATGCAGGCAGATACACCGCAGATGAATCTGGTTATTCACATGCACAATCAGGTAGACACCTGGAAGCGTGTTATTTGTGACTTCTAAGTCATTTTTAGTAGCTGAGTTGGATGCCATGAGGTAGTCTGGAACAGATTGCTTAGTCTCCTTTCTCTTGCTCCACTCAAAGATGAATGAACACTTGATAGCAGTACGGAAACTCCTCCCAGCGCTAGCCACATTGTGATAGGCTGGTAGAGAATAGCTCCTCCCCTGGGTGGAATCAGAGGCAGGGCTGGTTTCAGTACAAGGCTGACCTGACTCACGATGAGCCACTCAGCCTAGCTGAGGGATAGTTTCTGTGTCAGACTATCTGCAGCCTAAGGAAAATTACATGCAAGATGTGTCTTAAAATGGCGGCCACCGCATGGTGCTAGGTGCATGGTGTCCAAGATGGCGCTCCCGCCAAGAAACGGAACTGCGTGGGTTTGCAAAAGCAAAGTTGCTAAGAGCTGCAAATAGTTGCATCCTTTCCGCGCCAAATAGGCCCCAGGGTTCCTGGAGACAGTTCCCACCATGACAGACTTCTCTCATCCTCGTACCCAATAGACTGTTTCTTAGGCACGAGAATATAAAACGGATTCTTTATTTGTGCAGCCACTGGAGTTGGTATTACAGCAAATGCATGGGTTTGTCAGGATAGGTCATCTTGCAGTCTTGAGGCCTTGTCGTCTATGCAGATCTTGGGCTGCAGGTCTCTACCCAGGAGGGGAAGAGCTCAACTCCACATCTGAACCCAGAAGAGGAGACCTTGACTGAATACAATTTGGAACAATTCCTCCCTAAGACACAAAGGAGGAGGGCACAGAGTCTGCACCATGATTGGCTGTACGCAGACTCAGGTCACCTCCACCCCTGTCACTCAGAGAGGTAGCTTGAGGGGGTGGGGGTTAACCCACAGGATAGCCTGTCACTGTCTGTAGCTATCAGAACTTACGTGGCAGGAAGGCAGAAAGATAGTCTGGACCAGCAAAGACTATACATGAAATGTTCCATATATAACCCCCACCATTGTTTTAATAACTAATGTAGAGCATCCTGGATAATTGCCTCATATGTTGCATATGCTTTAATTTTATATTGGTCCATTCCTCAGAAGATACAGTACATTGGCAGTGAGAGAAACAGAAAGGGTCTGGAAATGTTTTTGTATGGATGCATCTTTGTCTTTTATAGCCTCTATTGTGAGGATAATTAAATGCATTCTACATTTATTGAGAATTTAAATCCTTTATCTTCAGACCCCACAGCGGCGTCTTTAAAAATCCTTAAACCTTTTGGTATTACTGTAAGCCTTCTTTCCAAAACACGATAATGTTTGAGCATGTAAACTTCAGTACAGTGTAACTCTTTTTGCAGAAGCTTTTCTCATTCCTTTAAATTCACGTGACCCTCACACAAATGTCACATATTTGGATAAGAAAGAGACAGTTTCTAATAACACATCTTCAGCTTGTTCAGTAGTATATTTTTTATAGGAAAACCAGCATTAACAGATATACACCATATACCAAAAATGGGATCTTAGGGGTCTATGCACTAAGCAGCGAAAAAATGCATTAGCCAGGTTTTGATTTCGCCATGTTTTTGGCGTGTTAACCTCGCTGTATGCTGTAAGGGCCGAATCCTTGGCGAATGAATGTGCCACCACCATTTGATATAATGGCGAGTAACCGGTGGTGAGACGGCTGCCTGGCGAGAAGCTGCCGAGAAGCCGTCCCCTGCCAAGATGTGTTTGCAGCAGAGAGAGATCCGTTGCTCTCTCGGCGCAAACATCGGCATATTAAAAATTATTTTATATACAATTGTATTCATAGTGTACATGTGCATGGGGTCTCCGGAACTGAACCGCATTGGTTTCAGGTCAGGGGACCCCCTGCTTCCCGAGATACAGACCCCTTTATGAGGTGCTGGTATCTCTCTGCATTTAAATGTCCCGATCACGTGACCGCGGAATGTAAACAAAGCAGAGGGATACCGGCACCCCATAAAGGGGCCTGTATCTCGGGAAGCAGGGGGTCCCCGGACCTAAAACCAAAGCGGTTCAGCTCCAGAGACCCTCTGCACATCTACACTATGAATAAAACACACATATCAATAAACAATCATTCCTTACCTTTGCGGCTATCTGCTATGGTAACGTAGCAGCATGAATATATTTTTAATAATACTGTACAGTGAGTAGGCGGTCCCCTGAGCTGAACCGCATAGCTTTGTGGACCAGGGACCCCCTGCTTCCTGAGTTACAGGCCCCGGTATGTGTGATCGGGTGGGCAGTGTCGCCGCCATGTTTATAGCGTCCCATACGCTACGTGCCTGCAATAAAGATGGCGTCGACACTGTAACTGATGCCCCAAACCGGGGCCTGTAGCTCGGGAAGCAGGGTGTCTCTGAGCCAGAAATCAATGCGGTTCAGCTAAGGGGACCCCCTGCTCCTACACAATATTATTAAAATACATTAATGCTGCTTCATTACCATAGCGGATAGCCGCTAAGGCAATGAAGGGGTTAATGCATAATAGCGTGTTTATTGGGGACAATTGCCCTCAATAAACATTGCAATACACAACATACAATACAGTAATTGGCAACATTACTATTATCCACAAATGGATAATAGTGAATGTGCCCATTTAAAATACATAAAGAACAATAAATACATTAAATACATATAGCACTCACCCATGTCCGACAGCCACAATGAAGGCCATCCTCATCTTCATCCTGCCCATGCCCCATCCGCTTCTGCAAAACAGAAACAAGAATAAAAACATCCAATGTAATGTCCCCTAACCCTTTAATCACCGTAGCGGTTATTAACCGCTACAGTCATTAAGTGGTTAACCAACCCTCACCCACATACCCTACCCCACTACCCCCCACCCCGTGAGGCCTAACCATACATATACACACACATGATGAACCAATATACAAATAAATGTCTCAGGAGTAACAAAAACATGCTCCAATATAAATACCACTTATCCATAACATCCTCAATGAAATACAATGCTATTTCCTAAACAAATCAAATGTAATCATCCAATCTAAAGCATCAAATTCCAATCCAAAGCCTCAAATGCTACTTAAAACATTGCATTTACATTGTATACATGCTGCATAAAATGTAAGCAACATGTAGACGCAGCAAATCAATGTTAACAATACAATATTCCAAAGAAAATACCATTACATCAAAAGAATTATACTATGTAATCCAATAAATTCACCATCAATCAATTTGCATACATTAATTATATCCCAAAACAATTAAAATACCATCCATACCAATTACACAATTAACTATAGCAACCGTTAAAGAGAACAAGTTAGCATCATACAAAATAGGACACCAACAAATAAAATATACAAAAGCAATCCTCACCATGACCTAAAGTACAGCATAGAAGCCCAAAAATTACATCTATCTAATTATAAAATACATTGAACACACATCTATGCATAGCAGCATAGCCCAAATCATTTAACATAGTGCAAATCAAGCTTTTCAAACACTATAATTTCTTACCCTGTATGTATATATTTCTCTAGACATACATACATAAATACATACAGTGGCAAGAAATGATGTACAATAAAAAAACCAACACATGTAAAAAGCAAAAAAAAAAAAGTAACATAAACTACATTTCTTTCGTTCACTTACCATTACTTGACCCACTCACCGACTCCCATTGAACAGCTTACTCATGAACCAATCCACGAACAGGAACACATAAAATAATAAACATTAAAATAATAAACCAAAACAATCCAGGGGTCTTCTACTTGTAATCCATCTTCATCTGTATTCTTCTTTTTTTCAGCTGCGGCTCTCTTCCGGGGTCTTCTTCCCATCTGCTGCCATGCCCTGGTCTTCTTCTTCTTCGGGAGGTCCTTCCTCCTCGGCGTCTGGCTTCAAAATGAGACGACATAGGCTTTTAAAGGCCTATTTGATTGCATAGAAACAAAGTTCCAATAGCAGTGCTCAGGATTGCAGGTACATATTGTATAAATGCTTGTAAATCGCACACATATGCATGTGAAAGAGGAGCAAAATAAAGCTGTGTAGGTGAAGTACTGGACCCAGTGTAAATAAGTGCAGTAATAGAATGCAATTATAGGCGTCCTTGAGGTGGATACATATCCTCCTGTGAGTGTATCAACTTTCTGTAATGTTACACCAAGCAGAACTTGAATAAGCAACACTGTTACTGGTCAGAAACTCCTCCGTGAGGGGAGAAACATTACTCACAGACAGCTGCTCCTAGTTGGTGCGTGCATCACGCCAATCATAGCAGAAAAGACAGTCCAGTGTTGGAGAACGGTGCACAGCTGAAGAGAAGGGGCCAGCAGCCAAAATTCAGAGGTTAAAAATCATTTATTAAAGCAAAAAAGTAATGGGGAAACTCACTCTTACGCGTTTCAGGCAAACGCCCTTTCTCAAAGAGTACATCCACATCTAACTTTATCTAACTTCGCTCCCCATCATATAGAGAATCCCCCGCCCCAAACACTGACGTCATGAATACAAATTTGGCCCGAATATCATATGGAGTAGTCCCATAGGTGGATCTCTCCTCCAATCGGCTGCCTCTAACTGGAACTGCGTCTAGTGTGAACGGGGTAGGACTCTAACGATGCAGGGGAAACGAATACAAATTAATAGAAAGAAAAATCAATACATAAAGACTCACAAATAACTATAATAACATAAATAACAAACAACCTAATTAAAACTGGCGAATATAGTTTCATATGGAAGAGGTACATGAATATGAGAAAAATATATATATATATGGCTATTTTGGATATTGAAATAGCCGCATGTGAATTCTCAATATTATGCATAAAAATAAATTCATATAAATAAAGAATTATATCGAAAAAATCCATTCTGCATATATGAGATATACACTCCTAGAATCTTAACACAAATCGGTTCAGTCATGCAAAGTGACGTAATAAAGATTGGAGAATATCTGAAAGCAAAAGAACAGCAAATAATGAAGCAATTATAAAAAAGCAGCAATAAAGAATACCCAGATAATAGTTCACAATACTGAAAAAGATATCAATATAAATATAATAATCTTGATTTGAATCTAATAGTTATGAAAAGTCTGGATAGATATTGCAACATATAATACAGTTTACTTCAGAAAGTGCTTTAGCTCCCAATCTTGATTCATGCCCCTGGGAGTAAGTGTCCCAAGGGCATAAATCCAATGCATCTCCCTACAATTTAGGAGAGCTTCTCTATCTCCCCCCCTGATGTTTATCTGTATGTATTCAAGAGCACTGTACGTAAATGTGCTCAATGAACCTGAGGGGCAGTTGGTAAAGTGGCGAGCCACAGGGAATCTAACATCCTGGTTTTTAATAGTTCTGTTGTGTTCACCTATTCTAGTTTTTAATGTCCGAATGGTTCGACCTACGTAGCCACTCCCACAGGCACATCTGAACAAATAGATAACTTAATTGGTATTACACGTTATGAATGATTCTATGTAGTACTTCCTATTTGTGTATACATTCTTAACAAATTTAATGGGTAACGCATATCGGCAGAAATTACAGTTCCCACATTTAAAGAAACCCTTTGATCGAGTAGATGAGGTGGCTTTTGGAAGAACAGTACAGACTGGGTGATACAATATTACCAATAGTTTTTGCTTTTTTAAAAACCATACTAGGATTACTGTTTGTAAAATACTCTAAATCCTATTAGACATAGGCTTTTAAAGGCCTATGACGTCACATTTTCGTCATGGTTTCCACGGCCGTGAAAACCATGTGTTTTGGCCGATACAAAAAAAATGATGACGTCACTTAAAGGCAATGAAAGCACAGCCAATCAGAATGGCTTTGCTTCAATTGCCTTTAAGATGACGTCATGAAAAGAAACATGGCCAGTCTCACATGGAACGGTAGCCAATCAGAGCGTGGGAATTCTATCCCTACTCTGAATGACTCTAATAGCATGTGACAGGCTTTCACTGACGTCATATCCGTTCTCCCCCAAACCTCTGTCACATGGTCTACTAGAGCAATCAGAGTTGGGATGGAGTTCCCACGCTCTGATTGGCTACCTTACCATGTAAGGCCGGCCATGTTTCTTTTAATGGCGTCATCTTAAAGGCAATTGAAGAAAAGCCATTCTGATTGGCTGTGCTTTCATTGCCTTTAAGTGACGTCATCATTTTTTTTTGTATCGGCCAAAACACATGGTTTTCACGGCCCAATCAGGGCCGTGGAAACCATGACGAAAATGTGACGTCATAGGCCTTTAAAAGCCTATGTCGTCTCATTTTGAAGCCAGACGCCGAGGCGGAAGGACCTCCCGAAGAAGAAGGAGTCCAGAGCGTGGCAGCAGACGGGAAGAAGACCCCGGAAGAGAGCCGCAGCTGAAAAAAAGAAGAATACAGATGAAGATGGATTACAAGTAGAAGACCCCTGGATTGTTTTGTTTTATTATTTTAATGTTTATTATTTTATGGGTTCCTGTTCATGGATTGGTTCGTGAGTAAGCTGTTCAATGGGAGTCGGTGAGTGGGTCAAGTAATGGTAAGTGAACGAAAGAAATGTAGTTTATGTTACTTTTTTTTTTTTGCTTTTTACATGTGTTGTTTTTTTTTATTGTACATCATTTCTTGCCACTGTATGTATTTATGTATGTATGTCTAGAGAAATATATACATACAGTGTAAGAAATGCATATATGAGCGGTTAGCCGCTAAGGTAATGAAGTGGCCTTTAAAAGCATTTTTCTTGCCTCGGATGCATGCCAGGGGGCTGCGGTGCTGGTATTAATGGTATCACCTCAGGAGACCCCCGGCATCAATCCCAGCCAGGAAAAAGGCCAAAAAAATTTAAAGAGCCGATCCACCGCTCATCAGCAGCCTCTCACCATCAACTAGCCAACTTTTTTGACGTGGCTGATTCGGCATAAAAACGCCATTCTAGAGAGGCAAATAGCGGCGCAAAGCTACTCGCCACTACTAGAATACAGCGTGGCGGAAAATGTGTCTATTTTAGGCGAAAAGTGCCTTCTCGCCTCGCCACTGGCAGAAAAAAAAAACCACCAACAAAACTGCCGTTTTTTTTTATTCTCGCCACTTTCTCACCCCTTACTGAATAGGGGTAGGCATTTTTGGCGGGAAACGGGCGAGAAGTGCCTTTTCGCCGCTTACTGCATGAGGCCCTTAGTGTGGATAAATATAACTATATAAAAATACTGTATATAATAGTTTCCTCAATTTATAAATGTGTTGAATTCAATAAATGGGTACAATAAATCTTATAAAAGTGACACTCTATATAACGTGACTTAAATCAAGAAAAAAATAAAACAATCCGTTAAGTGATTTTAATAAAGTGCATGTGCAATAAATCTGACATACTAAGTGACATGACTAAATAGAAAAAAATCACAACAAAATGAATGAAATAATCAATTTCCCCACTTTTCCTGCAGCCAAAGAAACAGTACTTTCACCACCATAAGTACTGATTATATTAGAAATGACTATTGAATAGATAATTCTTTAGTGCATGGGGTTTGCAAGAATAAATAGATGACTTGTGCCAATTTCTTAGATGATAATAGATGAAAAACACGATCTACAGGAAGATCCAATAAAAAAAGGTAAAACAGCGTTTAGGAACAGTGACTTAGCAGGCACAGCAGTCCTCCCCACACCACCCCGACGCTGACCCGATCACTGTTACTTCTGTATCACGTGCCGTCTCGCAATACTATGGCTCTCCTGATCTCAGGATGATGGTAAGTGACAAGCTCCGACACCGATCACTGCGTCACGTATATAGGAGTACAAGCTTTCAGGACCACTTGCATGAAAAATGGACACTAGTGGTCCTGGAAGCTTGCACTCTATTCAACCAATACTGTAGTTTTTCAATGATGTTATCACTTCTACCTTACTTTTGTTGTGTCTTTTCTACTGTCTATTCTATGGGTTAACACAATATTATGCTCTCCTCTACAGGTAGCATTTTTAACAATATCTTTGGCACGATATTAATTTGGATTCAATTGATTCTACAGAACCAAGAAATAGTAAACTTGTCCCACATACAAAAGATAAGTGCAACAGGGGAGTGCAATTGGCTTCAAACAAGTTTTCTATATTTGGTGCGGTGTTTATGCACCCAATTTAAATGGGATATTTTTTTGCACTTATGTCACTATATCAAACCTGAAAAATAAAATGTTGTGCATTCGGATTTGGCCACATTGACCTTGAAATTTGAAATCTTTCTAAAAAAATCATTTTTTAAAATTTTATTTGGCAAGTATATTAGCAGATTTGTGATCATCAGCATTACATTGTAATCATATAGAGCAATGTTTCTGTATGTTATGTTTCGCTTGAGCTTTTGAAAAAAAAAAGTGAAAAGGAGAGAGAGAGAGAGAGAGAGAGAGAGAGAGAGAGAGAGAGAGAGAGAGAGAGAGAGAGAGAGAGAGAGAGAGATGCCTGCGGAACATGTGCACAAGGCATGCAAAAGCACAATATTACTCTGACAATCTCCTCCAGAATACTGCTGCGGCACAGTTTATTCGAGCATTTGCCCGTTCTGTGCCGCAGCAGTAGCCTGGCGCGCGCCCGAGTGTGACGGGCGCGCGCCGAAGCAGCGGAAGAGCGCCCTCCGATCGGGGCGCTCTCCCTCCCGCTGCCGGGTCCGCCGGGTCCCCCGGAACCCCCTGCCGCCGTCCCGCAGATCGCGGGACACCAGGGCTCCCTCGGGGAGCCCTGGACGCGCGTGCAGGGGGCGCAGGCTCCCGAAGACGCGTGACCGCGCGTCTATGACGCGCGGCACGCCGAGGGGCGGCCACTAGCAAGCCGGGAAATCTCCCGGCTTGCGGATCTGGCCGCACTGCGATAAAGTGTGTCGCCAGTGTACATCAAACCCAGCTAATTTCTGGAAGGTTATCAACAATATTTTCCAGCCTTCTAACCATCAACAGCCAAATAATATAACGAAGGGCGATATTACTCTGACAAACCCGACCGACATTGCAAATGCATTCAATGATTACTTTGTGGGGTGTGCTACTAACTTATTAGCGAAACGCAACCCAAACCACAAACCTGAATCTCATCCTGGGAGTACCCATATAGCCCCACCCCCTCCCAACACTGCCCACAATTTTCAATTTGGCCCAGTATCCAAAGAGAAGATTACACAAAGCACTCCTCAAATTAAAACTAAGCAGCCATTGTGGACCTGACCTACTACAATCTAGGTTCCTAAGACTTGGTGCCCAAGCAATTGCCAAACCAATTGCTTCCATAGTCAACTCTATCCTGTCTGCAGGTCATATCCCTAAGACCTGGAAAACTGCCAGAGTTGTCCCAATCTTCAAAAGTGGGGACACTGTCTCAAACCACAGGCCAATCTCCCTTCTCCCAATCCTATCCAAAGTCATGGAAAAATGTGTCCACTCCCAATTAAGCAATTACAATAACAAGACAAATTTCCCTAGCCTATTCCAATTAGGCTTTCAACCCAAACACTCCACGATAACTACACTGCTAAAAGTTTGCAATGCAATCCAGTGTGGAACGGAATGGGGACAACTCACTGGTGCAATATTCCTAGATTTTGCAAAGACTTTTGATACTGTTGATCATGCTAGCCTGCTTAACAAACTCCAGAGCTCTGGAATAGGGAAGCATGCTTTAAACTGGTTCAGTCCTACCTAACAGGTAGATCCCAACATGTGTCCACCTCAGGCTCTAACTCCAACCCCTTGGATATCACCTGTGGCGTCCCGCATGGCTCTGTGCTGGGGTCCCTACTCTTCTCAGTGTTCATCAATGATCTTCCCACAGCTTGTAAGGAAGCCTCAATACACATGTATGCACATGACACAATCCTATATGCACACAGCCATAGCCTCTCTGACCTTGAACACATACTTCAGTCTGACTTTTTGAGACTCGAAAACTGGATTTCCCAAAACTGTTTTTAAACACTGACAAAACTGTCACAATGTTATTTGGGACCAAGACTAAGTTTTTAAAGCTTCCAGTGACTGAGCTCCAGATCAGAACCAACGCTAACACCACCCTAACTCCTGTAACTAGTTTTAAATACCTGGGCATATGGTTTGACTCCCACTTAATATTCGGAATGCACATTGACACCCTGACATCCAAAACCTATGCCAAACTAGGTGTACTTTACAGGAACAAATCCTCCCTAAGCCTGCTGGTCAGAAAGCGTATTGCACAGCAGATGCAAATGCCAATTATCGACTATGGAGACATAGTATATGGCTCGTCACCCCAAACCCACCTTGGCAAACTTGACACCCTCTACATTTCAATTTGTCATTTCGTTCTCCAATGCAACTACTACACACATCACTGCGAAAAGCTCAAAGAACTAGATTGGTCATCACTCGAGTCTCGGCGCAAATTTTATCTTTCCTGTCTTGCCTTCAAATACTTTCTGGGCAAACTACCCACCTATCTGAACAAGCTCCTCACCCCTACCACATGCAACACTTATCATCTGAGATCTGACTCCAAAAGACTGTTCATGGTCCCAAGGCTCAACAAAGTATCCGGCCGCTCCTCCTTCTCTTACTGTGCACCCCAAAACTGGAACAACCTACCGGAGACTCTCACATCCTCCATCAGTTTAAGTTCTTTCAAAACTAAGGCTGTCTCACATTTTAATCTGGTCTGTAACTGTTACATAAGTCTATAATATACATCTTCTCTAACTGTGCATGCAATGTATTGTATATAATGTATACCCTGTTAATTTATGTAACTGTATTTGTAACCATGTATTATTTGTCATATTAACTATGCCCAGGACATACTTGAAAACGAGAGGTAACTCTCAATGTATTACTTCCTGGTAAAACATTTTATAAATAAATAAATATAGGGATAGGTTTTGGCCGAAAAATTTTGCAAGCATTTTTTAGTTTAATAAGTGTCAATTTTCAATGGTTCACAAAGTGCTTTGAACATTTTGCCCATCTCTAGCCAAGACAACATTTTTACTAAAACCATCTTCAAACAAATCTAATCTACAGTATTCTATCGAATGGCTTTTCAGTTTTGAAAGTAGAATCATGTTTTTTTAAATTTGCGTAAATATGATGCAGTGTATGAATTATTCTTCAAGTAATATCTGTGGCTTCTCTTTTAGGGATACAACCTACTTGATCTAATTTATTTAGTTCATTTAAAAATGGGTTTAATTTGTTTGATAGGATTTTGGACATTTTTTTTATTTCTACATTAAGTAGAGATTTACTGTAGGTCATTTAACTGGCATAGTTCAATTAATCTTTGCATGGTTTCGGAAGTACAGTACTGTGGTATGGGCTTCAGGAATATGCTTCAAATGTGTTCCTGCAGCCGATTAACTTTTTTTTAAAAAAAGATGCATTAATATATTCTCAGACAAATATGAGAAAATGCGTCGGTATCTGGGCTTTTCCTAAAAGGATGCAGCTTTATGACCTGTTTAATCTCTTCCTTTTCAACTGATTTATTGAGTATCAGAACTATCATATCAAATAATTTCATATATTTTGAATTGAAAAGTCATAACTCGTTATTTCTTTTTTTTTTATTATGGGTTATAGAGTTTGTTTAAATCCTTTTAGAGTTATTGTGTTACTGACACGTCTTGATTTTGTCTTTGATAACTAAATCCGTCAATACTTAATCCAATTTCCAAAACAAATGAGATTTTCTTGTATTGGAGTTGAAATTTGCACAAGGCGAGAATTAATCCTATAGTAGCATGTTCTATCATGTAACAGAGTTTGCAAAAGACCAGTTAAGGAGGGGAGTGCGAGCAGGTGGGTGCAGGGGGAAATGTTTGCACACCCCTGATCTAGAGAGAGGTTCTATTGTGAACCGAAAAAAATCATACAAATTGAACATTAATACATTTTGAATAAAACACATGCAGGGTTTGAACTCAGGACCGTCTCATACCAATGCCTTACCTCTTACCTCTACACCATAGGCTTGGTATGACAAAACATAACCTATAAATATATTTACAAGTGTAAATATATTTACAACACAGTGCCACAGAGTACATGTCAATGCAAATGTTATGTTTATTCCTAGATGTCTCTGACATCACACAGCTCCTGTGGTGTAGAGGTACAAACCTTAACCAGCCTGGGGCCTGGGTTCAATTCCTGTTTAATTGATAAATAATTAAATTATCATTCATACATTATTATTTTAATTATATTGTCTAATTTATAAATGAATAATAAAGAATTAAGAATAATGAATAAAAAATATATAATAATTATTAATATTAAGTATGTGGGTATGGTCTGTCACTCTGTCAGTCAATTGGCAACCTGCAAAAAAATAATACATGCATCAAATATAAAAGACATTACTGTACATTTGAAAAATAAAAATGTCAATACAGTTCCAACCTAATTAAAAACAAAACAAAAAGACAGGGCGCACAACGCACATAGTGAAGCACAATTAAAAGATAATTTTACTAAAAAATTAAAGGTTCTGCGTACATCAATATAATGAAAATCAAGCAGTGGTTAAGTGGGGTTACCACATGGAGGAAATGATCACAGCTCTCCACTGGAACGGACGCGAGGTACTGGATACCAGCAGACCAAATCCAAGGCAGCAGCTTCCGTGAGACCTTCAGTCAGGGTAACCAGATGTTGGGGACCGGTGAAGAGTCCCGTGTAGAAGTCCCGTTATAAGGCCCAGAAGCCTCCGTCAGTCCTACAGCAATGCAGCTCCAACAGCACGCAGCTCAGACCCGTGGTGCGCCTTCTGATGACGTCACGACACTCCTCACATGAAGCAGGGGAGAGAGCGCGCATCAGCGAATGCACACTCTCTACCCCGCTTCATGTGAGAAGGAGAGTGTTGTGACGTCATCAGAAGGCGCACCATGGGTCTGAGCGGCGTGCTGTTGGAGCTTCATTGCTGTAGGACTGACGGAGGCTTCTGAGCCTTATAACGGGACTTCTACATAGGACTCTTCACCGGTCCCCAACATCTGGTTACCCTGACAGAAGGTCTCACGGAAACTGAGCCTTATAACGGGACTTCTACAATTTAATTTTAATTTTTTAGTAAAATGATCTTTTAATTGTGCTTCACTATGTGCGTTGTGTGCCCTGTCTTTTTGTTTTTTCTATAGCCCTAGGGGTGTCGAGCCACCCCTCAAGAAAGGCTGCAGACGTCACATTAGTGTTATTGCCCACAAGGTCAATTTATTGTTTATTTAAACTTTCACACTGCACTGTTTCTATATACACTGTTTAATCATGTTTTAGCTGCGCACTTTCACCCTTTTGTCCACCAACCTAATTAAAGCCTGCAAATAAAAACACAAGTAGCAAACAAAAGACATTTACATTGGAATACAAACATTACAGTATGCCAATGCAGATGCCAACCTAAAAAAAAAAAAAAACATTAAATAAAATACAGTCCACCTTTTTCTTACTTTTTTATGTCTTCACCCACCGAATCCGACTACAACAACAACAGCAGCAGCAGCAGCAGCAGCAGCAGCAGCAGCAGCAGCAGCAGCAGCAACTCCTGGTCCACGACGCCTGTGACATCACATTTGACTGACAAATGGTTCCCAGTTATCTGATAGGCTGAGATAACCATGTGACAGGTGGTTTTTTTCCCCTTAGGATGTGATATTATCAAAAGGGAGTGAAGCCAGCCAATCAGAAAGGCTCAGCTTCCTTTACCTTTAAGATGATGTCACCAAAACAGAATGGTGCCATCACATGGTACTGGAACCAATGGGATTGGAGGTCATCCTATTGGTTGTAGGCTTTTCTAAGGTTGAAACTGTATTGGCATTTTTATTAATTCAAATGTACAGTAATGTCTTTTTTATTTCATACATGTGTTTATTTGTTTGCAGATTGCCAATTGACTGACAGAGTGACAGACCATGCCCGCAGGGCATTGGTGTGGTACTGTGCCAATCAATTGGTTTATTGGCGGTTTTTGTTTTATGACAATGTACGGTAATTTGGTTTTTATTTGATGCATGTATTTTTTTTTTACAGGTTGCCAATTGACTGATTTACTTGTGTTTAAATTAAACGTGTTTTTAATTTGAGGCTTATTTTTGAGATTTTCAGGCAGGCTGCATACAGTATTGACTGGCATAGTGGCAGCTCATGCCCATAGGGCATGGTTGTGGTACTGTGCCGATAAATTGTTTTTTTGGCATTTTTTTTTTTTGGATTTAAATTGAATGTGTTTTTAATTTGAGGCTTGTTTTTGAGATTTGCAGGCATGCTGCATACAGTATTGATTGGCATAGTGGCAGATCATGCCGTAGGGCATGGGTGTGGTACTGTGCCAATCAATGGGTGGATGAGGGTTAACCCCTTAATCACCTTAGTGTTACTAACCGCCAAGGTGATTAAGGGGTTAGTGGCCAGCAGTTATTTTTTTTGTTCGTGGTGCCCACTGAAGAAGAGGAAGACGAAGAGGACAAGGATGGCCTTCATCCTGGAAAGGGTAAGTAGAACTTTAGTTTACTACTGTATATGCTGGCTGGTTAATGTTTTAGTTATGTTTTATGTTTCTAATGTGCAAATGAGCTATTATAGATAGGTAGAGGGATTGAGTGAAAGGGGTAATAGCTCCAGGTTACTACCGCTAAGTTAATGAAGGGGTTAACCCCTCCCACAGCCCACCCGAGTGGCCTAATCACCCACCTTGGGCTATTACCCCCTTCACTCACCCCCTCTGCCCCCAATAAACCTGGTAGTCTGCCTTAACCCCTTCATTGCTTAGCGATTAGCCGTTAAGGTAATGAAGCTGCTTTTATTTTATTTTAATATTACAGTATTGTAGCAGAGGGTCTCCGGAGCTGAACTGCATTGATTTCAGGTCCAGGGACCCCCTGCTTCCTGAGTTACAGGCCCGTTATGGGTGCCAGTATTCCTCTGGTTTGTTTAAATCCCCTGATCACGTGGGTTGTGACGTGGGAGAATTTAAACATAGCCGCCGGGATACCGGCACCCCATAACAGGGCCTGTAGCTCAGGAAGTAGGGGTTCCCAGACCTGAAATCAATGTGGTATAGCTGCGGAGCCCCCCTGCTACAATACTGTGATAATGAAATAAACCCCCCGCGATCGGCTATTAGAGGCGCGCAGGAAGAGTGACTGATTCAGTCTACTGTATCTCTCACTGCGCATCTCTTACAGACAGGTAGAGACCCCGGTAGGATTCACACCACAGAGACCCCTGTTGTGTTAATCCGATGGGCCATTATAGTCTGCTTCGGTCCACCTCAGGAGATATTGCGACATAGTGCAGTTTATATCTCGAGATGTGGTCGAGTGTTGGTGGATGCATCTGTTTGTGACTTTAGCACAATTTAGGTAAGAATGAAAGAAAATATGCAACCAATTTTGTTTTTTCTTAAATTGAATTTATTGTATACAATTTACATCACTATTTAAGTTTTTTTTTAATTCTAATTTTAATAAAGTGTTTTATGTCCTATTAATTAACTTATTTGTAAAATGTCATTTTCTGGGAAAGGTCATATATTTGAACTCAAGAATAATTAGTTAATGAAAGGCTCCTTTCATTATCTGAAGCCTTTTTAAATGGGAAAACAGGCTGAGCATTCCCCAGAGATAAAGTAATTAAACAGACGAGCTAACCAATTAAATGTATGTAGAACAAATGGTAGTTGAGGCTGCAGTCGTAGTCCAATTAATAACATTCAATAAAATGTGAGGAGAAAACATTTATATTTTTCTTTGCTTATAAGTGCGCCGTCCTGAAACCATTTTAACCCCTTTGCCACATAATAATGTTTTTTTTTAAATTGTACCTAGTATTTTTAATCTCTCTTTCACAATTGGTCTTTGTTTCCGTAGCAGAAAATTAGTTTCTAATATTATTTAGAAAATGTTTTACCAGGAAGTAATACATGGGGAGTACCTCTCATTTTCAAGTATTTCCCGGGCACATTCTGCTACTTACAAAAAGTACGAGTTATAGGCAGCACTCCACTAAGAGTACAATAAACAAATGAATAAAAAAGGTGCAGGTGAACAACATTGTAAGGAATCCACTACTGGCTTTGACTATTGCCGTGCAGACCTGTGCAGTTGCAAGCTTCCTCTGGCAATCTATGGCACAGGTGCTGCCTCTCATTGCAACTTCTGCCCTGTGCTACTTCATTGGAGGAATTCTCACACACCCTCCTCCTGTGATTGGATCTCCGCCCTTTATATTCTAGGCGTTGGCTCTGAACCAGGGCCGAGAATAACTATTCCTACCTCTATGTTACTGTCTCTGCCACAAACCACCCCAGGCCTCTCTCCTAGCGTTCTTACCTTCCAAGTTCCTGAGTATCCAGAGGCCTGGTCCTGGACGTCTGTGCTGAAGCGTTGTTGCCAGCACTGGCCTGCTGCTATCTCCTTGCAGTGGCCTACCCTGGACGTCTGTGCTGAAGCGTTGATGCCAGCACTGGTAACTGCTGCATTCCCTCCTAGCAGTAGCTACCCTTCCTGTCCTGTGGCCTGCCGCTATTCTCCTGTAGTGGCCTATCCTGGACGTCTGTGCTGAAGCGTTGATGCCAGCACTGGTACTGCTGCATTCCCTCCTAGCAGTGGCTACCCTTCCTTTCCTGCGGCCTGCTGCTATCTCCTTGCAGTGGCCTGCCCTGGACGTCTGTGCTGAAGCGTTGATGCCAGCACTGGCCTGCTGCTATTCTCCTGCAGTGGCCTACCCGGGACGTCTGTGCTGTAGCGTGTTGCCAGCACCGGTACCTGCTGCATTCCCTCCTAGCAGTGGCTACCCTTCCTTTCCTGCGGCTTGCTGCGATCCTCTTGCAGTGACCTGCCTTGGACTTCTGCGCTGAAGCGTTGGTTCTTCCCGACGCTGCCCTGCGGTGAACTTCGGCCAGCCTGCTGTCTCCTCCTGCTGAGATCGGCGTCATGGGCCGAGGCCGCTCCTCGCGCAGAAGCCACCCCCGCACTCACGCTCCTAAGCTGAAGCGGGGAAATCCTGACTACCTGTTGCCGAACTCCTGCTTCCATAACGACGATGCTGCCTTCTCCAATCCTGACCCTGCGATGTACGACTACGAACTGCGCACTCCGGATCAGTCTGCGTGGACTCAGGTCGGTGATTATATAACCCCACCTCAGCCCCGCGGTCCGGTCCCGGTTTGTGGCGAGCATCGGCGTAACAGTATGCTCGGCCCGTTAAAACCGGACCGCGCCGTGGCGGGGGATGGCAATTTTCCAACTGAAGTTATGTCCCGTCCTGCGTATCAGTCCCACTATGAAGGCCAGTATTTGTGTGAAGTACTACCCCTGATTGATGAACTGTGGACTTATGAAGGTTTAACCCCTTTGCAAAGACAATGCCGTTGTGATCTCTTTATTAAGGCTTACTGTATCCTGAACTTAAAACAGTCTCTAGCCGAATGTATTCGCTCCCCTGATTCCCCTTTAACCTGGGATAATGTGAACCCTATGGAACTGGCCGACGCCCAAGAGGCAATCTATGCCCTGGCCTCATCACTGGACATTCATCTAGTGGAACAGAGCGCCCTCCTCATGTTGGCCTAGTCTCAAGATACACTCCATGTACTTTCCTCAACACTAGACACTCACATAATAGAACAGGATCCCCTCCTTGCCAGCTATGCTGCTGCTTGGCAGATTCTCTGTGCTGCCAGTCCTGTTACTAAACCTGTGGGGTTACCTCTCTCTCCTAAGAATGGTCAAACCATTTCTCTGTCGCTGCCCGCTAAGGAAGAAGCTGCCACGCTCCCTAATCCTGAGTTAACCTCCCTAAGTTCTGTCCCTGAGGTTATTTCGGTCTTAACCCCTGCTAGTCAGGCTTATGCGTTCCCCACTGTAAATCCCTGCAGTACCCAGGTCAGTGTGTCTTCCCTAGCACCAGAGAATGAATCCTGTTTGCCCTCTTTTCCTAAACCAAAAATTCTAAGCTCTGTTTCCGAGGTTTTTTCTGTATTAACCCCTGCTAGTCTGCTCTGTGAGGTTCCTACTGCTAACCCTAGTATTCCGCAGTCTAATGATAGGTCCCTAGGGCAAGAGGCAGAACCCCCTATGACCCCACTCTCGGAGACTAGCTTCTATTTCTCTGATTCTCAGGTACAGAGTAATTTAACCCTTGGGGTTTTTCCTATGTTAACCCCTGCAGGTCAGCCCTGTGAACCTTCCTTGGTAGATCCCTTTAGTTCGTCAGTCAGGGACACCTCCTTAGCCTCAGAGGATCAACCCCTTTTGTCCTCTGACTCGGCTAAAATTCTCGGGGCTATGCCCCCTGAACTTTCGGCAAATATACTGGCTCCAGTAAAAAGTATTCTGGAGCTGTTTGTTTCTCTAAACCTGTTCGCATAATCCCTACTCCTAGGTATTTCACTCACCCCGTCTGCCACTCAGAGAGCTGAGACCCCTGCTTCTGAGCATAGACCCCTTTTCGTGGAATCTGTTGTCGTTTCTGAAGTCCCAGACACTCTTTCCCAAATACCCACTTCAGAGGCCAGCACAGTCGTGGTTGCCCCACTTGCACTGTCTGAGTTCTCCTTTTCTCAAATCCTAGGGTTTAAAGCGAACAGTACATATTATGCTCCTTTCCAAGTGACCCCTACTGAGATCAGCGTATCTGCTGTTGCTCCCTCAGTACCATTAAAGTTAGGGCCCTTCTTTTTGAAGGATCAGGCTTTCAAGTTTGAGACTCCCTTTATCCCTGACTTTGTAAATCTGCAGTCCCTTCTCACTGTAGTTAAAAGTTCTCCAGCAGCCGCTGAGTTAAGCTTTGCCGCTGTCAAATCTTCTGTTATAGAAGCAACCTTGCCTAGCTTACTTCTGTCTGTCCTATCTGTGATGCCTATCACCTTTACTAAAATTTCTGTTTTGCAAGGTATTTCTCCTATTAAATCTGTGATACCTGCAATTCCTTTTATCAGTTCCAAAACTCCTGTCACTAAGTCTCCCATGGAGTCTGATGCCCTCACTAGGGATTCTCAGGGACCCAATTCTGTAACAAGCAAGATGTCCCTTGTGTCTGTTGAAGAGTTTTACCCAGTTTCTCTCACGGATCATGCCACAGCCTCCGGGATGATCAAAAATGACTTTAAGTCTGGGATGCCCATTCCTGCAATAATACTGTTTCACGCTGATTCGCCCACAGTATTCGGGGTATCCACTACTGACTGTATGTCTACTACCACGAACTCAGGGGTATCGCATTTGGAACTTTTCCTTTTTTCAGAAGATACCGTCTTTAAAATGGACTTATATTTCTCTGTGTCTTCCACAATACTTGGGGTACTTGCTATTGACTGTCCTGTCCCAAGACTAGGGTTACCTCTCAAAGAGGTGCCTGGAGCTACCGATGTTAAAAACCCTATGTTTAAAACAGTAACAATTTGCATTGCTTCTCCCACAGTATCATGTGAGACCTGGGTACCTGGGACCTCCACTCCGAAGCCAAGCTCTAGTTCTCTGTCTTCTTTCTCTGTGTTGGAGGCACCCAGCTTTAACCCCAAGACTTTTTTCCCTAAGGTCGATGCACCGCTTAACCGCCTGCCTTGTTTTTTGGATAAAATCTGTTTTCTCACCTTTCAAACAGACTCCTTACTCGCAGGTCTCTGTGCGGTGCCCAAAGTGCCCATTCTGTATGGCAATTGGCCTCTCCCTAAGACGAAGACACTCTTACTGGACCTCGTCGCTTTACCTGAAGCGTCCGTTCCTGTTCTCTATGGGTCCACTATGGGTATAGACATGCTTATTATGTCCTTCGCCAAGGCCACAATTTCGGATTTGATTCTCTCTAAAGATCACAAACCAAAGGAAGCGGATCCTTCTTCAACTGCCAGTACCATGAGTTGCATACACACTGCTACAGACTCTCGCAAATTGCTTGGGATAGCAACCCTGCTTGGTATCAAAAGTACCGCTGCAATAGTGTGTAGTGAACCCTCCCGCCCCATTCCCTTGCTAACAACCACCCGGAATTCCTTGGAAGCTAAAGACTCTCGCAACTTCCTCCGTGCTGATTTCACCAAAGACATTGCCTTCTCTGAAGGTCCCTCTGCCATTTTTGTCCAACAATCTGTGTCCTGTGTCCCATACTCTTGGACTATTACTATGCACCGGACACCTGGCTACTGTCCTTCCGATGTTCCCATTCCGGAGCCCTCAGGTCCCATTGTCCATGTACCAAGAACTGCAGTACCACCGCTGTCTTTCATGGCACTCGCCAATGTACATCTGGATTGTGGACCTAATTCTCGCCGGAGACACTTCAGGAACAACTCAATGTCTCCCAGACCTATGAATGGTCCTGTTCACCCAGGCTTCTCACCCAGTGGTGGGGGTACTGTAAGGAATCCCAACAAACTATGGGCTTTCAACGCCACCTCTCGCCTAAGGAGGTTTAGGAACAATTCCATGTCCCCCAAATCTGTGATGGATCTTGTTCGTCCGGAGGTCTCACCTGAAGGGGGGGGGTACTGTAAGGAATCCACTACTGGCTTTGACTATTGCCGTGCAGACCTGTGCAGTTGCAAGCTTCCTCTGGCAATCTATGGCACAGGTGCTGCCTCTCATTGCAACTTCTGCCCTGTGCTACTTCATTGGAGGAATTCTCACACACCCTCCTCCTGTGATTGGATCTCCGCCCTTTATATTCTAGGCGTTGGCTCTGAACCAGGGCCGAGCATAACTATTCCTACCTCTATGTTACTGTCTCTGCCACAAACCACCCCAGGCCTCTCTCCTAGCGTTCTTACCTTCCAAGTTCCTGAGTATCCAGAGGCCTGGTCCTGGACGTCTGTGCTGAAGCGTTGTTGCCAGCACTGGCCTGCTGCTATCTCCTTGCAGTGGCCTACCCTGGACGTCTGTGCTGAAGCGTTGATGCCAGCACTGGTAACTGCTGCATTCCCTCCTAGCAGTAGCTACCCTTCCTGTCCTGTGGCCTGCCGCTATTCTCCTGTAGTGGCCTATCCTGGACGTCTGTGCTGAAGCATTGATGCCAGCACTGGTACTGCTGCATTCCCTCCTAGCAGTGGCTACCCTTCCTTTCCTGCGGCCTGCTGCTATCTCCTTGCAGTGGCCTGCCCTGGACGTCTGTGCTGAAGCGTTAATGCCAGCACTGGCCTGCTGCTATTCTCCTGCAGTGGCCTACCCGGGACGTCTGTGCTGTAGCGTGTTGCCAGCACCGGTACCTGCTGCATTCCCTCCTAGCAGTGGCTACCCTTCCTTTCCTGCGGCTTGCTGCGATCCTCTTGCAGTGACCTGCCTTGGACTTCAGCGCTGAAGCGTTGGTTCTTCCCGACGCTGCCCTGCGGTGAACTTCGGCCAGCCTGCTGTCTCCTCCTGCTGAGATCGGCGTCATGGGCCGAGGCCGCTCCTCGCGCAGAAGCCACCCCTGCGCTCACGCTCCTAAGCTGAAGCGGGGAAATCCTGACTACCTGTTGCCGAACTCCTGCTTCCATAACGACGATGCTGCCTTCTCCAATCCTGACCCTGCGATGTACGACTACGAACTGCGCACTCCGGATCAGTCTGCGTGGACTCAGGTCGGTGATTATATAACCCCACCTCAGCCCCGCGGTCCGGTCCCGGTTTGTGGCGAGCATCGGCGTAACAAACATCATACAAAAGAACACAGGGGTTCTCAGCACACAAAATTGATGACTACTAGACGTAGGGTTTATGCCAAAAGAAACATTGTATTGTGGACATAAGCAGGTGCTACACAACAACTCTGTGGTCAGGTCGGGGGGATAAAATATATGAAGGATAGGGCTAAGGGAGAGGTAGGGGGTGGGGGTGGGACAAAACATGAACAGGGTATGGAAAAAGGGAGAAACCACAAGTGGAAGGAAATGTGCAGCGAGTTGAGGGGGGGCACATTCGGGGCTGAGGGCCCCTTCTTCAGGCCCTTTCTCACAGACCCTAATGGGCCTATGGTACTTCCCTGCAATCCGACCACACAGGCCTCCCTCAAATGAATAAAAACAACGTTTAGAACACCCACGTATATACAGTCAGATAATAAGTATACTATTGAATAGAATCAGTCAATAAATCAATCTACTCGGACGTATATACAAATGTGTAAATACTACGTCACACTAAGGAACTTAATGAGTAATTTGGCCCAGAAAAACTAGCAGGTGCCAAGAGAACAATAGATCAATATATATATAGCACAAGAGAGCCCTAATAGACTATCAAACATGCACTAGAGCTCCCTTAGAAGACAAGTAAGAAGCAACATCCAAAGTATATGTAACAGGGTATGTCCCATTATACCTTTCTTTCTCCCAGTTATCCCTGTTATGTAAGTCCTGTTAGCTGCAGGCAGTAACAGGTTAAATCATATGGGTTTGTGCCCCACCCTTGTTCCTCTATGATGGACAAGAGTATGGTGGTGACTCATTGCCTGTGTAAGCCTATCAGAATAGGTGTAGACCATGAGCCGGCCCCACCAGTCTTAATTAGGGGAATGCCAAATTTAGTCTTTAGTCTGCTTCCTGATCCAGTGAAGAGAAGAAGAAAGAGCTATCAGTCTCTGCTATGGCAGGATGAGCATGCTCACCCTCAGCATTTGAGCTGGGGGAACATCAGGCTCAGCCACAGTTATAGGGATGCACACCAAGTGCTGTGGGTTCACTGTGTGTGTGACTCATTAGTTCCCTCTCTGGGGGTCCCTCTCTATATGCCCATCTCACATAGTTTTGAAATGACATATTCTGATATGTTTATGATGGATCTGACATTGTTTTTGCTTTCTCCTACGGTCTCTTTATGTAGCAACTGACTATAATGTGTTGCCATGGCAACATGACGCTGGTGCACGGTCGTCACAGGCAACAGACAGCACTCATCCACTCCATACAGAGAACCAAGATACTCCCCAAGGGGCGGTACTAACAGCACCTGACATCAGACACCTACAAGGCTCAGACACCATCAGTGCTGGCAGATTTGTGGAGATAACAGCTACAGTAGCCCCACCCACTGATGATGCCGACGTGTGGTCTCCCAGACAACAGATAGCACTTCTCCACTCCATACAGAGTACCAGGACACTCCCCAAGGGGCGGTACCAACCGCATCTGACATCAGATGCCTGCCGGGCTCAGACACCTTCAGGGCTGGCAGATTTGTGGTGAGACCAGCTGCGGTAGCCACGCCCACTGTGACGCCAGTGAATCTCGATTGCTTCATAAAGCCTGCCCGCTGACACAACTTACCGGCGTCACCCCTCTCAGACGGACTGCACTGACCCAGAGACACATATTGTTACTGATTTTCTTACCTGATTGGGTTACTTCTTACTTGTCCTCTATGGGAGCTCCAAAGCCTGCCTGATAGATATCCAGACTATTAAGACTCTCTTGTGCTATAATACATTGCTATTCTGTTCTCTGGGCACCTGCTAGTTTTCTGGGCCATATGACAGATTAAGGGCCTCATGCAGAGAGCAGCGCAAAAAGGAATCTCGCCATTTGCCGGCGAAAATGGAGCTTTAAACCGCCGGAAAAGGCAAGTTTAAAAAAAAGCGCCGATTTTTTTTTTTTTTTACTTGAAATTCGCCGCGCGGCTGTAGAGTTTCTAATCTCTCCAGTTTTTTTTCCTGCCGTATGCAGAGAGCCGCGATCGCCATCTAGTGGCTTTTCGCGCCAAAAAAATGGCGCGATTTTCAACATTTTTCCCCTTCACCAAGCAGCTGGCGCTCCGCGGCCGGTGGAGGGGAAAAAAAAAAAAACCCGATTTTTTCCCCACTAGTTTCAACAGCGCTCATAGCGCTCATAGCGCTGGTTGAAACTCTCCATATGCAGAAAGGCTTGTAAATGCAGTTTTCTGCCCTTTCTGCATATGGAGAAAAAAACTCTCCAAAAAAGCTAAAAATGTTCCCCCTCTCCAATTCTAACTAGCGCTGCTCTCTGCATGAGGCCCTAAGTTTCTTAGTGTGATGTAGTATTTACACATTTGTTGATAAGTCAGAGTAGATTTTTTTTTTGACTGATTTTATTTTATGGTTCACTTATCATCTGACTATATAAACATGGGTGTGCTGAACATTGTTTTTATTCTATTTAATAATGATAATTGTTTGTTCTTATATACTGTAACAATGCTAGTCTCCCTTTCCCTACCCGGATCGTGCCCCCCACTCCCCTGCCTCTCCCTCTCCCTTAGGACTATCCTTCTAGCTTGTACATATATTGTATCACCACGACCTGAGCACACAGTTTTTTGTAGCACATGCTTAGGTCCACAATATAAATTTTCTTTTGACATATAGTATACCCTACGTCTAGTAGTCATTAATTTTGTGTTCTGGGAACCCTTGTGGGTTTTTTTACATTCTGCTTCTTAATCTAACAGAGATAATTTGCTTCAACATTCTGGGTCATCATTTTTTTCCCATGAAAGTGTGTTCATAATGTACAAAAAAAGCTTTTTTTCCGTTCTATCTATTACTTGGTTTCATTGTTAATCCTATTTTTTTTCTAGTTATTTATCCATTAGTACAATAGCACACAGATCAATATATTGACAATATTGATATTCTTGAATCAACTGTGCTAAAAAGGCAAGAATGGCAGTTAAACTGTAAGTACATGAGAATACATAAAATCAAGAATATACAAACACAAATTTAATTTGTTTAATTTAAGTGGCTATTTGCATTGCATTCATGTCAGGACAAGGATGGTAGGTTCCTTTTAAAATGAAGCACATGGTACAGGGTGGCAGAAGAAAGAAGGAAAAATAACATAGAAGCCGATGGTTATTGTTTGGAAGGTTCATTTAAAGCAGGAAACCTGAAGCTTATCACTTTTTTTCAATGTTTTATTTTACACACTATCCGAATCCATGGGGTGGAACAGGGTGCAGACCTGATCTGTACTTTTTGATGTCCAGAACCATCCCGTTCCCAAACTCTAAGGCGTTTTGTTCACAGGACAAATATTATTGCCCGTTGAACAAAACGTCTTGTAGTTCGGGAACTAAATGGTTCCGGACTAGAGATGGGTGAAACTGTTAAAATTCATTTAGAGGAATTTCCTGAGCTTTCATGCAAAATCTGTTCTCCTGTGTAAAATGTGTCGGCAGATTGTTCCAGTTTTAATCCATGCGGATTAATTAAAAAAAAAAACATTGGATACAACCCACTGGTGGATTTTACCAGTCCAACACGTGGATTCTGTGATCCGCTGGTGGAGTTTAAGAATCCAATCTGCTGATACTGCAATCAGATGGCGGATTGCTGAATTCGCAGATTGGATTCTTAAAATCTACCAGCGAATTACGGAATCCGTGGATTGGATTGTCGGTGATAAACAGAAATCTGAAAAAGACAAATTGTCCTTTTGGAGATTGGTTTGCAAAAATCCGTTGACCAAAGGGACCAGCTGAGCCGCAGCAGATCCAAATTGGGTAAAAACAAAATGCACCCATCTCTATTCTGGACATTAGGAAACCATGGTCACAAAAATTGCTGCATGCACATTCTTGCCTCGGTTGGGAGATGACGTTGCAACTAATGTT
The DNA here is from genome assembly GCF_040206685.1 of Ascaphus truei. NCBI lineage: Eukaryota > Metazoa > Chordata > Amphibia > Anura > Ascaphidae > Ascaphus > Ascaphus truei. The sequence continues at coordinate 40,627,533 of NC_134485.1, read as the reverse complement.
TGTAGTTTGTTTGAGAAAACTACAAACAATTAAAACTCTTGTCACTCAGGAATCAGTGGTTGAGACCATCCTAGTTCAGGTAAATTGGAACAAAAATCATTTTGACTTTTCATTTGACCTGCACAGCGTAAATGTCTACTGTGTACAAGAGCAATAAACGTAACTGAGCAGGTTTGAGGCGATGTCTTTGTATTGACTAGTTTTTTTATTCAGGTCACTGCAGGTCAGGATGCTTTGTAAAACAGTGGTGAAAAGGGCACTCAAACGTTTCCAGGCAATCATCATTTCCTGTTTTACTGTATGATTGTTTTTTAATTAAACCATGTTTGTATTCTAGCTATTCTGACCATACTGGTTCACTGTTTTTATGAAGTTGCTAATAAACAGAATTCTCTGGGGCAGCTGGATACGGAAGATAGAATATAAAAATGATAAAGGACTCACCTCAAATCCCACTACCCACCTATAATCAGTTGACAAATACAGTAGTAACTTTTGCTTCGCTGTATGATGATTTTCTAATATTATTGTATTGTTTTTCTAATATTGTAGTATGCTGAAAAAAGAAGAATACTTGAAGAGTAGTATGTTGCTTTACTGCTTGTGGAGAAGTTGGCCAGGTTGGCTCTTCTGTTGATATGGCATAATAAAGATACGGGTGGTTAGATGAGGTTGCACTAGAGTAAACGATGAGCAGAGAGATTTCTACTTCCTCTTTAAATGGGTTTAATGAATTCTTGGGTAAAAGATTGGTCTAGGTGTGCCTATGGGACTAAAATGACGAGAACCAGTTGCGTTCAAAGGTTACAGTTTTAATAAAAGCTTTGTAGGTTTTTCCACAAATGATGGTGTCTACTGTTTCAGACCCATACAGAATGCATGTAAAAGTAGTAAAATATTAAAATTCAATGTTTTATTTAGAATCGGATTTCTGACTTGAGTGGCCATATATTTTTAACGGAATTAACATTGCTATCATAGTACTTGAGAAAGTAGATTTCCTAGGAGAAATGAATGTGAATTCTACTTAATATGTTTATTTTTTTATTTATATGGTCACCTTTACTTTTTGTTTACAAGTAGCACATTTTTTTGTTTGCCATTATAGCCACGTTCCTGGAATATACATAATAATAAAATGATGCTCGAATAGGGAAAAAAATTGAATTTAACAGCCTGGAAAATCAGCCCATCTTTTTATTTGTTTTCCACTTTTACCCTGATTTAAAAAAAAAAAAAAAAACTAGCTGCAAGAAATATCCATATAAAACACAGTCAATGGGGGCGATGTACGAAGGCAATTTTTGAGCAAAATTTTATGCAAGTTATGTAATTTTATTTTTGCGTCAATATATCAAAACCTTTGCTCCAAGTCTTGCACTCTGTGTGTCAGCAATTTGAGGAGTGTGAATAAAAGTAATGAAGGCGCAGTTACACGATGTGAAGATATTAATTAGATATATCAATCTCTGTGACTTCATCCATCACTTTTTTAGATTTTATTTGCATCAAAAAAATCAGCCAGTATGGGGTGGAGTAAGCATTTCTGGAAACACTTTCTTACATTTGACACAGACACAAAAAAGTAGATGGAGCAATGTATCAAATAAAACTTCTGATTATATGTGGTTATGGGGCAAGAGTCCCAAAAACAGTGCTCAATCTCGTTCAGAACTTCAGTAGATAATAATAATCCTTATTTTGTTGTGGAGTCAGCCTATAACCATAACTTTTTAGGTATTGGACCCAGTGCTTAGTACATGAATCTATCACATATGACAAATAACATGAATGAGGGTTAACATACCGTTACTTTGTAGGATTGCGCCCTACATGACCCTTGTGGACTGTTACCGGTCATCCAGTCTCAATGAAGGGAGACATACAATACTCACATATGGCTGTTCTCCTGTGCGTGCATCCACGCTCGGTGTGCAATATAACAGTAGGAAGGATCCGAAGATTCCAGCGGTGCACAGCTTGTAGAGATGAGAGACCAGCAAGGTGTAGATTAAAAATGAAATTTTATTGAAAAAACATATGGTATGGGGGACACACTCTGACGCGTTTCGGACCTGATTAGACAGTACTTTCTTTACCTTAAAACTGTACACAGGGCCGCTGATCGATTTCCCAGGGCCCAGAACTTGAGTTTTGAGCCGGGCCCCTCCCCTCCATATAGGCGGCCTTGCGAGAACCCACCCCCTTGCACACCTCCTCGCAATTCTCCCCCTCTCACCATGTATTTCTCTCACTTCCCCCCTCTCTTTCTCACTCGCTCTCCCCCCCACAACTCGCTCACTCCCCCACTACCTCTCTCCTCTTACATCTTCCCCCATCCACTATCACTTAATTACCCCCTCTCACTCAATCCCGCTCCCTCAATCCCACACTCCCGCTAGCCCCCTGGCCACACACAAACATACACACACACACACACACAATCTCCCCACAATTATTACTCCAACATAAAATACAATACCCCCCTCCCCACACAAAATAAATACAATAACCCCCCCCACAAAAATTAAATACAAAACCCCCTCCCCACACAAAATAAATACAATTCCCCCACTCCGCACACAAAATAAATGCAATACACCCTTCGCCACACAAAATAAATACAATATCACTGCAATACCACCACCCCATACAATATAAACACAATACCCCCATCTCCCACACAAAATAAATACAATACACCCCTCCCCACAAAAAATACAATACACTCCCACAAAAAAAGACAATTCTACACAAACAGGCTGCAATAAACCCCCCACCCTCCAAACACACCAAATACAAACACACACACTTACCTTGCTGGTGGTCTGAGGACTCTGGTGCCCTTGCTGTCCCCAGTTCCTGCAGGCCTCTTTCCCACACCGGGCATGCCACTATCTCCCCCGCACCTGACCTCTCTCCCACTATTGCGCGCCAGAAATTGGGCCCAGCTTCCGGCGCACACCGGCAAAAGAGAGGCCCGGCATGGGGGAAAGGCCCACAGGAGCTGGGGAGAACTGGGGATCTTTGGCAACCAGAGACCAAGCGGCTGGATGCAGAAGTTGGGGTTGACCTCTGGCCGGGCCCAACACAGCACCAGCTGGCTGGGCCCCCCGTAGCCGCCATGCCTGAAACACTTTTCCCGACTCTCCCCCCCTGTTGGCGGCCCTGACTGTACATCATGTTTTCTCAGTATTTATGTATAAAAATTGACAAGTATCTGCATGTTCACAAAATACTGTCTGGGTGTTGTTAAGAACCACATACTCTAAAAGAATAAAAGCAATGCTGCAAAATGCCACCATATGCAATAAAAATAATTAATTTAACCAAACATTTTTGAAGTGAAACTTCTTTGCTGGCACCTACCTAAATTCCTGACTAAAACTCCTTCATGGAGAAGAAAATGCGTAATGGAAGTAAGGCACGTGCACGCCCCCACACGCCCCCGTTGGCTAAGCTCACAACACTAAAAATCATTGCTGGAGACTAACATGAGATCATGTGTGTTCATGCGTATTCATGCCCCCTACATAAAGTTGCTCACTAGCCCCTTACCTGATGCTCGTGCATGTGCAGAAATGGCCAGCTCCGCCCGGGCATGCGCAGATGCGGACAGCTCAGCCCTTGTATGCGCAGAAGTAGGTAACACCACTCGTGCATGTGCTGAAGCGGCCATCGCCACTTGCACATGCGCAGAAGTATGTGTGTGTGTGTGTGTGTTGATATATACATACATACAAACAAAAGGAACAGTGTTATTAGAGGAATTCCCTGTGAGTACAAATATAGACGTGCAAATAGCAAACATTTTTTTATTTTATTTTTTATTATAAAAAATTGAGTAGTGTAAAAGATGCAAGGTGTGTAAACATATAACACATGAATTGTATATAGATTAATATAATATAGTAACTGTAATGATTATATAAAAAAAGAAGGTTGTGTGTGCTGAGCACGGGCATTCTAAGTCAAACTTCTTTGCATTTTGTCACTGAAATTGTATTTTCATTTTTATGATTATAATTGAATATAATATAATTGAATTTGCAATCCAAAATATATGTACAGTGTTCGACAATCCTATACATTTACACGCCGGGGCGGGTGAATTTAACCCCCGGGCGAGTAAATATTGGCCCAAGCAGAACACGTGCTTGTTTTTTTAAATTTCCCCGCTCGCGCTGAATTTTCCCTGCTCGCGCTGAAAAAATAAATAAATAACTCCCCCTATCTGATTGCTGATTGGCGCGCGCTCCCAGGCTTTGTGGGAGCGCGGCTAGGCTCTATATGAGCCAGCCCCTAACGAGCGGCCATTTTTTCTGGCCAGAGATCTGTTGGAGAGTACTAGAGTAAGTACTCTCCAATCCTCCATCCCCTCTGCTCCTTCCCTGCCTCCTGCAGTTCCCCCTTACTCCCCGCTTCCCCCCCCAATACCCGCGCGTGGCTGCAGATGGTAGCGAGGGTGTTCCACCTTCTCTCCCTGGCCCCTGCTTATCCGCGCTGGGCGGAGGTGTCCCCCCCTTATTCCCCCCAGCTTCCCGCGCCACTTCCAGCTTTCCCTGGTCCCCGCGCAGGGCGGAGGTGTCCCCCCCTTATTCCCCCCAGCTTCCCGCGCCACTTCCAGCTTTCCCCGGTCCCCGCACGGGGCGGAGGTGTCCCCCCTTATTCCCCCCAGCTTCCCGCGCCACTTCCAGCTTTCCCCGGTCCCCGTGCGGGGCGGAGGTGTCCCCCCCTTATTCCCCCCAGCTTCCTGCGCCACTTCCAGCTTTCCCCGGTCCCCGCGCGGGGCGGGTGATGGTAGTGGGGTGTTCCCCGCTTACCTCAGCTTCCCGCGATCCCCGTGGGCGGGTGATGGTAGTGGGGCGTGTCCCCGCTTACCCCGGCTTCCCGCGATACCAGCGCGGGACGGGTGATGGTAGTGGGGGGTGTCCCCGCTTACCCCGGCTTCCCGCGATACCAGCGCGGGACGGGTGATGGTAGTGGGGGGTGTCCCCGCTTACCCCGGCTTCCCGCAATACCAGCGTGGGACGGGTGATGGTAGTGGGGGGTGTCCCCGCTTACCCCGGCTTCCCGCGATACCAGCGCGGGACGGGTGATGGTAGTGGGGGGTGTCCCCGCTTACCCCGGCTTCCCGCGATACCAGCGCGGGACGGGTGATGGTAGTGGGGGGTGTCCCCGCTTACCCCGGCTTCCCGCAATACCAGCGTGGGACAGGTGATGGTAGTGGGTGTTTTCCCGGCTTCGTGCGCCACTTCCCGCTTCCCAGATCCCCACGCGCGGTTGGAGATGGTAGCGGGGGTGTTCCCCTCTTACCTCCTTGGTCTCCGCTTCCCCGCGGTCCCGTGGCTGTCCGCGCAGGGAGGGAGATGGTCACGGGGGGGGGGGGGGCGAGCGGGGCAGTGGTTGTGGTGGTGCTCGGTCGCGCGGCCTTTCCTTTTCTTCCCCCTGTCGTGTGTGTGTGTGTGTGTATGCATGCATGTATGGGAGAGAGTATGTGTGTATGCATGCATGTATGGGAGAGAGAGAGTGTGTGTGTGTGTGTGTATGCATGCATGCATGTATGGGAGTGTGTGTGTGTGTGTGTGTGTGTGTGTGTGTGTGTGTGTGTGTGTGTGTGTGTGTGTGTGTGTGCATGTATAGGAGAGTTGTGTGTGTGTGTGTGTGTGTGTGTGTGTGTGTGTGTGTGTGTGTGTGTGTGTGTGTGTGTGTGTGTGTGTGTGTGTGTGTGTGTGTGTGTGTGTGTGTGTGTGTATGCATGCATGTATGGGAGAGTGTGTGTGTGTATGCATGCATGTATGGGAGAGTGTGTGTGTGTGTGTGTGTGTGTGTGTGTATGCATGGGAGAGTGTGTGTGTGTGTATGCATGCATGCATGGGAGAGAGTGAGTGAGTTTGTGTGTATGTGTGTGTGTGTGTGTCTGTGCATGCATGCACCCTCTCTCTCTCACACCCTCTCTCTCTCACACCCTCTCTCTCACACCCTCTCTCTCACACCCTCTCTCTCACACCCTCTCTCTCTCTCACACCCTCTCTCTCTCTCACACCCTCTCTCTCTCTCTCTCTCTCTCTCTCTCTCTCTCTCTCTCTCTCTCTCACACACCCTCTCTCTCTCTCTCTCTCTCTCTCTCTCTCTCACACACCCTCTCTCTCTCTCTCTCTCTCTCTCTCTCTCTCTCTCTCTCTCACACCCTCTCTCTCCCGTACACCCTCTCTCTCTCCCCCACACCCTCTCTCTCTCCCCCACACCCTCTCTCGCTCCCCCACACCCTCTCTCTCTCCCCCACACCCTCTCTCACTCTCTCTCACACACCCTCTCTCACTCTCTCTCACACACCTTCTCTCACACACCCTCTCTCACACACCCTCTCTCACACACCCTCTCTCACACACCCTCTCTCTCACACCCTCTCTCTCTCATACCCTCTCTCTCACACCCTCTCTCTCTCATACCCTCTCTCTCTCACACCCTCTCTCTCTCTCCCACGCCCTCTCTCTCTCCCCCACGCCCTCTCTCTCTCCCCCACGCCCTCTCTCTCTCCCCCACACCCTCTCTCTCTCCCCCACGCCCTCTCTCTCTCTCACACACTCTCTCACACCCCCTCTCTCTCTCACACCCCCTCTCTCTCTCTCTCACACCTCCTATCTCTCTCAAATCCCCTCTCTCTCTCACCCTCTCCCTGTGTCTGTCTCACACTCTGTTTCTGGATCTCTTATTTACCCTATATATCTTAACTGCCCTATACTACACCAAAATAACCTATACTGCTTTCTTCTAGATCTGACTCAAGCTTCACACAGAAGACATCGGAACCCCCTGTGGCGGTAGGGAGGGTTTGGCCCGGGATTAACGGGGTTACCCCCCAAGGGCCCCCCTCTAACCTCGCCAGGGAGACAAGGGGTTAACTGGGCTGAGGCCCAGAACTGTGACTTAACCCTTGCTAAATAACATGAAAATGCTTATTCCCCTGTGTAAATGATGTTGTTGCTGGATCAGGGTCTGCATAACCCACCCACTGGGACTTAAGGGGTTAATCTTATATGCAGTGCTGAATAAACAGTTACCTGAAAACTGGTAATTTGGTAACTGAGTAAGCCAGGACCCTGAGCCTTGGGGTACATCCTCCGGATCACCCCCCAAGTACACACATATTAAAAATATAACGTTGTCATAAGAGAAACATATATTTTTGATAAAGTGACTTTTTGTAGTTTTTGAAATACACAGGCAGAATGCTAATAATGGTGTGCTAATGTACAGGCAGAATGCCTGTCTTTGTAATGCGTAAGGAGCCAAATGGTGCCTCATATGAGTATTCACTGGAAGTGTATATCAACAGAGAGGTGTGATACATCGCCCTGATCAATAGGTAACTGACCTAATTGGTTATGCGAAAAGCAAAAGCCCACTTCAAAAGGTTTATTGACGTGGCCAGTAGGATGCTACATAGGATATCCTGCTAGATTTGAGCCTGGCTTCCCAGGGGAATTGTTTATGCGGGAAGCAGGCAAAAGGAAGGGAAGGGTTTGTTATTCACACCTTCCAGCAAAAGGTATCCCCCAACAGGATATCAAAAGTGAGTAACTTTATTAAATATAAGGATACTATGAGATGTCCTTGGCTGAACCGGCTAAGAATTACATAAGTGTCTTGGCGAGAGTAAGCCGATCTTGGGAAGTCTAAACATTGAATATGTAACTGCTGCGAAATGCCAGATATTAATATCTCTATTAATGTTCATATTACAATGTAATTTTTGGTCTTCCTGCGAGCGTCAGGTGTCACCGGCCGTATTAATATATCTCACCTGACTGTGTGTATAACGGAACGGAAGTTATGCAATGATTTGCAGTAAATATGAAATTTTGGTTGAAGTTCTCAGAAACTGCAGCCCCCCTGCTATGATAATGAGCAGGGAAGAGGATGCCTTTGTAAACGTGGTAACTCACATTTACACACCAAGGTTTCCTGCAGGAGTGAACATGACAAATGTCCACCCTGCTTCAAAGGGTTTATTGATGGGGGGCTACCCCAAGCTAGAGTCCCAATGGCTAGAACTTAAGTTTTGTTCAAAAGGTTTTATTACCCTCCCTGTCTGTGAGTATGGGGGAGGCGCATACCATAGCAGTTTAAGTGTCCCACTTATCACTGTCCAACACAGGTTATCTTGTCCAAGATCCGGAGGGGTAGCTGGCCTGGCATTCCATTTGCACATGTGGGGCCTCAGAAAGGAGACCCCAGAGTTCTACTGCAGATGTGCCAGCTAGCAGGGGGGCCTGTCCTAAAATGTGTTCCCCCACCAAAGATTGGCTGGAGATAATTGCAAACCAATCCCAGGGTCTTAATGTTACAGATAGAGGGACAAAGGGTTTATAACCTGCTGTTTCCCATCTATCCTTTGTCTTCATTTTTGGTCGCCATGCAATGTCTTGGGCTGATTGCTGGATGAAACTGCCAGTTCAGATGGGACTGTTTTCATTATTTTCATCTTTTACGTAAGTGTCTATATTTTGCCTGTTATTGTATAATCTGTTGTGTTCACCTTTATCAAGGAATAAATTCTATTTATCATATCTAAGTCTCGTCCCAGTTCAAACCCAGGTATATATATATATTTATATATATAGTTTTTGGTGTACAATTACAGCCTGTCGCAAGCTCTCGTGACAGGCTTGTAATTAACTGGTGGCAGCGGTGGGATTGAACTGGACCTGGATTACAGTATTCTGCGGGGTACTGTGATCCAGTGGGAACTTGATGGTAATTGCAAGTTCCTGGGACTAAAGATATTGAACACACAGTGTACAACATATAACACAAGATATGGCACCTCCTCACTGTTCCCCTACTTGTGAGAAGCATTTCCTCCAGAACCAAAGTGCCGGCCATCCGTCTGACTGGAGCCGGGCACTGAGACCAGAGGAGTGCATCAAGTCGGCGCGGGGAGCAGCAGCCAGCAAGGCTGAGAGAGAGACAGCAATGGGTGAGCATGAAACCCGGCAGGCTGAGCAAAGATCCACAGCTGCAGCTGCTGTAACCATCACACCGCCCGGAGAGCAGGGAAGGGACCCAGCTCCGGGACGGCAGAGACTTGTGGAGGGAGCGGGTGGTCTTGCACCAGGAGAGGTATTGGCCGTTGCGGCGGCCAGTCCATTTTACCCAGAATTGCTGGCCCTGATGTTTGCACACGGAGAGATGTCCCCAGCAGAGCGGCTCGAGCAGCTGAAGCTGGCGATGATCCGACCCACTTATCCACTTCCAGAGCCCGGCGCTCAAGCCTCTCCGCTCTGGACTCCGTTGCCCCTTGCTGGGGTTAGTCCACCGGCGGCGGAGAAGCTCTGGAATGAGCCCGGCGCTCAAGCCTCTCCGCTCTGGACTCCGTTGCCCCTTGCTGGGGTTAGTCCACCGGCGGCGGAGAAGCTCTGGAATGAGCCCGGCGCTCAGGCAACTCCGCTCTGGACTCCGTTGCCCCTTGCTGGGGTTAGTCCACCGGTGGCGGAGAAGCACCGGCAGTCGCTGCGGCACTGCCACCAAATGGGCCACAATAATGCCCAGTGCCCTGACCGTGCGCGGTCAGGCGAAGAAGCCCCTCAGGGCCAACGCTCACGAGCTGCGGAAAAGATGACCCAGTTAGCGGCATCCTCTGATGGCTCCCGCCCAGCCGGGGCGACAACCCTCCGCGGGACGTCTCCTGGAGAACCTGGACGGGCTGCATCAGCAACAGCGGCGGAGAGCAGCGGCCATCCACCTGATCCCGGCGGAGAACCAGCAGCGGCGGCAGAGAAGACGCCGCCACTCCGGCATCCTGCCGGCGGCAGTTTTATTTGGGGGGAGGGACAGGGTTTGCGGGAGGGGGTTATTTTACCAAGTTTGCATGGAGCTGTGTTCCTCCACAAAGACCTGGGACCCTTGTCCTGCACCGTTTTACCTGTACCCAACCCGGGCGCTGTTGCGGCAGTGGCCCGGTGCTGCCCAGCCCAGATGGGGCCGGCGGCGGCCGCTCCAGTCCCCCTGCAATTGGGACCAACGAAGGCGGCGGTCTCTGCGGGGACCAGCAAGGTAAGCCAGACCAAGTCGCAGACTGACTCTGACTTATGTTTCCCTATGACTGTACCCTGTTGTTTCACTCTAGGGGTGACTGGGGGGTGGCAGGAGATAGGGGCACCAGGGGAGGGGAAGGAAGGGCAGCTGGTAGGGCAGTCAGGATTCCCCATTACCCTGGCGGGGCAGCAAGGGGACTCTCAGTTAAGAGCCCCACTGTTGCAGCCTTGCTCTGGGCTGGAGGTATCAGGGGTTGTGGCAAAGTTAGACCACCCCCGGATTACCTGCCAGCCAGGAGCTAAGGTGGGTGCATCTGCACCAGCAACCCTGAGCTCATCCCCGGTAATGGGGAGACAGTGTCAGGGAGATGGCCTCACTCAGGTGTCCCTAGGATCCAGGTTAGGATTAGCTAGGGAGAAGCGGAGTGAGGGGAGGCTGCAGGTAGGTAGCCAGCATCGGTTCTCAGGGGAGGGGAAGGAAGGGCAGCTTGTAGGGCTGCCAGGCTTCCCCATTACCTGGGCAGAGCAGCAAGGGGACTCTCAGTTAAGAGCCCCACTGTTGCAGACTTGCTATGGGCTGGAGGTACCAGGGGTTGTGGCACAGTTAGATCACCCCCAGATTACCTTCCAGCCAAGAGCTAAGGCGGTTGCATCTGGAGAGATGCCCCTGGGCTCATCCCCGGTAATGGGGAGACAGTGTCAGGGAGATGGCCTCACTCAGGTGTCCCTAGGGTCCAGGCTAGGATTAGCTAGGGAGAAGCGGAGTGAGGGGAGGCTGCAGGTAGGTAGCCAGCAGCAGATCTCAGTGAGAGAAGGAGGGCTAGTGGTAGCCAGGGAGGGAAAGCATCAGGTATTGCAGCTAGAGTTTCCCGTTACCCTGGCAGAGCCCCAGGGGGTTTCTCAGATCAGCAACCCCCTGTTGCAGCCTAGCTATGGGCTGGGGGTATCCGGGGCAGTGGCAGGCTTGTGCCACCCCAGGGATACCTGCCAGCCAAGCGCTAAGGTGGTTGCATCTGGAGAGATGCCCCTGAGCTCATCCCTGGTAAGGGGGAGACAAGGTCAGGGAGGTAGGTGCACTCAGGTAGTTCCAGGGTCTGGGTTAGGATTGCCCAGGGAGGAGAGGAGTGCAGGTGGGCTGCAGGGAGGTAAGCAGCAGGCTGAGGTGCTGGGCCTAGGGGAGGCTAGGCAGGGAGGCACCGTGGAGCAGGGGGAGATAGGAGATCAGTGGGGTGTGAGGCAGCTGGCAGAAGCTAGGGATGGGCTAGGTAGGCAGAAGGTCCCTTGTTCTGACTGGCCAGGAGTGACCCCTCTGACAGAAACCCCTGGGTTCCCAAAGGAGAGGCTGTGGGTAGATAGGCAGCCAGGGAGGAGAGTCATGAGTATCGCGGAGCAGCTACGGGTGGGCACAGAGCCAGGGCAGGTAGGGTCATTACAGACTGGTGACATAACCCTTTCCCAGACTTGGTTGACAGGAAAGCGACGGTCTGTGCTGGATAGCTGGTCTCCTGCAGATGCAGAGACATGCCAGTCTCTGGGCAGTGTGCAGCCTGGACTGCACAGGAGCCCCTTTCACCCTGGACTTGGTTCCCAAGGCACTGGGTGGGGGGCAGAGGGAGGCAAAGGAAAATGCCCGGCTTTGCAGGAACTGGACTTTACAATCCACTGTGTACTGGTCAATGCCGGAGGACAATTTTGCCAGGCCAATCCCTCAGGACGTATTGAGTGCGTCAAAAGCGCCAGTGGTATCCCAGGGCCATGGGGAGGCCGCTGGGGTACCAGGGGCCCTTGAGCAGGGGAGGTGTGGCGGTAGGGAGGGTTTGGCCCGGGATTAACGGGGTTACCCCCCAAGGGCCCCCCTCTAACCTCGCCAGGGAGACAAGGGGTTAACTGGGCTGAGGCCCAGAACTGTGACTTAACCCTTGCTAAATAACATGAAAATGCTTATTCCCCTGTGTAAATGATGTTGTTGCTGGATCAGGGTCTGTATAACCCACCCACTGGGACTTAAGGGGTTAATCTTATATGCAGTGCTGAATAAACAGTTACCTGAAAACTGGTAATTTGGTAACTGAGTAAGCCAGGACCCTGAGCCTTGGGGTACATCCTCCGGGTCACCCCCCAAGTACACACATATTAAAAATATAACGTTGTCATAAGAGAAATATATATTTTTGATAAAGTGACTTTTTGTAGTTTTTGAAATACACAGGCAGAATGCTAATAATGGTGTGCTAATGTACAGGCAGAATGCCTGTCTTTGTAATGCGTAAGGAGCCAAATGGTGCCTCATATGAGTATTCACTGGAAGTGTATATCAACAGAGAGGTGTGATACATCGCCCTGATCAATAGGTAACTGACCTAATTGGTTATGCGAAAAGCAAAAGCCCACTTCAAAAGGTTTATTGACGTGGCCAGTAGGATGCTACATAGGATATCCTGCTAGATTTGAGCCTGGCTTCCCAGGGGAATTGTTTATGCGGGAAGCAGGCAAAAGGAAGGGAAGGGTTTGTTATTCACACCTTCCAGCAAAAGGTATCCCCCAACAGGATATCAAAAGTGAGTAACTTTATTAAATATAAGGATACTATGAGATGTCCTTGGCTGAACCGGCTAAGAATTACATAAGTGTCTTGGCGAGAGTAAGCCGATCTTGGGAAGTCTAAACATTGAATATGTAACTGCTGCGAAATGCCAGATATTAATATCTCTATTAATGTTCATATTACAATGTAATTTTTGGTCTTCCTGCGAGCGTCAGGTGTCACCGGCCGTATTAATATATCTCACCTGACTGTGTGTATAACGGAACGGAAGTTATGCAATGATTTGCAGTAAATATGAAATTTTGGTTGAAGTTCTCAGAAACTGCAGCCCCCCTGCTATGATAATGAGCAGGGAAGAGGATGCCTTTGTAAACGTGGTAACTCACATTTACACACCAAGGTTTCCTGCAGGAGTGAACATGACAAATGTCCACCCTGCTTCAAAGGGTTTATTGATGGGGGGCTACCCCAAGCTAGAGTTCCAATGGCTAGAACTTAAGTTTTGTTCAAAAGGTTTTATTACCCTCCCTGTCTGTGAGTATGGGGGAGGCGCATACCATAGCAGTTTAAGTGTCCCACTTATCACTGTCCAACACAGGTTATCTTGTCCAAGATCCGGAGGGGTAGCTGGCCTGGCATTCCATTTGCACATGTGGGGCCTCAGAAAGGAGACCCCAGAGTTCTACTGCAGATGTGCCAGCTAGCAGGGGGGCCTGTCCTAAAATGTGTTCCCCCACCAAAGATTGGCTGGAGATAATTGCAAACCAATCCCAGGGTCTTAATGTTACAGATAGAGGGACAAAGGGTTTATAACCTGCTGTTTCCCATCTATCCTTTGTCTTCATTTTTGGTCGCCATGCAATGTCTTGGGCTGATTGCTGGATGAAACTGCCAGTTCAGATGGGACTGTTTTCATTATTTTCATCTTTTACGTAAGTGTCTATATTTTGCCTGTTATTGTATAATCTGTTGTGTTCACCTTTATCAAGGAATAAATTCTATTTATCATATCTAAGTCTCGTCCCAGTTCAAACCCAGGTATATATATATATTTATATATATAGTTTTGGTGTACAATTACAGCCTGTCGCAAGCTCTCGTGACACCCCCCTAACCCAGAAGACAGGTAGGGAACACCTAACATTGCGGGAATGAGGGTACCTGGACATTGAGGAACTGCGGATCAGGTAAGATCCCAGGTGGGATTGCTGCTTTAGATATTGTGAAGCGGGACGTCCAGACACTGGTTAAGGGGTTCAGGAAACTAGTCATTCACACCTGGCTTTTATTTCTAGATCGACATTTACACACACACACGTAACAAGGACTAATTGTAGTATAATGTAATACAATAAAGACATTTATGTCAAAAACGAATGTTGTTCTGGCTAGGAATTTATTAAATGTATTTTAATTATATATTTTATTTTAAAGCGGGGTTGGGGGCGGGACTAGGGGCGGGGTTGAGGGCGGGACTAGGTGGCGAGTAGATTTTTTGGTTGGGCGAGTAGATTTTTGGGTGATTTGTCGAACACTGTATATGTATCTTACTTTAGTTATCATAAGTCAATTGTAGCATGTATTCCAACTGATACTATGGAAATTTCTGCTGAAAAAAGAAAAGATTATACTCACAAAAGTCTTTCATTCAATCAAAATCATAAAAATCTAAATACAATTTCAGTGACAAAACGCAAAGAAGTTTCACTTAGAACACGCGCATGCTCAGCACACAACCCCTCTGTTTTTTAATGTACTGCTCTAATTAATGTTTTTAAAAAATAAACAGGGACCGGCCATAGAAATAACTGACCTACTTATATAAAATAAATATTGGACATGGGCTTTATTAAGGTGAATTATTCATCTACTTCAAAGTCACCATTTGTGAAAATCAATGTCTGATCAACCCCCTTTGTATAATATAAAAAAGAACATTACACTGTAATTGTCACCCAGATACCCAAAAATCAAATACATGTAATTGCCATTGGTGTCTATACATTACATTACAGTACAGTATGTATATGTGCACTTATTTCAAATGATTCATGTGCAAATAGATATACAACCTGGTACAAAGGCAGTGATTCATTTTTCTCTTTTTAATTTAGCAGTAATGATATGAACTACATTAAATATAGATATAAAAAAGTCATAACATTCTTGGGAAAAAACACACAAAAACTGTAAACTGTGGCAGAGTAAACATTTTACAGATTCAGACTATAATTATTGCAAAATAGGGCAATTATATATTTCCAGGAACAGTTTAAAATCTTCCGTGGAAGCGAGTAAACGTTTTAGCATTATACAGTATGTGCATTTTCCATCTTCAGCTAAGGTGCAGCTAGCTACAGTATGTTACGGTTTTCAGCATGAATAAGGGGCACTACTCAATATACTCTGAGCCCATCACTCCTTTGCTAAGATTAGAGCTAAAATCTTCTCCAGCAAGTGGAAGACGGCTTCAAAATATACAGTATAATGAATACATTTACAGAAATATCAAATAATGTGAGTTATTTATAAAACAGGGACTACAATGTATTAGAAAAGAAAAAAATCACATTGCTTTTAATGTGAAGTATATGTAAATATATTATTTTTTAAATAAATCTGGTATTGTGTTTTATGTTAGATTTACTGTAGCTGTATCTGTGAAACGTTGACACTAACAGGTTATAAATCAATATCTTGTGTGACAAACATAGCTTAGCATTTCAGAATGGAAATACTGTGTAAAATCTAACTGAAAAATATAGTGTAGTTGTTCTTTAATACTCCTAGTGATGTTTTCCTACGCTAGTTTTATCTTTGCTTCCAAGAGACTTTTAAACATTGGGGGCTATTTGTTAAAGCAATAATTAAAAGACCATGTGCAGTCTTTTTTTCCTTCAAATCGCTTTTTAAATGGTTAATTATTAGCGTAACAAGTCGTTTGCCTTGTTTTTAAAGCCTCTGTACCATTTGACAGTAAAAACGGACCTTATTTGCTCTAAATGACCCTTAATTGTTGCACCAGGAATAGAAATATGCATAAAAGAGTGGAGCGAATTCATGATGTGCAGGTATGCTTAGTGCACCCGTTCCGGAGTTAACTCCCATGTGAGCCAAGCGCTGGATCCGGTGTGCTAACATGTACCTAAACTTGATTTATCTGCCTCATTGATTAGTGTTTTTGGTCACAGATACCATGATGCTGTTGGTACAGAAGGAGGCAGATCTCAAAGATGACTTGGATACCATTAGTAAGTTGTGCTGGGCAAGCGGTCGCAACACTTTGTATGCGTTTTTGATAAGTTCAAGGTGTTTAAAAGCCTATGTGCTCAGACTGCAAGATTTCAGAAGGTCTCACCACCTGTTTATACTCCCAGAGTGGCCTAGAAGGGGCAGCAAGCCTCAAGAGCAACTATATCTCATTGGATAACATCATGCATTAAAAATGACATGATCTCACGAAGAATCAGACTTCGCAGGGCATAAAGGCACATTAAAAAGGGTCAGTCACCCCCTCAGGGGCCTTTAAGGCACAAGCATCTCCAACACAAATATGCTGAACGTTGGTGTGGTATTATTTTCACACCTTTGTAAAATACCACAAATTGGACATTCGAGCCCCAGCTGAGGCAAGCTTTGTAGAAAAGTCCTTCAAGCCATTGAATCTTAATGAATGTTTAATAGAGACCAGGCTAATTTCATTTATTCCATCAAACTTTTTTGCTTGAGTATATCCCTTTCGTAACTCACTGCCATGTGGGTAATAGCAAAAGAAAAAAATGTATTCAGTTTACCATCATTTTCTTATTCTGCACTCCACTCATGCTAGTGGGTACAGTATATCGTACCCTCCCTGTTTATATGTCCTGTAGGTAAAGGGTGGGCCTAATATACCAGTACCTGCAGAATCATTTCCAAATGCTGGGGGAGGAGCTATTCCTATTCGGTACCCACTGCCATGAGTGGAGTCCAGGAAAAGCTGAATACGTTTGATCTTTTCCTTGGTGTCTATTCATTACATGCACCTAAATACATACTATTTACAAATAATCAGTGACTTGCCACACTGAAGTGCTAGCCAAAGTTCAAAATAAGACTCCAGAATGGATATGAAGAAGTGAGACAAATTCTTTCGTAAGATGACCCATGCAATTTTGACTGGTAGTCATGGAGATACATGAATTATTCAATCTGGACAATTGCAGACACAGGGGCCTATTTTAGTAGCCTTGATGAAATCGCTGCAAAATCGCAAGTTTGGGATGTTACCGCCAGACTTTTTGTCAGTTTAGTTATCACGGTATTCAGAAAGACTCTGAAGCCATGTGATAGGAAAATGCCCAAACCTTACGATGAGCAGCGATGTGATCTCACCCTCTCTCAAATGTTTTCATCCATGCGATCTGCTGCGATCTGGGCCAGCTGCACAGAGAGAGCTGTCTCTCCCTGCACATATCTCGCCAGCGATCGCAGGGTTGAATACATATTTTTATACTAGTGTACGTGAGCAGATGGGTCTCTGGAGCATAACCGCGTTGATTTCAGGTCCGGGAATCCCCGAGATACAGGACCTGTTATACCGGTATCTCCTATGCATTTAAATGTCCCGTCACATGACACTAGCCGCTAAGGCAGAGGGGTGAATGAAGATGGTAGTAGCCCGAGGGTGGGTGGCTAAGCCTGCCGGGAAGGTTTCAGAAGGAGTTAACCACTACCATAGCGGAGGAAACCTTTATGTTAATAAAGGGGTTAACCAGTGCCGCTACCCAACCGGTAGGCCTAAACATCAACCCTTTGGGCAACTACCCCCATCACCCACCCGATTTAACGTTTTCTACCTTGGCCACGGAGACAGTGAGGCTTGCTACATCTCTACGGGGTCTCACATTTATCTCACACACACATCTGACACAGACACTGTTTTGATATATATTTTATTTTTTATTAGATGCTACTTCATTATACTCTCAGCATCCTGATGCACTTCTTGGTATCATGTACAAAGAAGGATAACTGAATGTTGCTAGAAAATGTGTTTTATTTACCTAGAAAGTATACTGCTGTACGATGTCACAAATACATTTATGACTAACTGCATATCATGAATATTATGAATATTACTATATGTTCAACAACCATTTTAGGAGGGGCTTCACTGATTTGTTTGTTTGTGTATTTAATGGAGTTTGGATCACTCATATTGCTGTTGCTTTAAACTGACAAAGGGTTTCCCTGAAATGTTGTCCTTCTGTCCGTGTAACCATCACTATGGGGGTGATTCACTAAGCAGTGAGGTTTTGCGCCCGATTGGGTAATCCCCACAATAAAAAATTAAGCCAGATGCGGGATTCACTAAGAAATGAATCACATTTGAGTAGGGGTGGGCAAAAACATGCGAGATTGTGCGAGCTGTTTCTTGTCCCCCTGCTATCGTGCTTAAAAATCTAAAGCGAGATAGCTGATTGAAAAAAAGCTGCCTGTAAGAGCTGCATGGAGACGCTGCATCTCCATGCATGACTCTTACAGGCGATCGTACAGTATACATTTGAATACTAGTGTACATATGCAGGGGGTCTCTTGAGCTGAACCGCATCGGTTTCAGCCACAAGGACACCTAGGTCATGATATACAAGCCCCATTATGGGGTGCCGGTATCCCCTGTGCTTTAAAATCTCTCGCGTCACGTGACCGGGGGATTTAAATCCTGCAGGAGATACCGGCACCCCATAACGGGGCCTGTATCTCATGAAGTAGGGGGTCCCTGAGGCTTAAACCAATGCGATTGAGTTCAGGAGACCCACTCCTCATGTACACGAGTGTCAAAACTCACATATCAATAAAAGAAAATTAATTACCGTAGCGGCTTGCCGTTATGGTAATGAAGCTGCATTAATATAATTTTTATTAATAGTGTGCAGGAGCAGGGGGTCTTCCGAGATGTACCGTATTGATTTCAGCCTCGGGGACCCTGCTTCTCGAGTTACAGGCCCAGATATGGGGTGCCAGTATCTCCTCCATTATTTAAATGTCCTGCGTCATGTGATGCGGACGCTTTAAAAAGGGTGGCGGCACTGGCATCTGATGCAGGGTGTCCCTGAGCCAGAAATCAAAGCGGTTCAGCTCAGGAGACCCCCTGCTCCCGCACACTAAAAAAAAATACATTAAAGCAGCTTCATTACCTTAGCGGCTAGCCGCCAAGGCAATGAAGGGATTAAGGCCCAATAGCAGCTTTATTGGTGGCAATTGCCCCCAATAAACCTTGCAATATGTGCTACCCAACCCCTGTGCCCCCAACAACCCATATACCACCCTAACATATATTACATGTAGGTGTTCGGGGGCCCTCAGGTGGTCCCTGCAGGTGTCCTTGGGTCCCCGCTGGCCTGTGGTACCAATCCTGTAATTTAAAAAAATAAAACAAAAACGGGAAATAAATACACCCCCCCCCCAACTAACACATGCAGTACAGTAATGGGCAAAATTACTATTATCCTGATACGTCTGTGGAGAACTGGCATGATAGATCATACACTTTTATGTTTTTGGAGCCGGGCAGTATGAGATTATGTAGTTGAAGCGGCTAAAAAAAAGTCTAGCCTGACGGGTGTTTAGCCTGTGTGCCCCCTTGAGGTATCCTAAGTTTTTATGGTCTGTACGTATTGTGACTGGTATGGTGGTTCCCTCATGAAGATGTCTCCATTCCTCCAGAGCCATTTTTACGGCTAGGAGTTCACGATTGCTTTCATCATAATTGTGTTCCGCAGGGGTAAATTTCTTTGAGAAAAAGGAACACAGATGTAACTGACCCTGAAACTCGCTTCTCTGTGACAGGACTGCACCTGCACCCATGTCAGAGGTATCCACTTCAACGATAAAAGGATGGCGAGGATCGGGGTGTTTCAAGATGGGTGCAGATGAAAAGATCTTCTTAAGCTTCAGAAACACCTCCTGAGCCGGTGGGGACCAGTTCATGTGATCTGCCTGTTTCTTTGTCATGGCTGTGATGGGTGCAACAATTTTGGAGAAGTCCCATATGAATCGCCTGTAGTAATTTGCCTTGGCAGTGTCCATTTCCAGGCCCTGGGTAGAGATGATCTATCTGAGAAAAGAAAAGAGGGATTTCTTGATCTCACACTTCTCAAATTTCCGAGAAAAGGTTGTTATCAAGGAGACATTTAAGAACAACCTGCTTATGATGTTGTTCCAGAGTTTTAGAATAGATGAGGATATCGTTGAGGTATTCAATCACGGAGGAGACTAACATGTCTCTGAAAATTTCATTCACAAAAACCTGGAAGACTGCGGGTGCATTGCATAGGCCGAAGGGCATCACCAGATACTCATAGTGACCATCGCGTGTGTTGAAAGCAGTTTTCCACTCACCCTGTCATTTCCTTATAAGGTTATTAGCTCCTCTAAGATCAAGTTTGGTAAAAACAGTTGCCCCACGCAGACGGTCAAAAAGTTCAGTGATCAGAGGCAGAGGGTACTGGTTCTTGTTAGTAATCTTATTCAAACCCCGGTAATCAATACAAGTCCTTAATGACCCGTCCTTTGTTACAAAGAAGAAACCTGCACCAGAAGGAGAACAGGATAAAGAAATGAATCCCCGCTTCAGATTCTCATCAATGTATGTCCTCATCGCCTTGGTTTCAGGTTCGGAAAGAGGATACGTACGTCCATGAGGAGGAGTCATCCCAGGAAGAAGGTTGATCGCACAATCAAACGGTCGAAGTACAGGTAATTCTTCAACCTATCCCTTGTTGAAGACCCATCTCAGGTCGGAGTACCAGGCTGGGAGACCAGGTAAGTCCTCCATTGAAGGTAGTAGAAGAGAACACACTGGACGACTGGGTGAAAGACATTTGCAATGGCAGGCAGACCCTCTAGTTCTTATCTGTCCTGAAAACCAGTCAATCTGGCGATTGTGGGTGCATTGCCAGGGAAGCCCGAGAACCACATCGATGGTTGGGAAATTGATTACATCCAGATGGACAAGTTTGTGGTGCAAAACACCAACCGTAGCCCGGATTTGAACTTACTTGCTCTGGGCACAGACGTTTCCCGACTTCTTAGGACAGGTTTGTTCCATGTGACCCTTCTCGTCACAGTAGAGGCATAATCCCAAGAATCGCTGGTGCTGCTTCTCTCGTTCAGTCAAACACAAATTGCCAATTGCATGGGTTCCGTTGGTTCTCCTGGTGTTTCATTGGAAGGAGCCTGAATAGGTGGAGTCAGCGGAAGAGACCGGAACCTGTGAGAACAATCCTGCTCCTGATGTCTCTCCCTCATCCAGGGACATGCAAAGGGCGATCAGTCCTTCCATATATGCGGGTAGGTCTCTGTACGTCAATTCGTCCTTCAGCCTCTCCTGAATGCCTTGATGGAAAGCAGCCTTCAAAGTCTCCCTGTTCCAATTGGTCTCCACTGCCAGGGTCCTAAACTCGATAGCATATTGTCCCATAGTGCGGGAGCCTTGTTTTTACTGTAGTAGTGCAAATTCAGCGGAAGCCCCGGGGGTATCAAAGATTGTCCAGAAGATTTGCATGGAAGCGACGGAATTGTCCAACAAGGGGGAACCCTTTTCATATAGAGGTGAGGCACAAGCTAATGCTTCATCCGTGAGGAGCGAGAAGATATACAGTATGCCACTCGAGAGAGGTGGGTAGAGAAGGATGATGGTTGTGTGTCGAACTGCACGTAGCACTGGTTCAAGAATCCTCTGCAAGTCAAGGGAAGTAGAGAAGGAGAAAAACTAGAAGAGCACTACTGTAGGTATCAAAAAAGTAGAAAGGAAGGTGCGTATCCCATTAAAAAATTATTTATTGGTCATGGAAAAACATGGCAATGGAGAACCCTACCAACGTTTCACGCTTCACAGAGCGCTTTCTCAAGGTATACATATCACAACTTTATTGACATATATATAGACACAAACTGACATAACCAGCCAATACTCACAGCTCACATGCGATCCACCCATTTTGATTACTAATGGTCTTCTGATGTGTATACACCTAATCAGTATATTCAGACACAGCGATGACAGTGACTAACACCGCCCCAAACTACCAATCTGGAGACATGCGTGGTCTAGCAACCCCTAGTAGTACGCGCTTGCGCAGTAACCAACTGAGGGAGAGTCCTCAATGTCAATGGGAGTACCTGTCTTCTATCAAGTTTATGTTTAGGGGTCCCCCCTACAAGTATCTGGTTATTCATTCATTAATTTATCCAACTGTTGGGGTCTTTAGCATTACGCAGTCACAAGGCAAGTCAAGGGAAGCCTTCCACGGCGGACAGGAGTCAGGATCTGGGGCTCTCTTAGGACCACAGATACTGGTGCAGCATCACGAGCTAAGGGCATGGGAATAGATGGGGTCACCCTGTGTGTACTGATTTGGTTGTACAGGGTCTGCAGCGTAGCAGACATAGAATCCAGTTTCTGATCCAACGTAGCTAGATAGGTGGCATGGGTTCCCAGAAGTTGGCCCTGATGAGTGGCGTTCGCTACCTCTGTGTGGTCCATTGCATGGCTCGTGCAACGTGTAATGTTGCTGACTGCAGAACAGGATACAGGCCTGGAAGGCAGAGGTAGGGAGTAATACACCAACCTTGGCCTTGGATCAGAGGTCTGAGATGCAGGGGTAGTCAGGTACAGTTTCGGGGTCGAGGCAGGCGGCAGTCAAAGGGTGGTCATGTCCCGTTCCAAGGTCGAGGCAGGCGGCAGGCAAAAGTGTAGTCATGTCCGGCTCCGAGGTTGAGATAGGCAGCATGCAAAACAAAGGCAAGGCAGAGCTCAGACAGGACAAGTGAACAAGTAATTTGCACAAGCAAGGATGGATAGCAACTGCCTGTTACTTAAAGGCCAGAGGCAGCTGCTGGCAATGAAAGTTCAAAATGAGGCTTACTTCCTGTGAGGGCAGGGATTGCCAGGAGGCAAGATGGCCGTGGCAGCTTCGGAGAAGGTAATGTCACTTCCTGTAAGCATTCATCATGAATGTTCAGACAGATCCCTTATTTTCACAATCCAATGCCTTGAACAATTCTTCAAGTGTTGCTGTGAAAAGCTTTGGTAACAGAGTGTCTCCCTGTCACACTCTCTTGCTGATCACTATCTTGCTTGTATCTTAATGTAATCTACTGATTGTGGCATTCTCTTAAATGTTCTTCATGATATCAATGTGCGTGTCTTATTAATACTTTACCTTTAAAACTACTGATGTGTAGACATAATCAAATGCTTTTTCTTAATCTATGAATTCTAGGATGAATTGTAGAAGATCATAATCACTTCATAATTACTTTTTATACAAGTTGCATGTGGTTCATTGTGTTGTATTCACTGTGATATCTAATTTGTTCTCTAAGCTGGGCAAAGTCTAGGTTCTGTTGCAGCCGATTAGTACTGCTGCGGCCGAGTTTATTCGAGCATTTGCCCGTTCTCGGCCGCAGCAGTAACCTGGCGCGCGCCGGAGGGTGCCGGTCGCGCGCCGAAGCAGCGGAAGAGCGCCCTCCGATCGGGGCGCTCTCCCTCCCGCTGCCGGGTCCGCCGGGTCCCCCGGAACCCCCTGCCGCCATCCCCCACATCGCGGGACAGGGGAGCCCTGGACGCGCGTGCAGGGGGCGCAGGCACCCGATGACGCGTGACCGCGCATCGGTGACGCGCGGCACGCCGAGGGGCTGCCACTGGCTAGCCGGGAAATCTCCCGGCTTGCGGATCTGGCCGCAGTGTGATAAAGTGTGTCGGTAGTGTAAGTATGTATGTACATAAAAATCTTGTAAGTAGATTGATTTTGGTCTGTCATTCTTGAGGTCTTTTTGTCTCCTTTCTTGTGGATGAGGATAACTATAGCATTGCTCCATTGTTTGGAAATTGTCCTTCTGTTAAAGCAGCATGTTAAAAAGTTTTGTAAGGATTTGCTCTTCTTCTTTGCCAGCTACTCTCAAGATTTCATATTTCAGTTGTAATTCCATCTTCTCCAAGAGGCCTTTGTATTCTTCGTGGATTCTATTGCCACTTCTTCTGGAAGTCTGCATGGTACATTATTACATTATTGTTGGTTTCCTATCGCTCCCGCTCTGCTTGATTATGCCCTGTGTTATCTGTGTTCTTGTACAATTTTATGTAGAAGTCCTACATAGAGATGTGCAAATTATTTGCTGATGTTCGACTTCACTGCAAAAATGGTGTTTATGAGGCAGAGACTATTCTACTAGAGTTTCAAGTGCTACATATATCCCCTTATATACCCACCTTCAAAACACTAAAATATACTTTGCATATCTCTCTCTCTCTCTAATATAATGGTCTTCTGGGGGAATCGAATGAAAGTGTGTGAATCAAATTTGAGGTCAAATCGAATGTGTGAATGGTCTCTGCCTGTGGAATTGCATACATTCGCCCAAATGCTTTTACAACATCTTCATATATTCGTCTGCTACTTAAATTTTGCCTAAAATGCCACAAATAATCAAATGTTTACACATTCGCCCATCACTAGACCTGAACTCTCTTCAGGCTATGTACCCAGTTTTTTGTATTGTTGATCCATTGTCTTGTTTGAGCTACTTCATCTTCTTTAAGCTTTTCTTATGTAGCCCTTTTTCTGACGCCTCCCAAAGGGACTACTGGTCACTGTACACAACCTGCGGCTCCAGGAGATCTGAGCCTCTGCTAGCTGGGAGCCTGGGGTAACTATTCTAGCGCAGCGCCTCCACTTACCCAGGATCCCCGTTATGCAAGATTCCCCTGGGCAAGAAACATACCACCACAGTGCGTGCAACCAAGTTTTACTATGCAATCATACCTTATACTCTATATGACATCACACATAACATATTCTTATACTATAATGCTTGTCTTGGCAGCAATACCTAACACCTTTATAACTGCTGCGGTCCTTATACTATAGTGGCTCGGCGACACCTCTAGGGAATATTGTCCTGTACATTAGTGGCTCAGCCACGCTCTTATAGAGTATTGTCCTTGTATTGTATTATGTGGTATAGGCTCAGTCCTCTAGCCACTCGCTAGTGTCCCTAAAGAGTTTAGCCTAAGGGGGGATCAGCGTCTGATGACCGGTGTTGGTGCACTTGTTGTTACAATGTACCTTCCGGTCACGGCGGTGACCGATACCTCTTCACAAAGGATCCGATGCCTCCGACCCTTGACCTCCAGATGTCGCGGTGTCCAGCCGTCTGGTCCCAGATGACTGCAACCGGCCGCAACTCTGTGCTTTGTCCCTAACTAATGTATAGAAAGGTGAAAATCACTTTCACTACAGGGCGTCCCTGCAGTACAGCAGCCTACTGTGACTCAGGGGATGCTCCTATGGGCCTGAGGGGATAGCTGACCGATGCAGGCGGGTCACGGACCCCCTGCACTCACACTACCTCCTTCAGCTCCGTCCAGATCTTCTCTGACTAGCGTGGTCTCTCCCCCACGCTTCCCTTTCCTGCTCCCGTCATCCTAGCCTTCTGATTGGTTCTTTACATCAGGTGACTGCCCAGGAGCTCATGGGAGTTGTAGTTTCTCCACAGAGCCTCTCTGCCTTAATCTGCACAGACACACAGCTATTGCCTCAGCCACTGCCTGTCTCACTCTGCTCTGACACACTGCAACACTGTTGCAGACACTCCACAGGCCTCTCACTGAACAGAGTCAAACACCAACTGAACACACATATGAGGTTCCAACCACATCCTTACACTTAATTGATAGTCTTCTTCACCATCTCCCAATTACAATTTGCTACAGTACATCTTCATTTATAGGTTTAAAAATCAACTTGCATTGCTCTGCATATTCAACTCCTGTTCTTGCCTTTTGGGATTGCTTAATTTCATGTTGTTTCCTCAGTAATTGCTGTCATTTTTTTCTGAACATTTTTATCTGCAATTTTCATAACTTATTCCTAATTGTTTGTTAAAGTCTCCTCATGCTTTTCCAGCAAGCTAAAGTGATTTTTCACTTTGAAAATGTGTCAGTATTATTGAGGTTGTTGATGTTGATTGTTTTTGTCATCTTTTTAATCTGTTTTCTTCTTTCCATTTTTGCATTAAGAAATCATTTGCAGTGAACCAATTGGTAATCACTCCTTGTGTAAAAAATAATCTTAAGTACTGTGTAGTTTTCAACCACATATTTTTGGTGCCAGGATATAGTCAATTTCATTTTTTATTCCACTATGTCCACTCCATGACCCTTTTCTATTTGGTTTCCACTTGGAGAATGAATTCATGATGTAGAAGTTTTTAAATTCTGCAAATTCTACCAATGTGTCTCCATGTTAATTCCAGTTGTCAGAACCGTACTTGCCAATTGGTGCTTCGTCTTTTTGTTGGGCACCGATCTTCACATTGAAAACACCAATAATGATCTTAAGGTGACAATTTATTTGTTTTTAAGTTAGTTGTTTTCATGGTAGAAGTCCTCCGTGTCGTTTTCTGTGTTACTTGATGTTGGGGCACTATGCCTCAAGAGAATGGGACACCAGTCTTTATGTTCGGGCATATACTTAGAATATTTGAAGCTTGCATCACTTTGTCAAGTGAATGATGGCTCTGCCCTCACTTTTCAATTTGCTTTTATGCTTAACTACATTGTTTCTCCATCTCTTGTTAATGATGAAACCTATTTCACTGTTCCATTTTCTGTACCTCTGTAATATAATACTGTGCATCTTCACTTTTGAGATCAATGTGGCCTTCATATGTTCTGCTTACTTCATTAGGTAAATAATCCCATTTAATCTTTTCAAGCTTGTCTTCTAATTCTAGCAATGCTGCTTCACTGGACAGAGTTTGGCAGTTGTAGGTAGCTAGATTGAGGTGTGATTGGCAGTTTTACTTTAACCTCTTTTGATTATTAGCACCTATTGCCTTTATGCCTGCTTCCTGCTTTTTAATGTCTTCAATATTTGGATGTTAAGGTTTTACTTGCCATGACAGCCTCTTTTGAATGTTGGAAAGTACATATGTAGCCAGCTTCAGTGTTCTTCGTGCCGGGGGAATTTGCAGATTCCCCTGGCAGTGAGAAATTCTCTGTGGGGTTCCATTCAGCAGGATGGAGCTTTTAGGGATGGGCAGAGTTGTCAAAATCCATTCCCTGGATAGTTTTTACAAAATCCGTCTAATCCACTAAAATCTGTCGCTGATTGGATAATAAAAAACATTCACAGTGCCAGATTTCAAATTCAATCAGTTTCAGCATTTGTATGAGTATATGTATATATCTACCCTCACACGTCCATCCAACTAAATTAGGGAGTCATGTCTGTGCGGAAAAAGGATCACACCTGATTTACCTGTCTGGGAGTTATGCTAACAGCTATCCAAAGTATATTTAAATTAGTCCTATCCCGCACTTCCTTAAATGATTTTCATACCACTACTACTCTACTACAGAGAGTTGACAAGCCCAAGGCACCAAACTAATGACTGAATTGTGTCAGACTCAACAGGACTATAACCCACAACTACTGCTTTTCTAGAGCACAGCTGATGGGTTGCAGTGCACCATGTCTACTAAAACCAAGGAATATCTATTTTGTTGATTTGTAACCTTGAAAGCACTTCAAGCACAAAGTGATAATATGTACTGAGACCTATGAGTTACTGAGGCAAGGTGAGATTAAATAAAAGATGAATAGAACATAGGCAACCTTGTTCTACTGGGTTAAAAGAAAATGGGTGCCACTTCTGCTGCTCTAGGGATGATCCCTGACGAAGTAGTTAAGTACGAAACATGTAGGATTGTTTATACTACATTGGACACACTCCTGCAATACCATCAGCGTCTTTGATCCTGCTTGCGCTACCCACGGGACTTTCGTTTACTTCAGTGATCACTGGGAGGCCCGTTGTGGACCTATGGTGTGTTGAGGTGACGTCAGAGTCCTGGTCTGTGGTTGTGGCGAATCGGAAGCTTTGCTGTGCGCTGACGGGCTTTGAGCTGAAGTGGATCGGACGGAGCAGCAGAGATTTATTTCCATTTGTCTCTTCAATATAACCTTAATTGGGTACTGTGTTACGGACAATAATTGCTAGCGTTGTTTGGCTACCCCTGCTTCTATTTAATACAGTATACTGGATCAGGAGCAATGTATGCTGAAGGAGCCCCACGAAGCAAGTCCCCATCTTCCAGAGTGGTAACATGTACCCTAAACATGCCCTGCTTATATGATTAGTCTTTCGTTTACGTGCAATCATTTACACTTTATTATTGTCACAATATAATTACTTTTTTTACGCTATGAGAGTCGTGCGCTTTGTTCTTTTTCTCTTTTACATGTGCTCTAGGGATTACACAGTTATAACTGCGGTTCATCAAGCATGAACTATTATTATTTCTAGACTAATATTCTGGGTAATCTCTGGATGTTATTCATTTTCATTTTATTAGACCTCTCGGTGGATAGGGATATGAACATTGTGATGGATACACACTTTAGAGATGTAGCCATTAACAGTTACGTTCATGCAAAAATTAACCATCATCAAAAATGGTTGAATAATATACCCTTGGGTCAATTCCATCAAATTAAACATAGCTATTATACTGAGGAAGCCTTTCTTGAACAATACCAAGTCCTGACTGACACATTTGTAGTCAAAGATTATGATAAAAAAAAATATCTATGAACACTTTTGACAAAGTTACAGTAGAGCCATGAACAGGGAGGTCCTCTTGGGGGAATCCAAAGCCAAGAGCTGGTTCAAGGGGGTCTCGATCTGATAATTATAATACTGAGTCACAGTTTAAGAACAGTACTATGGAGAGTCTGTTGTTTGTTGTGCCTAAGTTTGTCTGCACTTGCATGCCATATACAAAGAATATTAAATAAACATTGGGATGTGAGATGTGCTTTTAGGTGATTCCAATTTGGGGCCTATTTTACCTGAAAGGGCCCCTGTGATTTATCAGAAAAAGCCAAAAATATCAAGGGGACATTGACTCCCAGTAGACTGAATAAAAGCAGTGCCTCTGCTCCTGCCCCCAAACACTCAAACTGGGAATGCACATGCATCAGTTCTAAAGATCTAGTAGAAGATCTTTTTTTCTGCTCTTTTCAAAATGGTGAAACATTTAAAGTGAGAGATAAACTGCTTGACTACATATGTTACATATCTGTTGTATTGCGGCTGTGGTCCCCAATATGTGGGGCTGACTACACGCACCCTTGGTACTAGATTTCTGGAACTCAGACACAATATTATAAAAGGTCTAAATACACAGTGTATCAAGACAATGTGCCTCAAGAAATCCAAGGACACCGAGTTATGGGACTCGAGCATACACCCTCCACCTTTTCAGGAGGTGATAGAATCAAGAACCAATGAAGAAATTAGTTATACTGGATATACCACCTGGGTACTTTAGCCCCGGTGACTTCAATGAGCTCCTCAATACCAGTACATTGCTGTGAATTTGGAGCTCTTCATGTTTCATATGTTTTCTTCTGTTTGTTTCTGATAGAATATCCATTTGGACATAGGTTTCTCTTTATTTCATTTTTTTAAATATATGTTTTACATTGATATACTGTAATATTTTATTAAATTACATTTTATTTAGTTTATATCTACATCCATTTTATTGTCCCCCCCCCTCTTTTTTACTTTGTTTTTCCAATATCATCTGGGGTTTACATTGTTATTATTTAATATAATTGTATTATTATTTATTAATTAATATAGTTAATGTTTATTTTATTTATGATATTTATTATTTTTATATGATTATATTTTCTTTGTCTTTTAATGGATTAATTCCAGATCAGACGGTGTATATCTCTGTGTTAATTTTTGGTAATGCATGTTGGTATTGTTTGATCCTTCTTCCAGCTATTCCCAGCAATGGTCAATGATGGGTTAATCTTTTTTGGAATGATCCTTCTGTTGCTCCCACCCGTGGGTTGCTTAGCAACCCCTAACTATTTAAGGGAGGTTATCTACTTGGACTGTTATCCTTTAATGAAATCACCTGTGAGTGATGAGACGCGAAGGGCTTTTCTAAAAGACACTAACTTCACCATGCTGACTGTGAAGGAATTGGACCTACTGCCGCTCACAGTGCAGTAAAGGGAGGAGCTATCAACTTCCCTGCACAGAGCACCTAATCAGCGGTTTGTTCTGTTCTGGATCCGGTCATTCTTCCAAAAAATAGGATGCTGACTATCTTCACTTGACTGATTTGTATGAGATGTGGTGCAGTCCCATGATGTTTGGGTGATGCTGTTTGGTGATTTTATATTACCCTTTTAATGCTTTTAACTCTGTGATGTTTGTGAGTGAAACTTAATACTTGTATTGTGTATTAAATTGATACACTTTTATAGGCTATGGAGCGTGCACTTTCGTTTTTAGATTTATTCTGGTTGCGGTTCTTCCTGAAATCTGCCTTGATTGGAATCACTTGAGGAAAATCTAGGGGGGCATTCCTTCTTTTCTCCCTCACTACAGGCATACCCCGGTTTAAGGACACTCACTTTAAGTACACACGCGAGTAAGGACATATTGCCCAATTGGCAAACTGCAGCTCGCGTATGCGCCTGTCAGCATGTCCTAAACAGCAATACCGGCTCCCTACCTGTACCAAAGCTGTGCGCAAGAGGGGAGACTATAGAGCCTGTTACAAATGCGTTATTTACATCAGTTATGCTCGTGTATGACGATTGCAGTACAGTACATGCATCGATAAGTGGAAAAAAGGTAGTGCTTCACTTTAAGTACTTTTTCGCTTTACATACATGCTCTGGACCCATTGCATACGTTAATGTGGGGTATGCCTGTACCATGTTCTATTTGACTTTTCTCTGAGACACTTACTTAAAGACTTTCTGAGACATTGGGACAATTCTTTTTTGCATGTTTTGGAATCAATTGTTCTGTTTATATATCTATATCATATGTTTGCTTCTGATTTTTTCTGAAAGGAATGCACACAACTGACTCCAACACAGGCGCATACAGGCACGCCTTTCTGATCGCCAAGCAACGATGCCAGGACCAGAGGCGTGCAAGAGAGAGCCCTGGAGCATATGGATGTGTGTCTGGAGTGACTGTGCCGGTCATCTCGCGGTCTGCCAGACTAGTAGTCCTTCTGAACGGCACCAGTTGCTTGTCTCCTCCTCCCCGGACCCGAGCACCACCTGGTATTTTATGGCCAGGCATGAGTGTCTCTAATACCTTGAAGAATCCGCAGTGCTGTGTGGTCCTGTTCCTGTGGCTGAAGGAAGTGCCGCCCTTGTCCGGATGCATGCCTGGCGCTGCTGCTGCTCCCCAGGCCTCTGTGTGCACCATTGCAGGCAAGAGTACTGGGAAAGGAAGGGGGGAGGTGATGCAGCATACGACCGGTACCACCATAGAATTTTTTTTTTAAATGGCGCGCTTACCTTTAGCGGTGTCTCTCGGCATCTTCCCCCTGCAACTGTTCTCAATATGGCCGTGCGGCGTCACATGGTGCTGCGTTGTCATGACAACAGGACACTACGTCATGTAGCATCCCATTGTCGTGGCAATGGACATCAGGTGATGTGGATACGTTACATTGCATCCTGTTGTTATGGGAACGCAGCATCATTTGACACCGCGTGGCCATATTGAGAACAGTTGCAGGGTGAAAATTCCGGAGCACACTGGGAGATGCCGCCCACCACCCACCCAGGGTTGCCGCCAGCCCCGGATGTTTACTAGGTAAACCCATTGCTCAGAGATACAAGGCCAAAACCTGTAGTCTCCGGGTGAAACCTGGAGTGGTGGCAACACTGAGCACATTATAAAAAAAGATTTTCAATATGTAGTCCAGTGATTTTCAACTGGGGTTCTTCAGCTGCCACGTGGAGAGAGCTGGGGCAACTCTCCCAGCTGTCCAGGGTCCAGTGGCACCCCCACATAGCAGTGAGCAGGCAGCAGCAGGCCGGTCACTGCTCTTTCCTTTCCCTGCTTCTGCTGTCAATTTCTGGCTGACAGGAGGAAGGAAGCATCAGCACGAGAGCCGGCTCTCTTAAGAGATAGTGTGTGTCTGTGAGAGAGAGAGAGAGAGTCTGTGTCTGTCTGTGTGAGGGAGAGGGAAAGGGTGTGTCTTTTATGTGTCTCTGTGTGTCTCTGTGTGTCTGTGCAGGGGAGGGGGAGAGAGTGTGTCTGTGTGTATCTCTGTGTGGGGGAGTGTGTGTGTGTGTCTCTGTGTGTGTCTGTGGGGAGAGTGTGTGTCTATCTGTGTGTGTGTGTGTGTGTGTGTGTGTGTCTGTCTGTGTGTGGGGGGAGAATGTGTTTCTGTCTGTGTGTCTGTGTATCTCTGTGTGTGTGTCTCTGTGTGTCTGTGAGGGGGAGTGTGTCACAGGAGACCAGGTACTTACATATTTATACCAGGATCATATCACTGAGAAAAGCCAATAAGTAAAATAAAGTGGGATTTATACCGTAGAAAAAGTCAAACACACATTGGATTACAATAAGCAGAAGAAAATACACTTACTGGGGGTTTGGGGTTGAAAAACTAACTTTCCTGATTGAAACAAAGTCTTTAAATAGTCCGTTGGTTAACCGGGTCTTAGCCCGAAAAGTTCTGGCACTCAAATCGGCATGAGCCTCCAGCAGCTCCCGCACTTTCCACTCCAAATGGTACTGAAATTGTGACTTAGAAACTTTTCTGCTTAAAGTCCTGTAGCTGTTTCCTTGCTGTCTCCGCAAGTCTTCTTTGGTTGGTCCGACCCCTTCGTGAAGGTTACACACTTTGGACCTTGGAATCACAGGTCGGATCAGTGTTCTGATCTCTTAGGAATCTGCTCTCTGGGCTGGCTACTAACTTTTCTATATCATTTGCAAAGTCAGTCCCACAGCATTACTGCCAACCCACAAGCGTTGGAACTTCATCTCTAGCCACTCACACACTTTGCCAGGTTTATGAAAGCTGGCACCTATGGCTTCAGAAAAGTGAGAGGCCATGTGCACAAACCGCCATCTTGCCCACTTACTATTCAAAGCCCCCCACAGGCTCAGTGCCTCCAAGTCTAGGATGGTGACAACTGGCTAGGCTGGTCAGCTATCAGTCATGGACTCGGATTCTTGATTTAGCCATTTCGCCAGAATAGCTTTCACCCCTGTCAGGTGTGTTGGGACGGAGGGGGAGGTAATGTGTGTGTCCTTGAACTCTTCCATCTGGGGCATTAAAAGCCAGGTAATGTAATCACAATATTTCAATTACATGTTTCCAATATTTAAAACCAATTCAGCTACAGTATATGATAGATGTTACAGATTGTAGCTCACCTCAAACATTAATATTCACAAGTCTCAGTACTTGTATGCTACAACTGTGTACTTATACTGCATGCCTCAGCCATCCCTAAAGCTGAGACGGCAGGTTTTCAGGTCATCATAGTAATAGAAAGGAGTGCAACATAGCCCAAATCTTTCATAAGACCTTTTCTGCCGTGGATATCAGGTTTTGTTGCTGGTATAAATAAGTGTTATTGTTTAAGCATGCAAACAGTGTTGGCCCAAATCGTTTCAGCATGATCGAGAAACTTGAAATCACATTCCTTAAGTCTGCATTATTTTATTTCATCCAATTTTTTAAAATAAAAGGCTTCATATCGTTGAAGTCTTTTAACCCTTTCTTCCTCTGTATAGCCTACCTTGAAATTTTTTATTCCATTTATTTTAAGGAAGAAAGAGAACTGTGATAAGATAAGATACTGGAAAAAATCAGAACAACCTACTGTAAAAGCAAACCCAAGAAAAAAGCAATATATAACAAACTGCTAGACAACATAATACATAACTTCATAATGTACTGAGTTGCTGAAAACGTAGACACCATATGAAAATAACCCCACATATTTGTTCATTTACATTTTAGTCTACTCTTATCATTAGTTTTAATACATTGGTTTTGTCTTTGTTCTGCTTTATTATGTATGTTGAGTCTTCTGGGAAATTGAGTTTTATTACATTATAAAATATGTCAAAATAATTGACTTGCTTAATATATTTTCACAGAAAATGGGCAAGAAGCATATTCACTTATAATATACTGAAATACTCTGCATATAATAGTTCATCAGATATAAAAGAAAAAATATTAAAACAGGACTGCGAAGTCAGACCATGGCTGAATGATTTGTCGATTTTAGGAAATGTCTAGCAATTAATCTTTTTTGCTATCAGGGATAGCATGGATCACTGTAGTTTGGGTACAAATTTATTCATTACCTTTCTACAATTAAAAAAATAATAATTATACCCTGTATTAACAGCAAAATAATGATACATTTGTTTTGAGGAGCGGGGGACAGTACATTTGAAGAAGTAACCTAATGTATGATGATTCCAAAATCTCTGCACACTATAATACTACACACAGACACCCAGCAAGCTCATTTTAGGAACCTCCGAGCCCCCAAAAAATATATATCTCTATGAGTGTCAAAAAGGAGAGCTACTGAGTGTGGCAATTGTATACAACGAGCGACAGAGAAGCCCAATGCTCCATCCAATATGACAAAAATACACAGTAAAATACTTATATATTCTCTTGAAAAAGGGTAATTTAGATTAACCCTTTGGCAAAAGGTTCGTAAGCCTGCAAGCCACGTCAAGACAGACCCAGTTTGCAGGTCCTAACACTACCAGATAAAATACTAATGTACCTCTATTAGAATTCTAGCATTGGGCTTCTCTGTCGCTTGTTGTATACATTTGCCACACTCAGTAGCTCTCCTTTTTGACACATATACTGTACATATATATTTTGTGGTTGGTCAGGGGTTCCTAAAATGAGCTTGCTGGGGTTCTGTGTGTTGTTTGTTAACTTATTTTCAGCTGGTCTCAGCTGTTGGAGGGTAGTGGCTCCTCCTTCCCAGAGTTTAAGCTCGCCCCTCCCCATTTCCCAAGTCATCAGGTCTTTTTCATTCTACTGGATATAGATCCAATGTTGGCCTTTCTCCCTCCTAGTAGAGGTACATGAGAATTTTAATTCTGATAGAGGTGTATTAGTTTTTTTATCTGGTAATGTTAGGACCTGAAAACTTTGTCTGCCTTGACGTGACTTGCAGGCATACGATGCTTTGGCCAAAGGGTTAAACGAAATTACCCTTTTTCAAGAGAATATGTAAGTATTTTACTGTGTATTTTTGTCATATTGGATGTAGCATTGTGTCAGGGTTCTGCTCGCCACAAACCAGGGTCGGACCGCGAGGCTGAGGTGGGGTTGTAAAAGCACCGACCTGAGACCGCGCAGGCTGATCCGGATTGCGCAGTTCGTAGTCATATGTCGCAGGATCAGGATTGGAGAAGACAGCGTCGTCGTTGTACAAGCCAGGGTCAGAACAGGAGACGTCAGGATAAACATTGTTCATGCAAGAGTTCGGCAATAAGGAGATAGGAGAAACCCGCTTCAGCTTAGGAGCGCGGGGTTGGCCTTTGCGCGAGCGACGACCATGGCCCGTGGTGCTGGTCACAGGAGATGGTAGGCAAACCAGAATAGCACACCGTCTTGCTGCACGGGTGCACCAGTGCTACAGCGCAAAAGTCCTGAGCGGGCAAGGGAATCCACTGTTTCAGCGCAGGAACCAGGACACGGCCTCTCTATATTAGGGAAAGAGTAGGCCCCAGGAACCAGGAAGCTGTAGATACAGGGAAACCTCCGCTTCAGTGCAGGAATCCAGGAGACTGCAGAACGCAGGGACGAAACCACTACTTAGTGCAGGAATCCAGGAGGCTGAAGGACGCAGGAACGAATCTCTGCTTCAGCACAGGGGAACAAGCGGCTTGAAGGGAGCTGAAGGATGCAGGACGTAACCTGGAATCAGCATTGGAGAACAAACGGCTTGAAGGAAGCTGAAGGACGCTGGGCGTGACCTGGTATCAGCAAAGGGGAACAAGCGAGAGCTTGTGGCAAAACAGTTGACATCCAGTAAGGACTATGCTCGGCAAGGAGCATTATGGGCAAGCAATACTTAAAGGCCAGCGGGCCAATCCCCGGCGGGGGTGTGAAGGTACTGCCCCTAATGAGTGAATGCAAGTATAGTTTGCAATGAAAGGCTGCACAGCTGCAGTAGATACCAGAGGGAGGGTGTATTGCTTTGAGTGAATCCAGGCTGCAGCAAACCTCAGGAAAGCTGTTCCAGAACTGCACCGGTCTGCAAGGTAAGGTAACCAGTAAACCGTGGAGCGGATTCCTTACACATTGGTCTACTCTGTCACTTGTTGTTCACTATAATACTATCTATAGATGTAGCAAACTTTAAGGTTCGCAATACTAAGATAAGCTGCGGTAACGCAACCTTTGCTGCCCCAGTGCTGGATGATTAATGCTGCAGGGGCCCAATCCAGAAGCATGGACCCCCACAGCATGTCCGCAGCAGACACTATATACTGCATCATGGCCTTTGCTTTTTTGACTATGGTCCTGGAGACCGTAAGTCTTGCTCCATTTGTATAAAGAAAACTTATTTTTGGTCCTTTAAAAGATATCGTAACCTGTACAGTATGTGGACCTGATTTATAGTTTTGTCTGAAATGTAAAAATTGTGTTGCTTCATACAAATATTACTGTAGTATGGCACCAACCAGAAACATGAGGATAAGCGTTTTGGAAATACTTCCGGGATTGGAAAGCCTGCAATAGGGAGGACTGATTGCTACAAAGTCAATGCTTTTGCTGCTACATATTGCACAATGGAAGAGATTAAGAGGAGATAACTACAGATGTCGCCTCAAGGAGAAGATGGAAATGTTTCCCGCACATGCTGCAGTTACTAGAGGAGGCCCTCCTAGTTACCTAAAGTTCACAAAAAAGGGTCATGACTCAAAGAGACATTGAACATGGGCCAGATACAACGATCCATAGACACAGCTGCTGTGGATAAAGATAACATAAATATTCTACACATACGTACAAACTATACTACAGTTTGTAATTATTAATACATGTTCACGATTTAACAGGCTGTGGAAAAATGCTCTCTGTTTAACTCTTTCTTTAACTCTTTAACTCTAACATCCCAAGGTGTTGCAAAGAAATTATTAATATTTATGCTATTGAAACTCCTTGAACGTCTTGTATTCTCTAGCTTGCTCCATTTTCTCAACACCTATTCTCTCCTAGACCCTCTACAATCTGGCTTCCGCACTGCTCACTCCATGGAAACAGCCCTCACTAAAATAACTGACGACCTCCATGCTGCCAAAGACAGAGGTCATTACACTCTGCTCATATTTCTCGACCACTCTGCAGCATTTGACACAGTGGACCACCCTCTTCTTCTCCACATTCTCCATACTCTAGGTATTCGGAACAAAGCTCTATCCTGGATCTCATCCTACCTCTCCCATCGTACTTTTAGTGTCTCTTCTGCTAACACCTCCTCCTCTATTGATCTCTCTGTGGGGGTACCCCAGGGCTCTGTCCTGGGACCTCTTCTCTTTTCTCTGTACACACTCTCTCTAGGTGACCTAATAACATCTTTTGGGTTTAATTATCACCTCTATGCCGACGACACACAAATATACTTTTCAACACCTGACCTTACACCTGCTGTACAAAC